>NW_012115278.1:1902003-1999399 GCF_000951035.1 Colobus angolensis palliatus | reverse complement strand
GGAGTTTTATAACCTCCAAGACTCAGGCCTCACTTCTTCAGTTTTATCACCATTAAATTGCACTGACCATGAAAATGCCAGCCAAATTTTCTCAAACTATGACCGCTGTGGAGGAGGCAAAAAAAAAAAAAAAAAAAAATCTGTACCACCACTCCCACAACCTAACCAAATGGAGATGTCACCACCAGATGACAATCTCTACCACTCACAAGCAAACCCACACTACAAGACAGACACTTGCACACACGCACACAGGCATATACTTGAGGATCACTAGGCTAGATAGGTCCATTTAATATCATATAGTCCTGGAAAATGACCAGCATTGGAGCAACATTGATCTTTTCTGGAGCTAGATGACAGCTGAAGTGAGATATATGAGAGCAGACGGGGCTCTGTTTTAACAGAAAAAAAAAAATTAACACTCAGATATGAGTCGCTGAAAAACAGAAGTAGGTCACTTTGGGAAGTATTTCTGGAGCAAGTGCCTCAAACCCTTTATAATTTTCACAAAGCTATGTCTTTCAGACTTCAAAGAATAGTCCTCACATAGGCTATATATATGTGTGTCTGTGTGTGTGTGTGTGTGTGTATATATAGTTATATATAAATATAGTATATCTTATATATAAGATATATAGGCATATATAGGTCTATTAATTATATAGTCACAATTAGTAGGCCTATATATACATCTCACATAATTAAACAACAAAAAACTTTTTCATATTGTTTCACAAAGCAAAGCAAACTTCCATGTTGTGTAAAAAAGATGTGCTTAGTAGAAAGGAATTGTAAGTTATAAAAATAAAAGGACAGGCCAAAAGGTATAGAAGACAGAAGGCAGAGGCTATAATACCGATATATAAAACAACACAAAATTCATATTTTATCATATTATATAATAATAAAAACTACCAAAAATTTGAAGAGAAAAATACAGAAATCAAATAATTAGATTTTTTTCACACTGTTGTTACTCTAAGATTAACAAAATGAATTAAAAAATATAAACCTGGCCAGGCATGCTGGCTCATGCCTGTAACCCCAACACTTTGGGAGGCCAAGGCGGACAGATCACGAGGTCAGGAGATCAAGACCATCCTGGCTAACACAGTGAAACCCCATCTCTACTAAAAATACAAACAAATTAGCCGGGCGTGGTGGCGGGCGTCTGTAGTCCCAGTTACTCGGGAGGCTGAAGCAAGAGAATGGCTTGAGCCCAGGAGGCAAAAGTTGCAGTGAGCCAAGATCATGCAACTGCACTTCAGCCCGGGCGACAGAGTGAGACTCAGTCTCAAAACAAACAAACAAACAAACAAAAATATATATATATGTTTTAAATAGTGCACCAAACTACATGATTAATATAGATATTATGAATATAAACTTTGCACTCAAAATAATAGCAAATACAAACATTTCTTTCAAATAAACATGGAGTATTCATAAAAACTAACCAAGGATATTAAGAAAATCTCTTAAAGTAGATATGAAAAAAATTCTTATGATACTGCAATGACAAGTAAAAATGAATATTAAAAGTCCTGTCTTGATAGTTTAAAATCTTACATCAAAACTTTGGTAATAAAATATAAACACAGGAATCTATGGGATATGTTTAATACAGTGATAGGTGAAACAATGTGGCCTCAAACACTAATAAGAAAATAAAAATAAGTGAATTCAACCTCTAACTAAAAAAAGGGAAAAAAGGAAACTAAAAGAAGAAACAGAAAATAATGAATTACATAACAGAAAAAGAGAATTGTGAAATCCATTTTTAAAAGAGACTCTTAAAGATCAACGAAATACTCACTTCTATACATCCCACACTAGACAAAAAGACAAAAAGCAAAATACCAAAACTGAGATATAACTACAGGGAAATACACATTAAAACATAAGAAATTTTAAAAATTATGAGACTATTTTTGCTCAGTACTAGTCAATATGAAAAGGAATTTTATTGCTTTCTTTTCTAAAGGAATATTTTCCTAAAACTATTGTTTTCTAAAGCAATACTTTCCTAAAAATAAATTATCAAATTGAATTTTTTTACACAATGATTTCAATTTGCTACTTTACATTTTCCTCTTTTTCTAGAAATATTCGAATTATCAAAGTTGAATTTTGAATAATTTCAATAACTGAACTTTGACAATAATTGAAGTTTGAATAAATTGAAAACACAATTTTGATGAATTGAATTTACCAAGAGAGATTTTGTTATTTTTTTAAAGTCCTGCTAAGTCAAAATCCTGTGCTTGGAAAGTTATAAATGTCCTAATATAAATCATAATTTATCAAAACTAAACCCAATACAAAGCTGTTTTTTTTGTTTTGTTTTGTTTTTTGTGAGATAGAGTTTCATTCTTGTCGCCCAGGTTGGAGTGCAATGCCGTGATCTTGGCTTACTGCAACCTCTGCCTCCCGAGTAGCTGGGATTATAGCGTGCACCACCACATCTGGCTAATTTTTATATATTTAGTAGAGACGGGGTTTTGTCATGTTGGCTAGGCTGGTCTCGAACTCCTGACCTCAGGTGACTGCCCATCTTAGCCTACCAATGTGCCAGTATTACAGGTGTGGGCCACTGCACACAGCCCAGATAGAAAGTTTAATAGGCTAATTTTCATTGATGAAACAGAGTAAGCATCCAAAAAGCTGCATGCTCCCCTGCACCAGAAAATAAATAAATAAATAAATAAATAAATAAATAAATAAATAAATAAATAAATAATAAATAAATAAATAAAGGTGTCAAGTCAGGATGATGAATCAAAGGAATACTATCGAATCTTTAACAATAAGATCTGAAGGTGTTTTAATTATTTGTGATCACAGAAAAGGAAAACTACACTGATCTATAACATGAATTCCAATCCTGTCAAATATTGAACCAAAAGAAAAATACAGTCTAATCTCACTTATAATGCAAAGGTAAACATTTTATATAAAATATTAACAAGAAAAATCCCACAGCACATTTTTAAAAGTATGCATTATGAAGAAGGAATTCTAGAAATCTATGGAATTCCAGGAATTTTAGGATGGTTCAATAGGAGAAAATGTATCAATACATTTCACCATATTAATAGATCTGAGAGTAGAACTCATAATCAGATACTGCCATAGATATTAAAATGTTATTCTAAAATATTTGCTACTCAGTCACAGTTTTAAAACATGCTTAGTATTTTACCATGCTAATAGATCATATTCAGATAATTCTATAGATAGTAAAATGGTATTGGAAACAATTTGACACTTAGCTATAATTTTTTTAAAAACCTTAATAACAGACCATCCAAAATTGGGCAGAATCCCTATGCCATCCTGAAACACAAAGTAGAACACATGGAAAGATGTCATATATTCTGGAGCAAATGATTCAGGATCACATGCTGTCAACTCTCCCTTAAGTTAATATCAAACTTTTAATGTGATCCCAATAAAAAATAACATTTTTTCCTCTGGCCCAGGCTAATTGACTTTAACTTTTATGGGGAAAATTAAACAATCAAGAATAGCCAGGACAACTGTGAAAAAGAATAATGATGAATGAGGTTAGTTCTACCAGACAGCAAGACATATTATAAAGCGCTACAATTAAATCATATTAATAATGCATAAAAAGACACACAGACCAGTAGAATAGAAAGTCCAGAAATGAAGAATAATGATGAATGAGGTTAGTTCTACCAGATATTAAGACATATTATAAAGCGCTACAATTAAATCATATTAATAATGCATAAAAAGACACACAGACCAGTAGAATAGAAAGTCCAGAAATAATCCATAGCACATTTGGAATTTGGGACTGACTAAATATGTGTATTATTTATCGATTCTGTATAACAAATTGTGACAAATGTAGCAGATTAAAACACTCAAACCTACAGCCCTGCGGTTCAGAAGCCTGAGGCATGACTTAGCTGGGCTCTCTGCCTCCTCTCAGTAGGATAGAATCCATGTGTCAGCTGGGCCGTGGCCTCCTCAGGGAGTTAACTGGGGAAAAACCAACTCCTGCCTCCTTCAGGCTGTTGACCCAATTCATTTCCGTGGGTCTGCAGGACTGCAGGTTTCAGTTCCTACCTGAAGGCTGCCTTCAGCTCTCATACCACCTGCAGTTCCTTGTCCTGTGGGCTTCTCAAACTTGGCAACTTGCTTCTTCAAAGCCAGCAATGGAGAGAGATTGATTAGAGCATCAGATACTGCCAGCCATATGGACTCGTGCAATGTAACAGAAGCACGAGAATGGCACCCCACCATCGCTGCCATATAATGTCATGTCATGTAATCACATGAATGACATCCTATCACTCTTGCCATGTTCTATTGCTTAGAAGCAAAGTCCTGTCCACACTCCAGGGAGGGATGTATGAATCTGTGAATACCAGAAGGTGAGGATCACTTAGGGTCGGTCTACCACAATGTGGCATCTCAAATCACAGGGAAGAATAAATAGTTAATAAAAGATGTTGGAAAAAATGGATAGCCCTGTGGAAAACAAAACCTGTGCATCTCTACTGAACATCATGCACCAACATAACATCCAAATGGATTAGAAATGTAAGTGCAGAATGAAATCATTCGAGTACTAGAAGAAAATATGGATGCGTGTCTCAGTAATTTGGGAATGGAAAAGCCTTTTAAATATAACTCAAAGGTTGGTAATTTCACTATATTTTAAAATGTTGCAAAAAAAGAAACAAGCAAAGTCAAAAGACAAATAAGATTGGAGAAAATATTTACAATTCATGCCATAGACAAAGGGATTATTTTTCTTAATGTATAAAGAACTCTTAAACTTTTGGTATTAAGAAAATACGAAAAAATTAATAATACAATCTGTGTGTAAAGCACAGAAACAGAAACAAATCGTGTAAACACACAAAAATATTTATAGTAATTCACTTGTACTCATAGTAAAAGAAAGGCACGTTAAAACTATACTGAGAGCGCCATTCATCACCCACCAGGTTGGCACAAATCTAAAACTTAAGAACCCACTCTCTGCTGGCAAGGCTAAGGAGAATCATGCATTAAACAGGAGGGAATTTGGCAATATTCTACAGAATTGCACATGCATTTACCTCTTTATCCAGTTACTTCACTTTTGGGAATCTCACTTCAAGATTCATATCAACAAATATAAAACAACATATTTCCATAGTTATTCACTAGGGCATTAAGATAAAAATAGTGCGAAGTGGCTGGGTGCAGTGGCTCACACCTATAATCCCAGCCACCAAGGTTTTTGTTTTGTTTTGTTATTTTATTATCTTTTGAGATGGAGTCTCACTCTGTCGTCCAGGCTGGAGTGCAATGGCACGATCTTGGCTCACTGCAACCTTTGCCTCCCGGGTTCAAGAAATTCTCCTGCCTCAGCCTCCCGAGTAGCTGGGACTACAGGCATGTGCCACCACGCCTGGCTGATTTTTGTATTTTTTAGTAGAGATGAGGTTTCACCAAGTTGACCAGGTTGGTCTTGAACTCCTGACCTCAAGTGATCCACCCACCTCGGCCTCCCAAAGTGCTGGAATTACAGGTGTGAGCCATGGCGCCCAGCCCGAAGGTTTTCTCTCCTTTTGCAAGAGATTAGATACAATTCAAAATTAATGCAGCAGAAATTCAATAGCCTGCTTGGGCCAAAACATTGCTTTATTTGGGGGTCTGCCCCTTTATGGAAATTGTTGTAATGTAAAAAAGTATCCAACCCACCCATCTGTTGCTACCAAGTCAATTTTCATAACTGTGTGTACTAAAGGGTATTGTCTTTGTGTATTTAATTTTCTTTAATATATTTGCATTTATTTTTCTGTATTACATTTTTCTTCTGAACTATATATTTCCTTTATCTACGGTGAGGTTTATTTTTATAATTACAATTTTATAATTGCCTAGGTGATTTGTAAGCATGTTCAAGGATGCAGAGATCTTCTTCCCCTAAGGTCAACTGCAGAAAAGGAAACCAGGCAATAATAATAACAGAGAAAGGTATGAGAAGAATCAGTGAAGTAATTAGAAAACAAATTTGCATATTATTGCAAAAAAAAGAATTATTGCTAAGATACATGAGATCAATAACAATGGTTACAAAAGGGATTGAGATGGAAGCAAGATTTCTCTTTCATGTGGTTGTGAGGTTGGCAACTTACTTTCAAATGGTTCAGAACAAATACTGAGATGGATAGGTAGATGACAGGTGACTGGCAGATAGGAACAGATTCATAGAGTATAGATAACAGATAGATGGAGATAGATGTTTAATAAACAAATAGAAGAGTGATGGATGGTGGCTATACAAAGCCAGTGTGGCAACATTCATAAAAGTGAGGTAACACTTGATGTGAGAAAAAGGCAAAACAGCAGATGAAATAGACTATCTTAAACCTTGTATCATAAATTTCTAAACCATAAAGCTTTCTTCAGAGAGACTTCAAGTTTATGCGGTATGTATAAAGTATTTCTAACATACCCTTTTTTTTTTTTTTTTTTTTTGTTGAGACGGAGTCTTGCTCTCTCACCCAGGCTGGAGTGCAGTGGCCGGATCTCAGCTCACTGCAAGCTCCGCCTCCCGGGTTCCCGCCATTCTCCTGCCTCAGCCTCCCGAGTAGCTGGGACTACAGGCGCCGCCACCTCGCCCGGCTAGTTTTTTTTTGTATTTTTTAGTAGAGAGCCAGGATGGTCTCGATCTCCTGACCTCGTGATCCGCCTGTCTCAGCCTCCCAAAGTGCTGGGATTACAGGCTTGAGCCACCGCGCCCGGCCACCCTTTTCTTTAAAAAAAAAAAACAAAACAAAACACTGTAAATAACAGAAAGAGTAACAACCAGCATAGAAACCATGACTTCATGTTCAATGAGCAGAGACAAATATTAGGTGAAAAGGCCTGAATTCCTAAGAGGGTGAAGGAGGAAGTCTTCAAAGGAGAGGTCACCCAGAGGCTGGGGTCTACAGTGACTGTAAGAATCTCCCAGCGTTTAAGGGAGGAGGAAGGTGGCTGGCTGGTGGTACAACGCAGGGATGTTGTGCGGATGTGAAAGGTATGTGTTTGGGGCTACAACCAGACATGGAGGACTGTACGTCATGATGGGTTAATTCTGTACATTTTCTGTCAATGATGAAAAATTGCTGTGTATTAGATGGTAAGGGCGTGACTGCACTTTTCTCTGGAGAGAGCTCACTGGCTGCAGGAGAAAGCTGAGTTGGAAGATGTGGAAAGAGGCCATCCCCATGGTGTCCATCCACATGGTGGTCAACACGCAGGGCTCTGGTGGCCCCGACTCAGTGATGGTTTGACCTCAGAGTCAGACCTTGAGGACAGAGGGGGCTTGTCTTGCCAGCCACCGAATCCCCCATGCCCAGCACTCTGCCTAGCATGAATTTCTGAAATCTCTGTTTCGGTGACTGGAATGATAGGAGTGCCTTTTGTCGAAAGCAGGAAATAGAGGAGAAAGTGCCCTGAGGTAGAAAATACAGAAGTGAGATTGATTTATGGGTGAAAAATAGAGTCAGGCCTCGGAGAAAGGGCTCATGATGCTTCATAACACTGGTGAGAACCTGGAATTGTTTGTTAGTGTTGTTGTGTGTTTGGGTCATGTAAATGTCTATAATCAGAATGTCTATAATCAGTATCTTTTAAGATAAATAGTTTTAAGATAAATGTCTACAATCAGTATCTTTTAAGATAAATAGTTCATACCCACAATGGTAATGGTACCCAAACGTTAATGCCCAGTGGGGGTATTAACTTTTAATTTTGTACTGAACCGAACTGCTGTGCTTCAGAAGATGGAGGAGGAAAAGAAGAATCACTAGATCGGGGGTTCTCAACGCGGGCTGCTCCTTTGAATTATCTGAGGCTCTTCACAAATAATAATGGTGCCCAGCACGCACCTCCAGGCCCCAGTTATAGCAGAATGTCTGGGGTTGGGGGGGCCCCTGGAGTCCCTGGAGCTCCCCAGGTGATTACAATTGCAGCCAAGAGAATGAGCCTTTGTACAACAGTAAAAACAGGGGCTATTCAAAAGCAGAAAGATTTTTTTAACTTTCATTAATGTAATCATTTCATTAATTCTTCTAGTAAAATATAGAGCCTTAATTTGGAGGCATAATTTAAAAATTATTTTTCTTCATACATTTATGTTAACTCAAAAATTAAATGAAATCCATTGCTTCAGTTTGACTCCTAAGAGCCACACTGGGAAATGATTGAGTTGCAGTAAAAGCCATGAACCTTAGTTGAACTGAAGGGAGTCCACCTGTCTCTAGTAATCAGCTATATACAATATGAATACGTGCTGCTACTAAGTTCTCTAAGTACTTAGTGCTTTTACAAATTCTCTAAGTACTTTCTGCTAGATCTCAGATTCACTGTCTGAAAAACAAGGTAGTTGGACATTAAGATTTCTAGATGTCCTTACAGTCTAAAGTATTTTATTTCTTTGCCATCTCTTGATTTTAAAGAAAACATTGTGTAATATATTTTTCATTCATTCCATTCATACTTGAATTTCTGAGAAAAGCTGCCATATATATGTATAACAAAAACAGTCATATCAAAATGTTCATTTCAAAACTACCCTTAAGTCCTAGTGCCATTTTGATACCATTTTACACATCATTCTTAGAAAATACATTTCTGTATGACCTACATATGTATCTATATTGATATATTCATTATATGTTACATATGCATACACATACACACACACACATATATGTGCTTATCCAAGCATTGGATGTGCTTATCTTCGACAAAATCAATAATTCCTATTTGTTTACATGTCAAGCTTGGGGAATTATGAGGCACTGGGGCTTATACTTGGAACTCAACTTGTATAGAACTAAGTTCTGCATATTCAGCTTTCTAAAGCCCCCATTCAGCACCTCCACCTCCTTTCAGGCCCTCACCCCCTTTCTAACGTTGTAACTTCTGCACTGATCTCCATCTGTCTCCATTTGATATATGAGGGCTGGAGGAAAGGAGTCACCAATATCAGCTGTGGGTCGACGTCTCCATCACCAACTGAAAACTGTGATTAGGATGAGTACATCAGGATATGGCAGTGAGTTCTAAACACACCACAGACAGAGAAAGGTTGACCTAAGTCTTCTTGTGTGAAGGGTTCTGCCTCTGAGCGTCAACCACGCCCTGGAGGACGTCAGGGTCAGCTGGTACCATCCACCTCTCCCTCCTACCAGACACTGCCCCTCCATCCTGCTGTGGGGGTCTGCAGGGGGACTCCCGAAGTGACAATGCTTCTGCAGCCTCAAGCAGCAGGACCTCGAATTACAGCTTAGAGAAGACAGCCTTAGGGACAACACTTCAGGCCCCGTCAGTGATACCCTTGGGGAATCTGTGGGTGATTCCGCCACAGGCCTTGACCCGAGCACTCCTGTGCTGACTTCCTTTCCTGTACACATACGTCAACTTTCAACCTATTCCACACCCACTGCTTTTAAGAATAGACAACTAATGGAAGGTGAATTCCCATTGCAATCCATGTATGTATTGAATTTTCATGATTCAAATACACACTTTATGTTTGCAATTTCTCTGATTTCTCTATAATAATGTCATCAGACCTAAAAATTACTAATGCTACAATGCCTACAAATGAACTTAAAATTCGGAGTACAGTTATGACTAGAAAGCAAACAATATAGAACATGATTGCAAGAATATTTCCAGGCCAATATAAGAGTTATTTTGATGGGCTGTTTCATTTTATTGCGTTAGCTATTTCCCTACTATCGAGTCTTGTGACTTTATTGGAACAGAGCCTTTCAGATGTAATTATTTAAGATGTATTTATCTCAAGATGAAATCATCCTGGATTTACAGTAGATTCTAAATCCTGTGGTGTCTTCGTAAAAGGATACAGAGGTTTGAGAGACACACAGAGAAGGCCGTGTGAAGATGAAAACAGAGACAGAGGTAAGAATGCCGCATCGACAGCCAACGGGGTCCAAGGACTGCCAGCAGCCAGCGGATGCCAGGAAAGAGGCACAGAACTGACTGTCCTGCAGAGCCTCCAGAAGGAGCCAGCCCTGACACCACCTTGGTTTTGCACTTACGACCTCCTGAACTGTGAGAGAATAAATGGTTTGAAGCCACCCAGTTGGCTATAATGTATGCAGCAGCCACAGGAAAGGATGCACTTACCTTTCGGAATCAGTGTCATCAGACAGGCAGGGTGCTGGCATGCGGGTCCTGTCTGCCTTGCTGCACTGGCTGCTAGGGGCCCTCCTGCCACTCTTTGAGCGGCACGCTGACACTCAAAAATTCCCAGAGATGCCCTTTGAGATCATCAAACTTCAGATACTGGAAAGAGACACACAGTTCTACAAGTGACTGTAAACTGTTCATTCTTGTCTAGGACTTCCACTCTCCATAACCATCCTTCCACTCCTCTGCTTAGCTGTGGGTCATGCTAAACCCAGAGGAGCTGGCACCAGCCCCAGAGTTCTCAGATTCCCCAGAGCCTGAATCATGTTTTCATCTCTCCACAGGCCCACTGTGTCTGCACCTCTCTCCTCCTGTGACATCTCACACCACTGTCCCACCAGCTCGGCATTCCTCTCATAGCCTGGATCTGTCATACCCATGGGTCACAGCAAAGCTCTCTTCTCAGATCTTCACATTTAGCTCTGGACACATGAAGGCCAGGATTTTGCCATTATGGCCTGTGAAACGGGTGACTGAAACTAAAAATTGAGCAGTGGATTTTTCGTTTCTACAGGTGGTATCTGCCCTCTCTCAGAGGTGATAAATGCTGTTGATATAATGGGTGGGAGGCTGCAGGGTGACCTGCTTTACTATAAATCGAAAATACACTAGCTAATCATTTTTCAAGATAGTATCCATCTACACAGTCTTCCATCATTCACTAGTTCTGCTTTCAAGTACCTACTGTGTACCAGACCCTAGAGGTGATGGGCGCATTCTTGACTTCACGAGCCTCGTGGTAAGCAAATGTCATGAGTGTGGTAACAGTGATTACAACGCAGTGTAACAAGGTCCCCACAGGTATATGCACTGGCTCTGCTACGAGCCTCTGGGGGAGCAAAAGTCCTCCAGCTTTCTGCAGCCCCGCCGCGAGCCTGTCCCCGTCACTTTTATAGCGTGGGTTTTTATAACCAGCGGTATCATATAACAATGTAACCAGGGACATGAGCATGAGTATCCACAAAGTGACAGCCAGTCAGCATGGAAATGACCGTAAACAACCCAGGCTCGCCCTGCTCCACCCTGGCTGTTTTCTGACTTGGAGGATTTGGAGGCCTCTTTAGCAGTGGTTGCAGGGCAGGGGGTGCTGGTCATTACTCCGTGAAACCCCTCTTTCTCTGTAGGAGGTGAAGCACAGCGATGCGCTGCCCAACACAAGGCCTGTTGCCCTCCGTGGCCTCCACGGGGAGCCCAAGGCTCTTCCCCAGAGAAGAACTGGACGTGAAGGCAGCTCTGGTGTTCAGGAGGAGGGGTCCTCCTGGCCTTCTTATGGGAAGTTGCATGTTTCAGGGAAGACAAAGAATAGAGGCTCTCTCTGCACCCACCATGTTTGGCAGCCAAGGAGGCCCCTTCTCTTTGGACCGTTTTGCCTCCTGCAGCAGTTGGTCT
Source organism: Colobus angolensis palliatus (assembly GCF_000951035.1). Taxonomy (NCBI): domain Eukaryota; kingdom Metazoa; phylum Chordata; class Mammalia; order Primates; family Cercopithecidae; genus Colobus; species Colobus angolensis. The sequence continues at coordinate 1,987,768 of NW_012115278.1, read as the reverse complement.
CTGAGGCCACTGCCTTGTTGCCCGCGGTGGAACACGTGCTCTCGGGCGGCTTTGCTGGACCTCACTTCTGCTGCCCCTGGGAAGTGCGCTCTCCTAGGGTTGCCAGATAAAATACGGGATTGCCCAGTCGAGTCTGAATTCAAGATAAGTAGCAATAACGCTTTGATATCAGTGGGTCCCAGATGGTGCATGGGCGATACCACCTCTGGGTGCCCATACAGTGGGGCTGGGCTCCTCACTGACCTCGCCCAACACTTGGGATCCTGCCTGGGGCTCGGAGCCAGAGCTTGTCTAGATGCACACTGTCTACCATGACCAAGTCAGTCCCAGGGTGTTTCTGGACTTCAGCGTGGTCCTAGTGAAGCTCCATGATGACAACCTGCCTTCTGCCAACCACCCTGCTCACTTTGCAATCTCGAATCCGTTTTGTGGACCCAGTTTCAAGCCACACCACTGGGCCTGAGGGAGAGAGTGGAGTGATGGTCTCAAGATGGACACACAACAGACCCGAGACTCAGTTCCATCTTGTGAAGGCCTGTTCTAGAGGGGTTGAGAAACATGAGTTGTCATCGTTGTTTTTCATGCCTGGAATGCATCAGGTTTAATTTAAAGATCAAAAATACAGTTATATTTTACATTCTTAAATCCTGAAGAAAAATGTGCTCTACCCAATTGCTTTCAGCTATGACTGCAAGTGGTGACATTCTGCTGGTGGCATTCAGAGTTCTATCTTTGAATGCCATGGTAATCACTTGCTTCCCTTCAAGTCTGTCGTGTCTGGCATGAAATTTAAGAATTTAAAATACCAGATCAGCAGGCTCACACCCAACAGACATGGCACATCTAAATATGCAGTTAATGACTACCCATGGGGTCTATTTCAATGTAAAAAGTGATGCAGGTGGTGACTGACAGTAAGACAAAAACAAAAACAAATTAAAAATTTAAACTAGATTAACTAGAAATAAGTACTTTTAACAGAATGGTACTAGTGTTCAAGGTTATAGATCAGAAATTTGATCACCACTGTTCTACTCTTAAATCAACTTTAAGATTTTTTATTTTTTATTTTTAGATTCTACATATAAGTGAGATCCTGTAGTATTTGTCCTTCTGTGACTGGGAAGGGGGATGGGGAGGACAGAGAGAGGTTAACAAATGGGTACAAAGTTACAGTTAGGAGGAAGAAGTTCTGGTATCTTATTGCATAGTTGGGTGAGGATGATTAACAGTAAGATACTGTAGATTACAAAACAGCTGAAGAGAGACTTGAATGTTCTCACCACCAAGAAATGACAAATGTGGGCCAGGCGTGGTGGCTCATGCCTGTAATCCCAGCACTTTGGGAGTCCAAGGCGGGCAGATCACGAGGTCAAGAGTTTGAGACCATCTTGGCCAACATGGTGAAACCCCGTCTCTACTAAAAACACAAAAATTAGCCGGGCATGGTGGCACGTGCCTGTAATCCCAGCTACTCAGGAGACTGAGACAGGAGAATCATCTGAACCAGGGAGTCAGAGGTTGCAGTGAGCCGAGATCGTGCCACTGCACTCTAGCCTGGCAACAGAGCAAGACTGTCTCAAAAAAAAAAAGAAAAAAGAAAGCAAAGAAAAGAAAGAAAGAAAAGAAAAAAGAAATGACAAATGCATGAAGTGATGGACATGCTAAATACTCTGATTTAATCCTTATACAACATATATATGTATTGGAACATCAAATTAGAGCCCATAAATATGCACAATAACAATGTGTCAATTAATCAATTAATTAAAAAATAGGCCGGGCGCGGTGGCTCAAGCCTGTAATCCCAGCACTTTGGGAGGCCGAGACGGGCGGATCACGAGGTCAGGAGATCGAGACCATCCTGGCTAACATGGTGAAACCCCGTCTCTACTAAAAATACAAAAAACTAGCCGGACGACGTGGCGGGCGCCTGTAGTCCCAGCTACTTGGGAGGCTGAGGCAGGAGAATGGCGTGAACCCGGGAGGCGGAGCTTGCAGTGCGCTGAGATCTGGCCACTGCACTCCAGCCTGGGCGGCAGAGCGAGACTCCGTCTCAAAAAAAAAAAAAAATAAATAAATAAATAAATAAAAATAAATAAATAAATTTGAGATTCCCCTACTTATGATGTGCACAAGTTGGATAAATTCAGCTCTCTCTGGCTTGCTCAGGGAAGATGCCCAAACCAGATCAAGAATCTTCAGGCAGCCCTCAGCTCCAAGGATGCGAAGCATCGGGCAAGCTCTGGGAGAAGGAGTTCTGCTGCCTTGTTTTGCACCACTCCCAGTAAGCACATGGCACAGAGTAGATGCTCAATTAGTGTTTGTTGAATTAATCCATTGACTTAAATTTAAGAGTAGATTATACACACACACACACACACACACACATAGCATCTTTCCCCCAGTGTTGATTACAAAATCAACTCTAACAAATAGGTGAATTTGGCATCTCTCCTTTCTGCAACTTTCTTCTATCCATTGACTTCATGCATATTGAGTAAAATATAATAATATGCCTCTAATGTAGACATGGCCAGAAATCCATTCTGGAAAACTGCTGGTACTTTCAACATTTTGCACAATCATTATGAGCCTGAGAATCAGGGTACACCTGCATTCTAATGGTGTTCCAACCCCTACTCACAGCTAAATGTACAAATATTAAGTCATTCTCTAATTCAGAAAGAGCAAAGTCTCATATTTAGCAGGTCTATTTCTGATACTGCACACACAGAGTAGTTTCAGGTATAGCCAGTGATTAAATAGAATCTGGGAAGTAATTTAGCAATGCTGCAGGAAAGTGGCAGATGAAAAATAATGTGAGCAAGAGCAAAATAACACATCTAGAAAAAGAAAAAGAAGCTTAAGCTATTTTTGTGAGAGTCTGAGCTTTATGAACTTTCAGCTAGGATCCAAGAAATGGACCTATCATTCACTATAAACCATTCACTGAAGACATTATTTAAATGTGTTGCTGCTGCTACCAGAAAGGTCAGCCAAATGTTCTAATTCAATAGGAAGGACTGGAAACAATCCAGAAAGGATTACTTCCCTATGCGCAAAGTCATGGCATGTCTTACATCCCAGTTGTGCCGCTGCCTGAAGTTCTAGTTGCTGAAGAACAAGAATATTCTAGCAGGAACAGAATCAGCTCGAACAAAGGAAGTTGAAATAATTTTTTTGATGGAGACACTTGTTAGAGGAGAGAAACAATCTCTTTCACATTGTGTGATCAATAATAATAAGAGGTTGGCCAGGTGCAGTGGCTCACACTCGCAATCTCAACATACTGGGAGGTTGGGGTGGGAGGATAACTTGAGGTCAGGAGTTTGACAACAGCCTGGGTAACGTAGTGAGACTTCTTCTCTATACAAATCAATAAATAGAAACAAAAAAACAAAATTAGCCAGGCTGCTGGCATGTACCTGTGGTCTTAGCTACTCAGGGGGCTGAGGCAGAAGGATTGCTTGAGCCAAGGAATCGGAGGCTGCAGTGAGCTATGATCATGCCACTGCACTCCACCCTGGGCAACTGACAGAGATGCTGTCTTTAAAAAAACAAAAAGAAAGAAAGAAAAAAAAAGAAGAAATAAAACTGAAATTTAGAAAAGTGAAAATCGGACCTCAACCATGCCTTTGGAGTTCCATGTACATGTTTAGGAGAGGTGAATAATAGTATTAGTTTTAGTATTAGTATTAGTTTATAAAACAAAAGAAAAATTATCTTATTAGCTTAAGTAGTGGTAAAGTTGGAAAATCTAAAGTTCTAAAAGACTTGAGAGAAATATACCTCTTATGATTTGAGTTTATTGAAAACAAATACTATTTGGAAAGATATTTTGAATGAAACAACATTTCTGCAAAATGCTTCACCCCGGAGACAATGAGCAAATCCAGTGCCCAGACACTGGTTCCTTATACCATATACTTCAATAAATGGAATCAGGGCGCCATGAAGAAATGGCTGATTCTAGGGTTGGGGCAAGGAATATACAACATGAGCTGACAGCATCTTACAGTATCAGAAAGAGTCCTCAAAAATCAAATGATGGGTTTGTGGAGGCGACACAAGAGCCAACTGAAAGAGCTCTCAGTGACCAAAGCTGGAACAATTTGAGCAATAAAATAACTAACACTGTATTGGATTATAACCTGGAGCATAAAATAAATATCCATGAGTTCATACTGGTATAAATACATGATGGCATACACAGATAAGTGGGAAGAACAGGCAATTCTCCATGTAAAAGAATTCCAAATAATTTTATGTAGATATTCTTTCCTCGAAGAGGTGAAGCATAGCTCCACAGCCTTAAGTGTGGGCTTCTTTCCAACATGATTTCCAAAATAATTTCCTTCCAAAGAGTACAGTGTAGGAAGAGGGAAAACAGAGTAATTTTACAGTGGAGAAATCTGATGACTACTGCTTCAGCCAGGTGATCAAGGTGAGCATCAGCAGTGATGATGATTGTATGCATCTCTTATAGGATATAATTAACATGGCACTTTCCATCCATGTTCTTTTTCCCAAGCACCCATGAACTCAATGGGGAAAATATCAAACAAACTCAAACTAAGGAAAATTCTACAACATACCTAGCCGTTACACCTCAAAACAGTCAAGTCCATCAAAAGCAAAATACTATCTGAGAATCTGTAGCCAAGAGGAGCCTGAGAAGACATGACAACTAAAGCAAATCAGGATCCTCGATGGAATCCTGGAACAGAAAAAGATGTCAGGGAGAAACTAAAGAAATCTGAATAATGTATGGACTTTAATTAATTACAAAATGATTTATAGTGCCATGATAAGACCCAAATTTCTGGAACGGGCAATATTCAAATTACTTTTAAAATGAGAGAAAACATGGCCAGGCGCAGTGGCTCACGCCCTGTAATCCCAGCACTTTGGGAGGTTGATGCGGGTGAATCACCTCAGGTCAGGAGTTTGAGGCCAGCCTGGCCAATATGGTGAAACTCTTTCTCTACTAAAAATACAAAAATTAGGGGGGCATGGTGGCGGGCGCCTGTAATCCCGGCTACTATGGAGGCTGAGGCAGGAGAATCACTTGAACCCGAGAGGCAGAGGTTGCCGTGAGCCGAGAGTGCACCATTGTACTCAAGCCTGGGCAACAAGAGTGAAACTCCATCTCAAAAAATAAAATAAATAAAATAAAATAAAATGAGAGAAAATATGAAAATAAATATAGAAGAAGAGGCAGGCTGAGGCAGGGGGAGCCCACAATCAACTGATGCACTCGAAAATGCAGAGCCTCTGTGTCCTGAAATTCCTTTTGGAGGTAAAATTAGAGAAATTGTTTGCTCTCAACATAGCAAATGAATCAGCATTTTGGACATACAGTATCAAGCAACCAGAAAATTTTTTAAATTTTTTTAGCTAGTAATCACATCTTATAAGAAGGTGAAGCATAGGTAGACACGAGCCCAGGGTAAATGCTGTGTTTATTAGCATAGCTTTATGTTAAACTATGCTTCTCAATGAGTAACTCTGAAGTCAGAGAGGCTGTGCCCTTCCCTGGCCATTAGACAGCTTGGTTTTGTGAAAGTGCCTGTAGCCATGGTTCCCAGACCTCTCCCATTCACACTGCAGAGCTGAAGAGGATATTTTTTGAATGGATAAAATAAGAGCTGCTTCCTCTATTCTAAGGAGCAACAGCTAGTCCCCCCAACACAATACTTTGTTCACTTATTGCAGTCAGTCGAGAGCTTGCACTGAGTATCTACTCTGTGCCTGGCACTGTGTTTATACCTCGGTACATAAAGATGCATAAAGTGGGGAAGGACTCTGGGAAGATGGTGGAGCAGGAAGAACCTGACTCTGTCTCTCACTGAGACAACTGCACTGACAGAATGTTTCTTATGTAACTATTTCGGAACTCTGGAGTCTACTGAAGACTCTCACCTTCCAGGTAAATGTGTTTAATTCTGGCCAATTTCAGCTTTTAGCACAGTAGCTACCCAAGCCCCCCACCATCCCCGTGGCAGCCGGCTGTACCTGTGTTCCTAGAACAAGGACAGGCAGTGGTAGGAGCCAGGTTGAGCAAACAGTACCCTGTCCTCTAAACATCAGTAATCTCCGCTCTGGTTGCTGATTGCTGCCTCTCATCACAGAGGTGCAAAGAGGTGTGTGACTGCGATTGTTGCACCTCCTCCAATCCATGCAAGCTCCTCCTCTTTCACAGCCATTGTTGCAGTCCCCTCCTCCTATGGCCAAAGTGACTGCCAAGAGAATTAAAGGGATGGCATACTTTCCCCTCCCCTTTAAAGGGCCAGAACCCTGCCCCCACCCTGCCTTTTTGGGAGCCAGACATTAAACGCTAGGTAACTCAAAAGCAATTGCATATATGGGGAAAGTAAGAAAGTGGCCACACATGCCCAAAGAAAGGCACAGGCTCAGAAAAGGCCTAAGAAAACCTTAAGTTTACACCTCAGGCTGTTGTTTGGCACAAAGACAGACTAAAATGATCAAAAACAGTTTGAGGCTGTTTTAGAAAACACCTGACCAACATGGTGAAACCCCAACATAACTAAATACTAAAAATTAGCTGGACAGGTGATGCATGCCTGTAATCCCAGTTCCTTGGGAGGCCAAGGCGTGCAGATTACGAAGTCAGGAGATCGAGACCATCCTGGCTAACATGATGAAACCCCGTCTCTACTAGAAATATAAAAAAATTAGCTGGGCGTGGTGGTGGGCAACTGTAGTCCCAGCTACTTGGGAGGCTGAGGCAGGAGAATGGCCTGAACCCGGGAGGCAGAGCTTGCAGTGAGCCAAGATCGCGCCACTGCACTCCAGCCTGGGTGACAGAGCGAGACTCCCTAACAAAACAAAAACAAAAAACATTATGTGCCACCAGACACAGTGGCTCATGCCTATAATCCCAGCACTTTGGGAGTCTGAGGTGGGGGTATCACCTGAGGTCAGGAGTTTGAGACCAACCTGGCCAACATGGTGAAATCCCCTCTCCACTAAAGATACAAAAAATTAGCCAGGCATGGCTAATTTAATGTAATCCCAGCTACTCAGGAGGCTGAGGCAGGAGAATCACTTGAACCTGGGGGGCGGAGGTTGCAGTGAGCTGAGATTGTACCAGTGCACTCCAGCCTGGGCGACAGAGTGAGATTCTGTCTCAAAAGAGAAAAACAAAGACCTAATGGCAGATGTACTAGATGAAGACTTTAAAACAACTTAAAGATGCTTAAAAAAGTAAAGGAACATATGTAGGAAGTAAAGAAAATGATTATGAACAAATAGAAGTATCAGTAAGGAGACAGAAATTCTAAAAAGAAATCCAAAAGAAACACTGGCACTGAAAAGTGCAATAAATGCAGTGAAAAATTTACTAAAAGAATTCAAAGCCAGATTTGAGCAGGCAAAAGAAGGAATTAGTGAATTTGAAGATGGGACATTGGAAATTATTGAGTCTGAGAAGCAGATCAAAAAAGATTGCAAAAAAGTAAACAAATCTTCAGGGAGCTGCAGGACACTAGCAAGCAGACCAACATATGCATTGTGGGAGTTCCTGAAGGAGAAGAAAGAGAGAAAGAGGAGAGAGAAGCTTGAAGAAATAATGGAATAATAATTTTTCCAAATTTAATGAAAGACGAAAATATAAATATCCAGGAAGCTCAATAAAAACCAAATGAGATGAACTCAAAGAGTCCCACATTGAGACACATTATAATCAAACTTTCCAAAGCCAAAGTAACAGAAAAATTCTTGAGAGCAGCAAGAAAGAAGTGAGTCATCATATGCTGGGGGTCTTGAATAAAACTATCAGCAGATTTCTCATCAGAAACTTGGAGGCAGTGGGCTGATATATTTGAAGTGCTAAAAGGAAGAAGGAAAAAAAACCTGTCAACCAAGAATTCTATATCTAGCAAAACTATCATTTAAAAGTGAGGGAGAAATTAAGATGTTCTCAGACAAACAAAAGCTAGCAAAGTTAATTACCACTAAACCTACCCCACAAGAAATGCTCAAGGGAGCCATGCAGGATAAAATGAAAGAATACTAGATAGGAATTCAAAGATATATAAAGAAATAAAGAATTAAATAAAAGTAAATATATAGGCATTTTAAAATCAAGTATTGTTACAATGGTTTGTAACTCCATATTTTTCTGTTCTATAGGATTTAAGAGACTATGTCTTTTAAAAAATATTAGTGTAAAAGCACATATTATTGTAACTGGTTCAAAACTTAACATTTTATGTTCTACATAATTTAAGAAACTAATGCATTTTTTAAATTATCAGTTTATGATTTGGGGCACACAATGTATACAGATATAATTTTGAGACATCAACAATTGAAAAGGGTAGGGACAGAAATGTTAAGAAGCTATTAAAGAGATTTTGTATGTTACTGAAGTTAAGCTGATAGAAATTCAAATTAGAATGTTATAACTTTAGGATGTGAAATGTAATCCCCATGGTAACCACAAAGAAAATAGCTATAGATTATATACAAAGAGAAATGAGAAAGAGATTTAAATGTTCCGCTACAAAAAAAAAATAATCAACTGAACACAAAAGAAGACAGTAATACAAGAAATCAGGGGCAAAAAAGCTACTAGGCATAAAGAAAACAAATAGCAAAATGACAAAAGTCCCTCCTTATCAGTAATTAATTTAAATGTAAGTGGATTAAATCCTCTAATCAAAAGAGATTGGCAGAATGGATTTTTTTTAAATGATTCAACTATATGCTATCTACAAAACATGCATTGTAGATCTAAAGACACAAATAGATTGAAATGGAAAGGATGCAAAAAGATACTCTATTCAAATAGTAACCAAGGAAGAGCAGAAGTGGCTATATTAATATCAGGCAAAATAGATTTTCAATTAAAAAGGATGACAAGAGAGATTATATATTAATAGAAAGGAACACTATACATTAATAAAAGTTTTAATATTACAAGAATATATAAAAATTACAAACATTAACACACCTAATAAAAGGCTATAAAAAATATGAAGCAAAAAACTGACAGAACTGAAGGGAGAAATCGTTCCATAACGATGGGAGCGGGCCGGGTGCGGTGGCTCACGCCTGTAATCCCAGCACTTTGGGAGACCGAGGTTGGTGGATCACAAAGTCAGGAGATCGCGATCATCCTGGCCAACATGGTGAAACCCCATCTCCAGTAAAAATACAAAAATTAGCTGGGTGTGGTGGTGCATGCCTGTAATCCCAGCTACTCGGGAGGCTGAGGTAAGAGAATTGCTTGAACCCAGGAGGTGGAGTTGCAGTAAGCTGAAATCATGCCACTGCACTCCAGCCTGGCAACAGAGGGAGACTTTGTCTCAAAAACTAATAATAATAATAGTAGGAGACTGCAATACCCCACTGTCAATAATGGCTGGAATAATCAGACAGACAACAAGCAAGGAAATAGAGGACCTAAACAACACAATAAACAAACTAGATCTAACAGACATGTAAACAACACTCTACCCAGCAATAGCATACACAATTATTATTATTATTATTTTTGAGGCAGAGTCTCATTCTGTCACCCAGGCTGGAGTGCAGCAGTGCAATCTTGGCTCACTGCAACCTCCACCTCCCAGGTTCAAGTGATTCTCCTGCCTCAGCCTCCCAAGTAGCTGGGATTACAGGTGCATGCCACCACACCCGGCTTATTTATTTATTTATTTATTTGTATTTTTAATAGAGATGGGGTTTCACCATGTTAGCCAGGATGGTCTCGATCTCCTGACCTTGTGATCCAACTGCCTCGGCCTCCCAAAGTGCTGGGATTACAGGTGTGAGCCACTGCACCTGGCCCGCACACACATTTTTAATTGCACACTAGATATTTTCCAGAATAGGACATGTTTTAGGCCACAAATTAACTCTCAATAGATTTAAGAGGCTTGGTGTCATGTAGAGTATCTTCTGTGACCACAGTGGAATGAAGTTAGATCAACAGCAAAAGTAGAATGAGAAGATTTACAAATCTGTGGAAATTACACAACACACTCTTAAACAACCAATGAATCAAAGAAGAAATCACAAGGGAAATTTGAAAATAATTAGAAATGAATAAAAATAAATACACGGCAGGGCACAGTGGCTCATCCCTGTAATCCCAGCACTTTGGGAGGCCGAGCCTCATGGATCACGAGATCACGAGGTCAAGAGATCGAGACCATCCCAGCCAACATGGTGAAACCCCGTCTCTACTAAATATAAAAAATTAACTGGATGTGGTGGCGTGTGCCTGTAGTCCCAGCTACTCAGGAGGCTGAGGCTGAGGAGAATCGCTTGAACCCAGGAGGCGGAGGCTGCAGTGAGCCAAGATCGCGCCACTGCACTCCAGCCTGGCCAAAGAGCAAGACACCGTATCAAAAAAAAAAAAGAAAAAAAAAAAGAAGGAAGGAAAGAAAAGAAAAAGAAAACCACAATGTACCAAAATTTCGGTGAAACAGTGAAAGCAGTGCTAAGGGCAAAATCTATGGCCATAAACACTTACATTCAAAATAAGAAAGATCTCAAATCAACTACCTAACTTTACAACACAAGGAACTAGAAAAAGAAGAACAAACTAAACCCAAAGCTAACAGACGGAAGACAACAATAAAAATGAGAGCGAAATGAGGTAGATAAATAAAAGAATAGAGAAACAATAGAGTGAAGCAACAGTTGTTTCTTTGATAAGTTCAACAAAGTTGACAAATCTTTAGCTAGATGGACTAAAACAAAAGAGAATACTCAAATTACTAAAGTCATGAATGAAAGTGAGGACATTACTACTGATTCTACAGAAATAAAAAAATGTTTGTAAGAGAATACTATGCACAGTTGTATGTCAAAAAATTGGGTAAGCTAGATAAAATGGGCAAATTCCTAGAAACAGAAAACCTACCAAGATTAAATCACAATTGAAGAGAAAATCTGAATAGACCTATAGCTGGTAAAAAGATTGATTATCCACCAAAACTCTCCTGACAAAGAAAATCCTCGGATCTGACAGCTTCACTGATTAATTCTATCATTTTTTAAAATTTTTTTATTTTATTTCATTTTGTTTATTTATTTTTTCTGAGACGGAGTCTCACTCTGACACCCAGGCTGGAGTGCAGTGGTGTGATCTTCACTTACTGCAAGCTCCGCCTCCCAGGTTCACTCCGTTCTCCTGCTTCAGCCTCCCGAGTAACTGGGACTACAGGTGCCCACCACCATGCCCGGCTAATTATTTGTATTTTTAGTAGAGACAGGGTTTCACTGTGTTAGCCAGGATGGTCTCCATCTCCTGATCTCGTGATCTGCCCGCCTCGGCCTCCCGAAGTGCTGGGATTACAGGCGTGAGCCACTGCGCCCGGCCGAATTCTATCATAATTTAAAGAACAAAGACCAATCCTTCTCAAATTTTTCTAAACAAATGAAAAAGAGGGAATACTTCCTAACTTATTCTATCAGGCCAGATTACCATGATAACAAAGCCAGACAAAGACACTACAAAAGAAAACCACAGACCAATATCCCTTATGCAGAAAACTCATGACAAAATATGAGCAGACCAAATTCAACAGCACATTAAAAAGTCAATTTACCATTATCAAGTGGGATTTATTACTGGAATTCAAAGATAATTCAACATACCAAAATTGACCAAGAAAGAAAATACACCACATTAAAAAAAAGAAGAAAAAGGCCGGGCGCGGTGGCTCAAGCCTGTAATCCCAGCACTTTGGGAGGCCGAGACGGGCGGATCACGAGGTCAGGAGATCGAGACCATCCTGGCTAACATGGTGAAACCCCGTCTCTACTAAAAATACAAAAAACTAGCCGGACGACGTGGCGGGCGCCTGTAGTCCCAGCTACTTGGGAGGCTGAGGCAGGAGAATGGCGTGAACCCAGGAGGCGGAGCTTGCAGTGAGCTGAGATCCGGCCACTGCACTCCAGCCTGGGCGGCAGAGCGAGACTCCGTCTCAAAAAAAAAAAAAAAAAAAAAGAAGAAAAAAAAAACCATCTCAATCAATGCAGTAAAACCATTTGACAAAATTCAACATCATTTTATGAGAAAAACATTCAGCAAACTAGAAATAGAACAAAACTACCTCAACATAATAAAAGCCACATATGAAAAACCCAGAGTGAACATCATACTCAACAGTGAAAGACTGTAACTTTCCTCTAAGATTCAGAACAAGGTAATCATGTGTGCTTTCATGATTTTTATTTAACATAGTACTAGAAGTTCTAGCTAGAGCAATTAGGTGGAACAAATAAATAAAATCCAAATTAGAAAAAAAGTTAAAGTGTCTTTATATTGAAAGCCCTAAGGATTAAAAAAAAACTTGCTAGAACTAATGAATGAATTTGACAAATTATCAGAATACAAAGTCAAAATGCAAAAATAAATTATCAGAATACAAAGTCAAAATACAAAAATCAGCTACATTTCTATGTATCTATAACAAACGATCCAAAAAGAATATTACGGAAACATTTCCATTTATAACAGCATTAAAAAGAAAATATATACTTAGGAATTAAATTAACCAAGGAAGTCAAAGATTTGTTCAATGAAAACTAGGGAACATTATGGAAAAAAATTAAGGAAGACATAGATAAATAGAAACATATTCCATGGTCATGGACAGGAAAACAATATTGTTAAGATGTCAGTACTACCCCAAATCATCTATAGATGAAACACAATTTCTATTAAAATGCTAAAGACATTTTTAACAGTAAAATTTTAAAAACCATCTTAAAATTCATATGCCATTTCAAGGGACCCAAAACAGCCAAAACAATTTTGATAAAGAACAAAGCTGGAGGACTCACACTTTCTGATTTCAAAACTTACTACAAAGCTACTTAAAACTGTGTGGAATTGGGATAACAATAGACATATAGGCCAATGGAATAGAACACAAAGCCCAGAGGTAAACCCTCACAAGTATGATCAAACAATTTTTGACAAGGGTGCCAAGACTGTTCAGTGGAGAAAGCGCAGTCTTTGCAACAAATGATACTGGGAATACTGGACGTTCACATGTAAAGGAATGAAGGTGGACACCTACCTAACACTATGTACAAAAATAAACTCAAAATGGATCAAAGATCTAAATACAAAAACTAAAAGTAAAAACTTAGAAGAGAACATAGGGCAAAAACTTCACTACATTGGAGATGGCAGTGATTTCTTGGATAAGACATCAAGATAAAGAACAGACAACCAAAGAAAAAATAAACAAATGAGACTTCATGAATTTTTTTTTAATTTGTGCATTAACGTATATCAATAGAGTAATCAGAAAACCCACAGAATGGGGGGAGATATTTGCAAAGCATATATCTAGTAAGAAATCAATATCCAGAATGTATAGAGAACTCCTAAAATTCAACCACAAAAAACCAACCAACCAACTCAATTTAAAAATTGACAAAGGACTTGAATTGACATTTCCCCCAAGAAGAGATACAAATGGCCAATAAACACATGAAAAGATGTTCAACATCACTAATAATTAAAGACATGCAAATCAAAACTACAACTAGATACCACCACACACCACTTGGGATGGCTCCTATCAAAAAAACAGAAAATAAATGATGATGAGGATGTGGAGAAATTATAACCTTTGTGCACTGTTGGTGGGAATGTAGTGATACAGCTACCATGGAAAATAGTATATCAGTGCATCAAAAATTTGAAAAAGAACTACCATATTATCCAGTAATTCAACTATTATATATATACACAAAAGAATTGAAAGCAGAATCTTAAAGACATTTGTACACTAATATTCATAGTAGTATTATTCACAGTAGCCAAAACCTGGAAGCAGCCCAAGGGTTTATGACAGATGAATGGATAGGCCATGTGGTATACATGTGTAATGAAGTATTATTCAGCCTTAATATGGAAAGAAATTCTGGTATACGCTACAGCATGGATGAAGCTTGAAGACATTTTGCAAAGTGAAATAAGCTAGTCACAAAAAGACAAACATTATATGATTCCACTTATATGAGGTACCTAAGCAAAATCACAGAGACAGAAAGTAGACTGCACTTTGCCAGGGGATGTGGGAAGGGAGGAAGTGAGGAGTTACTGTCCATTGGGTATAGAATGTCAGTTTTACAAGACGAAGAGTAATGGAGATGGATGGTAGTAATGGTTGCACAACATTTTGAATGTATTTAATGCAGCTGAACTGGTTAAATACACTTAAAATGGTTAAGAATACATTTTACATTGTGTGTATTTTACCACAATAAAGAAAATTGGGGTGAAAAGTTTGTATGGAGGGATGCTCTTGCCCTCAGGCCATCAGGGAAGCAAGCTAGCAAATGAATCCCTCCAAGGCCATGGTTAAGTGTCCCCAGAAGTGTAGGGGCACAGGGAATGGTCTCTGAGCAGACTTTAAGGACTGGTGATGTCATTGTGGAAAAGATGATGCCTGAAGACACAGGGAAGGGTAACCAATGTGAGAGCAAAGCTGAGAACTTGCAGTGTGCAGCAGGACCCACCGTCGCCTGAACACAGGGTGTGAAAGAACATCCAGACAGGACAGTAGCCAAACATCCTTTGCTATGCCCAAGAATGGTTTTTCATCATCAAAAAATTTTACCAGAGGAATGGCAATCATTTTTGTACTCTGGATCAATGGAAACTGTGTGAAAAGTGGTTTGGATGATGGAATGATTGAAGATATAAAACCAGATCTAGCTGCCTGATGCAAAAACCAGAAAGGCCTGAAACAGTGGTATGCTGGCAACAGGTTAACACCAGTTCTGAGAAAAAAGAGAAGATTAAAGACCACAAATTGTAGCATTTGCCAATTCTCATAGTGTAAATACTCCCACCTCAGCCAATTTCAATCTGCCAAGGTGACATGCGCTGGCTAGCAAAATTCCTGAAAATGGAATCTTTGAGTCTTGAGAGCTGCAAAGAGACTGAACCTGCCTTGATGCACTGTGACCTCAAGGAGATGAGGACGGGGGAAAAAAACCAAGAGAGATGGGTCCCTTGGGAAGAGAGAGAGGAGAGGATCTTAAAAGAGAGACAGTGTTTAAAGGCCACAATGCTGCAGAAAAGTTAAGTAACGAAAGGAATAAACAGGACTTTCGGATTTTGCAATTTAGGATGTCACTTCCCGCCCCTGGTATGGAGTACTGGGGGCTGAAGTCTGTCTACAAGCAGTTTAGCACTGGCACAGGAAGAAAGAAGCTGTGTGAGCCTTCCAGGAAGAGCTCACAGATAGTCACACCCTGCCGTGCTTATCAAACCTGATTAGAAGAAAAGCCAAGGAGGTAACAGTCTGAAGGTTTACACTGAAAGAAACCCTTCCTTTTCTGCTTTTATAATATTTACAGTTCTTAGAAATATTCCACCTACCTTCATGTTGAGAGGTGAAGTCAGCTGGACTTCCTGTCGAGTGGGGACTTGGGGAACTTTCCTGCCTTACAAGAGATTTGTAAAATGCACCAATCAATGCACTGTAAAATGCACCAATCAGCGCTCTGTAAAATGCACCAATCAGCGCTCTGTAAAATGCACCAATCAGCGCTCTGTAAAATGCACCAATCAGCAGGATTCTAAAAGTAGCCAATTGCAGGGAGGATGGAAGAAACGGCGCTCTGACACGACAGGAAGTGAACCTGGGAGAGGGTGAACAAGGGAATAAAAGCTGGCCACCCCAGCCGGCGGCCAACCCGCTCCGGCCGCTTTCCGCGCCGTGGAAGCTTCGTTCCTGCACTGTTCACGATGAACCTTGTCACGGCTCACTCTGAGAGCTGTTTACACTCACCACGAAGGTCCGCAGCTTCATTCTTGAAGTCAGTGAGACCACGAACCCGCCGGCAGGAACTAACTCCGGACATAATGTGATGCATGACGAGGTTAAGTTAAAAAAAAAAAAAAATAAGTAAAACAAACCAAAAGCCTTTAGCTCAGGAGTCATGCAGCCTTTACCAGCAGTTCTTTCCTTAAGGTGTCATGACCTCAGACAAGTTCCTTGCTTCCGCTGGGTGGGCGGGGAGAAACCGCCCGGAAGTGCAGGAAGCAGCCTCGGGGGTCAGAGTTGCTCCCTGCGTGTGCGTGGCCTCGCATGTGTGGACGGGTGGGCTTCACCCCACCTGGGGACAGAGAGAACCGGAGCGTGAAGAGGGTGAGGGATTCCTCCAAGACACACGTAAAAAGCAAAAAAGGCTCCGAGGCGGGTGGATCGTCTGAGCTCAGGAGTTCCAGAACAGACTGACCAATATGGTGAAACCTTGTCTCTACTCAAAATACAAAAATTAGCGGGGTGTGGTGGTGCCTGCTTGTAATCCCGGCACTTTGGGAGGTCGAGGTGTGTGGATCATCTGAGGTCAGGAGTCCGAGACCAGCCTGACGTGATGAAACCCCGTCTCTAGTACAAATACAAAAAACAGCTGGGCCTGGTGGCTATGCCTGTAGTCCCAGCTGCTCAGGATGCTGAGACAGGAGAATCGATTGAACCTGGGAGGCGAAGGTTGCAGAGGTGAGCTCGTGCCACTGCACTCCCACCTGGGTGCCAGAGTGAGATTCCATCCCCCGCCCCACCTCAAAAAAAATCAGAAGGCAGTGCAGAGGCTTCATTCCAAGATTTCTGGCCCATGCCCAGGGTGTCTCCACTTTACTGTCATCGAAACAATAAAAACTAAATGAGATAAAAGGATAGCGATCTGGAGGAAAATGCTTTAAAGTTTTACAAAGCAGTGTTACATTATTTGGTACCCAGTTTTTTAAAGATGAATAACCTAATGCTAAAAAAGTTAAAACCGCAACCTGCTCAGATCTGAATGGTTGTGTTCCCTCAAAATTCCTGTGTTGAAACCTGACCCCCAAGGTAATGGAATCAGGAGGTGGGGCCTTGGGGAGGTGCTTAGGTCCTGAAGGTGGAGCCCTCGTGAATGGAACTAGTGTCCTTACAAGGAGGCCTCAGAGAGCTCCCTCACTCTGAGGACACAATGAGAAGCTGCTGTGTTGTGAACCAAGCAGTGGGCCCTCGCCAGGCACCAAATCTTCCCACACCTCAAAGTTAGACTTCCCAGCTTTCAGAACTGTGAGAAATAAATTTCTGCTGTTTATAGGCCTCCCGGTTTATGGCATTTTGTTACACTAGCTGGAACAGACGGAAACATTCCAGGCAGTACTGCGAGTGAGCGATGGGAAACAATGTTATACACATTACCACGGGAGAGGACTGAACTAGTTCATTTCCACTGGTCCCTCTTCAACCCAGCAACACTCTTATTTTATGGGAGGGAAAGTATAGCCACATAAAAATCGACAGATGGGCTTTGATTTTAGCAGTAGGAAGGTGGGTCTCCTAAGTTTTCACTTTTCTTTCACTCAGATTTATTTTCACATCTGAGAGCCATTTAATTTGACTACAGTTAAGCTACTTTCAAATTGCAGACGTGAGCAGGGTCTCACTTGGTTTCAACTAAATAGGAGACCCGATTACAAGCAGCATTGTGGGCATCTGGTCCTGTGGCTGGTTTTCCTCAGCAAATGCAGAAAAACCATAGCAACCATCACACAGTGAAACACAGCATCACCGAGTAGCTCGGTCAGTCGGTGGAAAGACTCTGTGTGGCGGTCAGGGCCCTGGAAGGGTGAACGGGGGAGGCAGGAGGGAGCAGCCAGGGCCCTCCAGGCTTTGTGAGGTGGGGCAGTGTATTAGCTTTCCATGGCTGCATGACAAATGCCACCAAATTAGCAACTGAAAACAACAGCCAGTCACCATCTCCCAGTTTGCAAGTCAGAAGCTCAAGCAGGCTCATCTGGGTTCTGGGCTCTGGATCTCACACACCTCAATCTAGGCATCCCTGGGACTGGGCTCTGATCTGGAAGCTCTGAGCAGAATCTGCTTCTGAGCTCACTCAAGTCAGTGGCAGAAGTTCATTTCTTGAGGTTGCAGAACAGAGACCTGTGCTTCCTTGCGGGCTGCCAGCCAGGGGCTGCTCTCAGCTTCTAGAGGTCGCCCTCATTCCTTGTATGTCCCACCCTCTCCTCAACCCCCTCACCAAATCCTCAAGCCAGCAGGGATGGCCAATCCCTCCCATACTTGGATTCTTGCTTCCTTTTCTGCTGCCAGCTGGGGAAAACTTTCTATTTGCAAAGGGCTTACTGGATTGGTTGGGGCCCACCCACGTATATCCCACATCACATTGTAGGTTCAGCTGACTTGGGAGAATGATTACATCCAGGAGATCCTTCATGGCAGCCCCAAATTAGTGTCTGATTGAATAACCAGGGATGGAATCCTAAGGGTCATCTTTAGAATTACACTGATTAGCGAGAGTTCAGACAGCCCGGGGAGACTATGATGAACACAAAAGGGTGTAAGACTGAGAGCTACAATTTACACACTGATCATTTCCCTTCCAGGAAACCAAGGAAGCCATCCTGGAGGGGGAGACGAATGTGGGCCTGAAAGAACCAGGAGACTTGAGGTACAGGTGAGGAATGGGGCAGGTGTATGTAAGAGGAGAAAAAGGAGGTATCGAGGCCAGGGAACACTGTACATGCTGGCTGGTGGACAAGAACAGTTACTATAGGCCTCTGAGGGAGCAGACTCACCCTAGAGTCAAGCCAACTGAGGAAAGAGGTGACCAGGTGAGTACCAGTTAAGTAATAATGAGCAGTACTTCCTCTACTACTTGCCATGTGAAAGGCCCACGCACCCTTGCTCCTGACACTGAGCTTCTAATTAACAAAACAAGGCCGGGAGCTTCCAGATCTCACTTTGATAGGTGAATTGTGTGATATTGTTATAGTGTTAAAATCCATTATCCTGGCCGGGCATGGTGGCTCGCGCCTGTAATCCCAACACTTTGGGAGGCCGAGGCGGGTGGATCACGAAGTCAGGAGTTCAAGACCATCCTGGCCAAGATGGTGAAACCCTGTCTGTACTAAAAATAGAAAAAAATTAGCCCTGTGTGGTGGCAGGCACCTGTAATCCCAGCTACTCTGGAGGCCAAGGCAGAGAATGGTTTGAACCCAGGAGGCGGAGGTTGCAGTGAGCCGAGATTGCACCACTGCACTCCAGCCTGGGCCACAGAGGGAGACTCTGTCTCCGAAAAAAAAAAAAAAAATGCATTATCCTTGTGTTAGTCTGCTCAGCTGCCATAAGAAAGGAACACAGACCAGGGGTTTACACAATAGATGTGTATTCTCTCGGGGTTCTGCAGGCCGGAAGGCTGAGATCGAGGGTGGTTCATTCTGAGGCTGTGAGGGAGAAGCTGCTTCAGGGCTCTGCCCCGGCTTCTGGAGTTTGCTGGTCTCTTTGGCGTTCCTTGGGCTTGTAGAGGCATCACCCCCATCTCTGCCGTCATCTTCACATGGCATTCTCCCTATGTGTGTGTCTGTCCCCAGATCTTTCCCCCGCTTTTTTTTTTTTTTGAGACTGAGTCTTGTTCTGTCACCAGGCTGGAGTGCAATTGCGTGATCTCAGCTCACTGCAAGCTCTGCCTCCCGGGTTCAAGCGATTCTCCTGCCTCAGCCTCCCAAGTAGCTGGGATTACGGGAGCCCACCACCAGGTCCAGCTAATTTTGGTATTTTTAGAAAAGATGGGGTTTCACCATCTTGGCCTGGATGGTCTCTAACTCCCGACCTCATGATCCACCTGCCTTGGCCTCCGAAAGTGCTGGGATTACAGGCATGAGCCACTGCGCCCGGCCAAATCTTTCCTTTTTGTGAGGACATCAGTCATACTGTATTAGGGGCCACCCTGCCCCAGTATGACCTCATCTTAACAAGTTACGTTTGTGATGGCCCTGTTTCCAAATAAGGCCATATTCTGAGGTCCTGGAGTTTAAGACTTCAATGTACGACTTCATGGAGGACACAGTTACCCCCATAACAGTCTTCTGTGTTCTACTCTAGAGACAGCCCCCATCTTTTGAGGGTAAGGATCAGATAACCTATACTTTATTTCTATACAGAACGTGAGGCAAATTGTACTTAGAGTTTGACCTCTTTCTTCTCAAAGTATGGTCCTCAGACAAGCAGCATCAGATCACCTAGCAGCTTGTTGGAAATGCAGTCTCACCCCACACCAGGCTCACAGAGTCAGAATCCTCATTTTAACAAAATCCCCAGAAAACTTTTTTTTTGTGCATAAAAATTTGAAAGGCAATATTTAATACACTTTGTCAGAAATGACTGGAAAATTCTTCAGGGCAAAAAACCATAATGTCAACCTCACACCACCATTTAAAGAAATTAAAAATAAGTTTTTGAACTAGTACAGCCACTCTAGAGAACAGTATGGAGGTTCCTCAAAAGACTACAAATAGAACTACCATATGATCCACCAATCCCACTGCTGGGCATTTATCCAGCAGAAAGGGAAATCAGAATATCAAAGATACATCTGCACCCCATGTTTTTATCTCAGCACTCTTCACCACAGCCAAGGTATGTAATCAACCCAGGTGTCCAACCCCGGATAAACAGGGAAAGAAAATGGGACATATGCATTATGAAATACTATTCAGTCATAAAAAAGAATAAAATCCTGTCATTTGCAGCAATGTGGATAGGACTAGAGGACATTATGTTAAGCGAAATAAGCCAGGAACAGAAAGTAAAACATAGCATGTTCTCACTCATCTGTGGAAGCTAAAAAAAGTTGATCTCATAGAAGTAAAAAGTAGAACAGAAGATGCTAGAGGCTGGGAAGGATAGGGAAAAAGGAGAAGAAAAGCTTTGTGAAAGGATACCCGTTTACAGCGAGGTGGAAGGAATCGGTTCTAGTGTTTGGTAAATGAGATAATGGAAGTGCTAATTATCCTGATCTGATCACCATACGTTATATGTATGGAAACATCACCACGGACCCCATAAATACATACAATTATTATGTGTCAGATTGTTTTGTTTTAAATAACTTTTATAAGTAAAAAATGAAAAGAAAAAATACATTTTTGGGAGAGGTGGCTCAAAAACTTCTATATAGTATACTTCTGTTAAAGAGATAGTGGGACTATGAAATAAACTAAAATGGTTGATTTTTTGGTTTTTTTTTTTTTAAGATACAACCAATTGAAGATGGAACAGTTTTTGTTTCGTTTCGGTTTTTGAGATGGAGTTTCCCTCTTGTCGCCCAGGCTGGAGTGCAGTAGCGTGATCTCGGCTCACTGCAACCTCCGCCTCCTGGGTTCAAGTGATTCTCCTGCCTCAGCCTCCTGAGTAGCTGGGATTACAGGCATGCGCCACCACCATGCCTGGCTAATTTTGTATTTTTAGTAGAGACGGGGTTTCTCCATGTTGGTCAGGCTGGTCTCGAACTGCCGACCTCAGGTGATCCGCCCACCTCGGCCTCCCGAAGTGCTGGGATTACAGGCATGAGCCACCATGCCTGGCCCTGAGAAGAGAGTTTTGCATGTTTGTTTAAATAGTGTAGATTGGGTGCTAGACAACATTCATTCACTCAGCACATCTTCATGGAGTCCCACAGTGTACCAGGTTCTCCAGTGAGCAGAACATCCATTGGAATCCTGACCAGACTACTTCCTGGGGTTATTAACGTCTTTAGGCCTCAGCCTTCTTTTCTGTGAAATGGCTGCAGTAATTGAGCTGCCCTCAGAGGTCTCAGGGATTCAACAAGGTCATTGCGGGGGCTTATCATAGTGCCTGGTGCAGGTTGAGTGCCAAATCAATGCTGTCCTGAAGCTGTTCCTGCAGGTTGCTGTTTGAGTCTCTCTTTCTCGAGGGGGTGGGGGTGGGGGGTGGGGAATAAGTGACACGCACACAGAAGTGGACGTCAGGTGGGATCTGTCCAGGGAAGGTGGGCTCTTAAGTCAATGTGAGCATCTGGGCAAGTCCCTGACTTTACTGCACAATCCCAGGGAATGGCAGCCCTGCGCGAGGTCACCAGTGAGGAGCTCAGTGCCAGACATCCTGCAGACCTGCAATCTTATGCTGAAGCCTGCAGCTGGCTGGGCTCCACCCCTCCTTCCTGGCCTTGCCGTGGGAAGTTGGAGTTTGGGAGGCGATTTAAGGAGATAGAGGCATTTTGTACTTTTTCTTTTCCTCCCCTCTTTTGTTTTTGGTGATTGGTCTCTTTCATTTAATTTTGAGTCCAAATTGTGGTTTTAAATTAGTCTGTTTCTTTGCATAAGAGATGTTTGTGAGAAGGAAAAGACCAGCCCAGGCCAGGCAATCTGCCCTCCTGGCTAGCCAGCCAGCTGGACACATGGCCGTCTTACCTACCTGAGGACCTACAGATGATGGAAGCTAACTCCTAACTTCTAGGGCTTTTTGTGGATTCTTAGAAGATTCCAATCCCTGGAGACTCCTTTCACTGTAATTCACGATTGTGTTCCCCAGGTATTCCCATGGTGTACCTTCCCAGCAGTTCCCAGAGCTGCTCCTTCTGCCACTTCAGGTCCAGGAGACATGACAGCATCGTCAGCATCCTGCCTGTCCCCAGTAACTTGAGGGTAGAGCTGGGTCAGGTGCCACTCACCTCCTGCCTCTGCCACCACAGCCTTTAGCCATTCTTGCTGCCTTTAGGATTCTCAGGCAGAGATGTCTCCAGCTCCAGCCTTCCAGAGAGGACTCGGAAGGCCTCTCCCTCGCTCTAAAACAGGAGGTATGGAGGCACCTTCCGGATGAGTGTATGGGAAGAGGTGGGATGGAGCCACCACACAGCCTCAGGCCCACTCCAAGGTCACCCCTCTAGTCCTCTTGGTTGGCTTCTCTCTCCCTCCCTCCCTTTCTCATTCTCCTGTATTTTGTTCTCCAAGTGATGAGAGTAGAAAATGTGTAAGGAGAATTTTCTCTTGTAACTTCTGCATGAAATGATCTGTCACCTCCCTTTGCAATCACACCTTGACTGTATTTGGTACGTGGAGGAAATTTTCATTTGAGCTCCCTATTCCAAGCATTTTTGTGTCAGCAAACCCAACTAAGACAGCTTTGAACACAGGGAAGGCAGACACTGAGCCACACACAGGGAAACTGAGATCGCAGGTTAGCCTGCAGTGGACGGCGTCCAAAGGGCTACAGCAAACTAACACACTAGGACCCGAGTGGGAGAACACAGCTCCCAGTGGCGGCGGGACTCCGCGAGCCCAGGGACCAGGGAGGCGGGACTCAGCGAGCCCAGGGACCAGGGAGGCGGGACTCCGCGAGCCCAGGGACCAGGGAGGCGGGACTCAGCGAGCCCAGGGACCAGGGAGGCATCAGGCCCCACCTGCAAGATCAA
The DNA here is from genome assembly GCF_000951035.1 of Colobus angolensis palliatus. Lineage (NCBI taxonomy): Eukaryota > Metazoa > Chordata > Mammalia > Primates > Cercopithecidae > Colobus > Colobus angolensis. The sequence continues at coordinate 1,964,533 of NW_012115278.1, read as the reverse complement.
GTTAAAGGGAGGACATGCACCTCAACAGGTGAGGAGGAAGACCCCAATCATGGTGACATGGAACTGCCAGGGCCGTGTTAAAGGCTGTGGCTGGAAGACACGCACCTCCGGAGACCCACCCACACCTCTCATTCCAGGCCCGGGGTGCGTGCAGCCCGTCCTAAACTTTCTGCAGCCGCTTGAGTTGGCTTTGGGCAGCAGTTCTCCATCCTGGCTGAGTCTTGGAATCCCCTGGGCAGCTTTTTAAAAATGCTACCACTTCCCGTTCCCCACACCTAAGAATTCTGATTTTATTGGTTTGTGTCTTAATCAGTTCCAGCTGTTATCGCAAGATATCTGAGACTGGGGAACTTACAAACAATAGAAATTTATTTCTCACAGTTCGGGAGGCTGCGAAGTCCAGGATTTAAGGCAGCTGCAGTTCAGTTTTCTGGTGAGGGCCCACTTTCTGGTTCATAGACGGCACCTTCTTTCCATCATCTCGCACAGTAGAAAGGGTGAGAGAACTCTCGGGGTGGTCCTTTGTAAGGACGCTCATCCAATTCCTGAGGGCCTAATTTATGAGATGATGTCGTCATCTCCCAAAGGCACCACCTGCTAATGCAGGCTGAGTATCCCTTATCTGAAATGCTTGGGACCAGAAGTGTTTTGAATTTCAGATTTTTGAATAATTGCATTGTGTATACTTCCTGGTCGAGCAGCCCACATTCGAAAATCCAAAATTCTCCAGTGACTTCCAGTTCCATCCATGTTGCTGTACCTGACAGAATTTCATTCTTTTGTTTTTTAATGGCTGAGTACTTTTTCGTTGTATATGTGTATCACATTTAAAAAATTCCTTCCTCTGTTGATTGACACTTCGGTTGCTTCCACATCTTGGCTGTTGGGAATGGAACATTCCTTTCCAGTGTAACCACGGAAGTGCGGAGATCTTTTTGATGTATTGATTCATTTTCCTTTGGATACACACCCCGCCGTGGGGGTGCTGGATCGTACGGTATTCCAGTGAGTGTTTCTTATGAGTTTCATGTCAGTGCACATAAAGTTTCAGACTGCAGAGCGTTTTAAATTTCAGATTTTCAAATTTGGGATGCTCAACCTCTACCATCACGTTGGGGATTCAATTTCAGCATGAGAATTTGGAGAGGACACAAGCATTCAGACCCCAGCACTCTGGGTGCAGGTTTTGTTTCCGTCTCTGAGGCACCCGGGGTGACTGCGAGCCTGCCGCAGGTGAAAGTGCTGATTAGGGGAACCTGAGCCAGGACCTGTCTCGCAGTGGGAAGAACTGTGGCAGTCAGGGGCTGACAAGAGGCCAGGAATGTGGGCTTGAGTCCCTTTAGAGAAAGCCTGCAGGGCCAGGTGGAGGGGTCTGCACTATAATTTACATGCTGCACCGGGATCATGCTGACAAATTTGGGGTAAGAAAATTATATGATTGGAACTGTGTTTTAGGGAGATGAATTTGGCTGTTTTGTGCAGGATGGGTTGGCTGGAAATCAGAGACCAGTGGGGAAGCTATTGTGGAAGGAGATGTGTAATGAAGGCATCAAATGCAAGGTTAGTGCTGGGGGGAAATTCCAGATTCTAAACATCCTTCAGCTCTGAAGTGCAGGTGCTGCAGCCTGAGTTCCAGTGTGCAGGAGGCATCGGGCTTGTAATTAGTCTGCACCGGCTCCCTGGTTGCCTGAGATCAGGGTGGCTGCTGGCTAATTAGTGCTTCCTGGAGGACAAAAGCAGCTGGTATTTTCCTTTCTAATTCCAGTAATGACGTCCTATTTTAACATCATAAAAGGATTCTCTGGTAGGGAAACAGGGCTGATGGGATGGAATGCAGAGGTGACCCAGGGGCCCCGCCAGTTGTTCAGGGAGTGTGCAGGGCCAGCAAGAGCCCTGTGGGAAGCAGGGACCCCTCCCCCCATCCCTGGCTGCTGCAGCGCCTGCATCTCAGGCTACATTTCCGTGGCTGGAAGCTCGTGGGGAACATCGGAATTGGCCCTCTTACCTTTGCTCTTTGGAATCCTAAGTATTGCCATTTATCTGTAAGAAGCATAGACACACATGTGCCTAGCCGCTGGGCCAGGACACATTGTGTGGTTCCTTTATATAATGTTCTTGAAATGACACAATTTTAGAAACGGTGAAGAGATTAGTGACTGTCAGGCGTAAGGACAGGATAGAAGGGGCAGTGGTGGGAGGGAGGCGGGGTGGCAATGAAAGGGCAGCAGGAGGAATCCCTGTGGGGATGGAAATGTCTACATCTTGAGTGTGGTGTGGTGGTGGAGTTAGGAACTTATGCATGTGATAAAATGTGTAGAAATAAATACACATATACACAGCTATCTGAGTGAGATTGGTGGGTTGTAGCAATGTTGATACTCTGACTGTGACATCATATACCATACCTTTGCAAATGTTACCGTTTGGGGAAACTGGATGAGGGACACAGAGGATCTCCCTGTATTCTTTCTCACAACTGCATGTGAATCTACAATTATCCCAGTAAAATGTTTCCATTTGAATAATGCATCAGAAATGTGAGAAGGAGCATCAGGAGGGCACCATAGGCAGGATCATCGGTCAGTGCAAAGGCCCTGAGGGGAGAGAAGAATGATGTGTCTGTTGTGAGAACTGTGTCTTTAATCCTAAAGGAGATAGGAAGCTATTGGAGGGTGTGGCAGAAATATTTAATGCTGACCAAATGTACTCACCTATATTTCCAGCCCCCTTGAGTGGTCAGGCCCCAGAGATCAGCTATGGCCAGTAGACAGGATGCAACACAGCAGGGCAGAGGATGTGTGAGTTCCCTGTGCTCCCTCTTCTACTGACATTGCCCCATGAAAGACAAGGCTGCAGGAGAAAAGCAGCCTGCATCTTTGAGTTGCCGCTGGATGGGAGCTTTGCTGGACTCCCAAGGAGTCCCAGAGGGCAAGTTAAACGTCTTGTGTTAATGCCCTGAGATCTCAGGGTTTGCCCGTTAGTTCAGCATACCTGACTTAACCTGACTACTTAGTATGGGAGGTTTTGAGAAGAGAAGTTAAACTTACCTGATTTCCATTTCAGCAGGATCTCCTGGGCTCCCGTGTTGAAAGTAGCCCAGATGAGATGATAAAGCTGGTACCGTTACAGTAGGATTGGAGCTGCTGCCTTCTCAACATATTTTGAAGGCATATTTGACAGTATTTTCTGATGGATTAGATGTGTGAGCATAAAAGATGAGCCAAAAAATCACTCCAAGAATTTTTTCCTGAGCAATAGTAAGAATGAAGTTTCCATTAACTGAATGGAGGAAGACCATAGAAAGTGCTGGTTTGGGAAGGTGGAAGGAGAGGATTCAGGAGACACAAGTTCTGTTTTTGAGCTGTTAAGTTTGAAATGCTTATGGGATGTCCAGGTTCTCTGGTCTATGTTGGAATGATTCGGTGGGGTGAGGATGGAAGCTATGCCCTTCAATCACCGATTTGCCAATAATAGACAAATGGATAAAGGAAATATGGTATATGTGCACCATGAAATGCTATTCAGCCATAACAAAGAATAAAACTCTGTTGGCTGGGCCCTGTGGCTCATGCCTGTAATCCTAACACTTTGGGAGGATGAAGCAGGCAGATCACTCAAGCCCAGAAGTTAGAGACCAGCCCGAGCGACATGGTGAAACCCCATCTCTACAAAAAATACCCCAAAAATTGGCTGGACTTGGTGGCACATGTCTCTAGTCCCAGCTACTCAGGAGGCTGAGGTGGGAGGATCGCTTGAACTCAGAAGGCTGAGGTTGTGATGAGCCTGGATGACAGAGTGAGACTCCTTCTCAAAAAAATAATAAATAAATCACCTCTGTCATTTGCAACAACATGGATAGAACTGGAGGACGTTACGTTAAGTGAAGTAAGCCAGGAACAAGTAACACCCCAGATATTCTCACTTAGAGGTGGAAGCTTTAAAAAAAATTCACCTTGTAGAGGCAAAAAGTAGAACACACGTACCTGTAGTCCCAGCTAGTCGGGAGGCTGAGGTGGGAGGATGGTTTGAGCCTTGGGGATGGAGGTTGTAGTGGGCCGAAATCATGCTGCTGCACTCCAGTCTGGATGACAGAACCAGACCGTATCTTAAAAAGAAAAAAAACAAGTAAAACATAGGATACTAGAGGCTGGGAAGGGCAGAGACAGATGAATGTATGAAAGGATACAAATTTACAGCTAGATGGGAGGAATAATTTCTAGTGTTCTGTAACACTGCAGGATGAATACAGTTAACAATTACAGTTTCCAGTAGCTAGAAAAAGGATACTGAATGTTCCCAACACAAAGAAGTAATAAATACTTGAGATGCTAATTATGTGGCAGGCCAGGTCTCACTAAAGCAGGCCTCCATAACACCTGTTTCAGAACTGGCTGAGTGGTTAAGTGAAATATTAAAAGCCAATGCCCTTATACAAAGGCTGTAACAAAAACCCACCGAGAGTTTTGCCTAGGCCCTTCCTGGGCATTAAAGCATGACAAAATAATGAAGGAATTCTTAACAGGACCCATTTAGGATTAAAGAAGTTTTATTGGGGATCTGAAGAAACTCCCCAGGCCTCCACACATGAGTTTACTGGGGGTCTGAAGGAACTCCCCAAACCTCCGTGATTTGGCAGGAGACAAGATCAGGGTAATCACCCCAGCACCTGGACCCACTTACATTAAGGAAATTCACTGAGGATCCAGAGAAGATCTTCAGGACTCGGATCTTACAGATTAAAGTAAGTTAATTACTTGTTTTTAGATGAATGCACACTTAACACACAGACATATAGCTTAGAAGGTATATAAGCCTGGAAAACTTGGCAATTTTCAGTTGGTCTGGCGATAATTTCCAGGCCTTCTCCCTGTAGCGAGTTACAGAAATAAAAACTCTCCTCCTCCCCAGTTCATCTGCATCTCATTACTGGGCCATAAGAAATAGCAGCCCAGTCCTCAGTTTGGTCCGGGAACAAGTACACTGCTAATTACCCTGATCTGATCACTGTACATTATATGTATCAAAACATCACTATGTATCCCATGAATATGTACCTTTATTGTTTGTCAGTTAAACTTTTTTTAATAAATGAAGAGTTTGCTAACTGAAGGATCAGGAAGATTCCCAAGCTTGTCCCCTACTTTCACCTTCAGAAAATTTCTGGAAGGAAGAGATTTTGCCCCCAACTTAATAGTCTTGTTCTTGAAAATTTGAACCCCTCAGGCTGTAGCTGCAGGGCCACAAATGCTTTCCCTGTGCCACCACGTGGTGCCTCGACTGCCTATGGATCTCCCAGCATGGGAACTGTAGCTGTTGTAAACTAAGCATAAACTGAAAAGCCAGCACATATCACCAAGATGTGCTTTGTCACAGAAACAAAGAATATTCTCATAAGAGAGACTATTCCTTCTGTGAGTGCAACCTTGACATTGCTCTGTAATGGAAGTGTATACCCCAACCTTTTGTGGCAATTTGCATTTTGCTGCCTCCTGAGTTGCAAGAGACACCGGATGTCAGTGGGTTTTCCTTTGCCATGCAGAAGAGCAATACATTCAGATCCAATTAAATAATTTTGTGTTTCAAATGTTCCTCTTTGGTTGAAGGTTGGTCGGGGCCAGAGCGGGGGAAGTATTTCTGATGCCTCCTACTGCGGATATATGGATATGGAATTCAGAAGAGTGGTCTGAGCCACAAATGTGCATATTGGGACTTTTGGGCCTTTCCTGGGGGGAAAATGTTATTTTTCCTCTTTCCAGCCCCTCTCCACCTTCTCTATAGAATCCACCTCTCCACTGCAGAAAAAAAAGGGGGTCTTTAATCCAATTGGGTCACCAGTGACATGTCTGATTGTTAGAAAGTTCACACTGAGCTTGCTATTCTCTTCCTCTTCTTTTATCCAGGTAGCTGATCAGCAAACTGGCCTCGGGCTTCTCACCCCAGCGAGCGCTTGTCCAGCCATCTGCCTATCTTGCTCTCTGGTGCTTCCTGACGTTTTCTTTTTGTGCCTAAATCAGGATTACAATAAGGTGGGAGGAGGCACAGCCATTTAGCTTTCTTTTTCTTTAATGTTTCTCACAAGCATATGTGAGCATCTCATCTTCTCAAACTAGGGCAGCAGCTGCCAGCAGAATTTTGAGTTTGGCTTTGAACTGAAAGGGTTCTAGCTGGACCCAGTGCCTGCTTCTTGTGCTTCAATCCAGTTTGCCAGTGTTAAGCATTGGAATTTTGAGGATAAGCTGAGTTAAAATGTAGTAGAGGTTTGATTTTCTGTCTGCCCTGGCCTTTGTCCACATCTCTCCCGGAGGGAACTTTGGGGGATTGGGATGTTTGAAGCAGATTTGAGGTACTGCCTGCTCCCTTTGTCTTAATAGTGTCAGACCACCATGAAATCTTACATTGTCCCTTAACAGGAAATGTCAGCAGTGGTGTGCGTGTGCGCACGCACATTGCGTGCATGTGTGTGTGTGTTGAGGGAAATAGAATGGTGGGTTGTTGGAACCAGACTCAACCCGTTAACCTCAGTTTCCTCATTTGTAAGATGGAAATAATAAGAGTTCCTAGTTCATAAATTTGTATGAGTTACATGTGTTAAGAAATGTAAACCACTTAGGTAAATAGAACTCTGCCTGGAGGACTTTAATACCCTTTCTAACCTTGAGTGTTTTTAATGCCTTGATACTTTTTAAGGGCTGAGATGCATTTCTCTACCCACATTTTACAGCTGTCACATGTGGTAGTGCGGCAAAGGGCTACACTGTGGGTCCAGATTTCTCAGGACCACAAGTGGCACAGAAATCAGGGCCAGTGAGCAGGGCTGAAGAACCTGCATCCTTAGACAGAAGAACACGCCCAGAGCTCGGGGACTGAGGGGAAGACACCTCCCATGCAGAAGCAGAGCGCTTAGGTAATAGCAGAAGCAGAGTCGTGAGATGAGGGATATTGCCTATGATTTTTTTTTTTAAATGCAGGGTGATGGGGCTTATGCATTGCCTGTACAAAGTTCTGGATGAAAAAGAAAAGTATCACTAGATCACCTGAACGTTATTCCAGTGACATAAGAGCAAGGCCAGCCAATGAACTGGGTCTATGTGTGAGAGAAGATGGCCACTGGGCTTTGGATTTCCAATGGAGATTCCCGACTCTCAGCACATCTTAGGCATAAACATAAGGGATCGTCTCTGATACGGCTTGGCTGTGTCCCCACGTAAATCTCACCTTGAGTTGTAGCTCCCAGAATTCTCCCTGGTCATGGGAGGGGCCCAGTGAGAGATAATCGGATCATGGGGTGGGTCTTTCCTGTGCCGTTCTCATGAGAGTGAATAATTCTCATGAAATCTGATGGTTTTATAAATGGGAGTTCCCCTGCACATGCTCTCTCTGCCTGCCGCCATGTAAGATGTGACTTTACTCCTCCTTTGCCTTCCACCGGGTTGGTGAGGTCTCCCCAGCCATGTGGAACAGTGAGTTCATTGTGCTTCTTTCCTTATAAATTACCCAGTCTCAAGTATGTCTTTATTAGCAGTGAGAGAACAGACTGATACAAGCTTCTTGAAGACCAAAGCTAGAGGTGAGTAGTCCTCTCCCCGTGCCTGGCCTCAGTAGTGTCTTGCTTCTGAATGGAGCCCCATCTTTCAGCACACTCATCCCCTAGAACTGTTCACTCATTCAGATTCTGACAGGACAAAGGTAGAAAGGAGCAAAAAGGTAGGAAGGATTGGGCATCTTGTCATAACATATTTATTTTCTTTCTTCTGATTATGTAGGATCAAACTTGCTTTTCTGTTTCTAGCTTTATAAAGTAGACACTAAAGTCATTGATTTGAGGTGTTTCTTCCTTTTTCAATACATATGTTGAGTGCTACAAATGTCCCTCAAGTCATTACATGAACTACATTTCACAATATATACTATTCCATATTTTAAATTTTATTCAACTCAAAATACATTCTAATTTCACTTTTGATTTCTTCCTTGATTCATGGGTTATTTAGAAATGTGTTATTTAGTTTAGCGTTTGAGGATTTTTTCAGATATCTATTTTAATTCCATTGTAGTCAGAGAATATTCTTTGAGTGGCTTGAATACTTTTAAATTCACTAAGAGTGCTTTTATAGTCTATCATGGTAAATACTACCCATGCACTTGAAAAGTATAGATTGTGCTCTTGCTTGTCTACTTGTTCTACAAATTGTTGAAAGGACAGTTGAAAATTCTAATGACAATTAAAGATTTGTCTGTTTCTTCTTACAAATCTATTGGATTTTGCTTCATGTACTTGGAAGTTTTGTTATTGAGCATATTAAAACTTTTAAGCTTGTTATCTTCTGATGAATAGACCACTTTGTCATCATAAAATGATCCACTTTATCCCTGGTGGTATTCTTTTCACTGAAATCTACTTTGCCTGATATTGAAATATGCAGTCATGGTAGTAATGATGTATCTTTTCTCATTTTTAAAATTTTTAACCTCTTTGTGTCTGTATATTTAAAGAAATTTTAAACATTTGTCGTAGGTAGCACATAGTGGGGTCATGCTTTTGATAGTGGCAGGAGGAAGTCAAATGCCTACACAGATAGGGGCAGGTTCCCACTGAAACCCCACCTTCAAGCCAAAGACAGTGCAAAGCCTGAAAGCCAAGCTACAAGTCAAATCTACAGACCAGATTGAGAACCTCTCTTCCGATTTGGCACACTTTCCTCTGATTGATTTCCACCCTTCACCTATTTCACATGTACCTTCCCTAATTGGTTTTTTACACTGTTGTGCACACCTTTGAGTTGTGTCTTTGTTTTAGCTTTTTTGTATACTCAAACCAATCAGCACACACTCCCCTATTCTGATTCCATAAAAGCCCCAGACCCAGCCACACTGAGAGAGAAACCACCTGACTTCAGGTGGGGGATTACCCTTGTGTCCGCTCTCCACTGAGAGCCGTTCCATCCTTCAATAAAATTATTCTCTGCCCTCCTCACCCTTCAATTGTCAGCACAACCTCATTCTTCTTGAATGCTGGCAAGAACTCAGGACCCACTGAACATGAACTCAGGTACCAGCCGTAACACAGGTGGACTAGGGCACGTTGAGCCCAGCCACAGGCCGAGTGTGGATCCTACAGCAAGCGTGGGGTCCACGCTGGTGCACAAGTCAGGCTGTGGCAGTCCCTGGCTAGCAAAATGACCTAGAAAAATCCTGCATCATTTTTACATACAAGCTGAGAAATTTTTTTTCAGTCACGTTGTTTAGAATCACATTTAATGTGGTTTGGTTTAAGTGTATGGTTTTGCTATTTGTTTTCTATGTGTTCTGTCTGTTCTTTGTTTTTTTTTCTTATTTTTCTACATTCCTTTGGATTGAGTCAGATTGTTGGTTGTTTTTATTCGTGATTCTGTTTCCTTTCTTTGTTAGCTTTTTAGGTATAACTTTTTAAAAGTAGTTGCCTTAGGACTAATAGCATATGCCTAGCTTGCTGTGGTCCGTCTTCTTGTAATATTGCACTTTACACTTCCATTGCCCCGCCAAGCCTTGGTGCTATTGTTGTCCTTACTTCCATAATACACTATTATTTTAGCTTCAAACAGCCAATTATCTTTTAAAAAGGTTAAAACCAGGAAAAAATCCATCTTCCATATTTACCATTTCTGTTGCTCTTCCCTCCTTTTATGGATGCAGATTTCTGTCTGGGATCCTTTTCCTTCTGGGTTAGCATCTTTTGTAGTGAAGGTCTGTGGTGATCAATTATTCCAGCGTTTGGAAGTCAGAAGTGGCTATTGCTTCCTCTGCTCCATGGCATTTGTTCTCTCCCTGGTCTCACAGCTTCCTCATAGACCTGTGCCAACTAGCACTCGGCTGAAGCCTCTGGGATGCGCTTCAGACCTTCAGAGCTTCTTTCTGTGCTCTTCTCTCTTTTTCTCTCTTTCTCTGTCTTGAGAACTCTGACTGTGTTGGCCTCCTTGGGCTCCCAATTCCATCATCTCAACTCAGGGAGACCACAGGCTGTGGCCTGGGCTTCCCTGCCCTGCACTGCCACCTGCAAGCATTCTCCAGGAAGCATGCTGAGTGCCACAATGAGGATCACTTTCCGGGGCCACTGCATGGCACTTCCCGATGTCTGATATCTGGAAACCATACATTTTATGTATTTTGTTTGGTTAATTGTTTCTAATAGGAAGTTAAATCTACTCCCGTTACTCCACCTTGATCAGAAATGGAAGGCAATAATTCATTTAATTAAGAAAATAATGGGTGTATTTTAATAATACATTTAACATTGATAATTAACTCTGGGATTTAAAATAGACCGAATGTCCAGAAATAATAACCAGTTAGTGCCATCCTCTACCAGGATTTTATTCCTAGGTATCTAAAGTAATTTCTAGGTGATTCCCCTGCCAGATTATCCCATGATTCTTCTTTTACTCTTGTGTTCTCGCATTTTCCCCCTTAAGATCAAAACAAGTTGATTCACCACCATGGGTTTTTGTTCTTCATCAGTAAAATGAGATAATGATATCAATTTTTCAAAGCTGTTGTAAATATCAGTGAGCTAATATTGATACAATATTTAGTGGCTAACACAACAATAGACCTTAATAAATGAAAACTCTTAGAAGGGAATCTTTTCCTGTAATTCTAGCACTTTGGGAGGCTGAGGTGGTTGGATCACGAGGTCAGGAGCTCAAGACCATCCTGGCCAACATGGTGAAACCCTGTCTCTACTAAAAATACAAAAAAATTAGCTGGGCATGGTGGCAGGCGCCTGTAGTCCCAGCTGCTTGGGAGGCTGAGGCAGGAGAATTGCTTGAACCTAGGAGGCAGAGGCTGCAGTGAGCCGAGATCACACCACTGCACTCCAGCCTGGGCGACAGAGCAAGACTCCATCTCAAAAAAGAAAGAAAGAAGGGAATCCTTTGTCTCCTGACGGAATGTATCTGTGACGGAAAAAAACCTAGTTCTTGGTCTTGACTTTGTGGAGTGAAGACATTGAGAGAAACTCTCCTGGTTTGTAGGTGTTAAAAGGTAGTGCTGCCCACTGGGAGAAAGCTCGAAGTGTGGAAACAGCATGGTCTTCCTGCTTTCCTCTGGGCTCCCATGTGTGATTGAGCTGGGCCTGTATCCCAGAAGATGAGCTCTAATTTTTGAGCCAACTTTCTTAGAGTCCCTGTACTGTACCACTATTTCTTATTACCAATTTCTAGCTTTTATAAACATCTTTCAAAAATTTCTAGCGTATTTTAGCATTCAGCATTGCTAAACTAAAATGCTTGTGGACTGGTAATAAGAAACATACCATCAGAATAGACTCAGGTGGGCAGAGATGTAGACCCTCATCTTCAGCCCCCAGAGGACCCTGTGCGTATGTTCAGGCCACTATGGTACTGTGATTAACAGCTTGACATTGTGTCCGGAGACTGACATGGTAAAATCCTAGATCAGCCACTTACTAGCTAAGTGTCCTTAGACAAGTTGCTTAACTGCTGTGTTCCTCTATTTGAGGTAAATAATAGCACCTGCTATGGACTGAATGCGTGTGTCCCCTCCCCTGACAAAGCCATGTGTTGAAGCTCTCTGCCCACTGTGATGGCATTTGGAGGTGGGGCCTTTGGCAGATGATGAGAAGTAGAGTGCCCTTTTGCGTCATGAGAGAGCTTGCTTCCCTGCTCACTCTGTCCTCCGCGATGTGTGGAGACAATGAGAGGCCCACAGTTTGCAACCCAGAAGAGAGCCCCTCACCAGGACGTAACCACGTGGGCATCAAATCTCAGACTTCCAGCCTTCAGCATCGCAGGAAATAAATTTCTGTTCTTTAAAAGCCACCCCAGTCTATGGTGATTCCTTATAGTCTCTAGAACCAACTAAGGCAGCACCTAACTCATAGAGCTGCGAAAGGTTAAATGAACTGAATACATGTAAAGTACTTGAAAGTGCCTCATACATAATGACCAAATTTACGTCCATTAGTATTACTTTCCTAAGGAAAATAGCATTTTCTTACAAGAGACATTACATATGCCCGCCTCTGATTCTTCAGAATGAAGGAATAACATCAAGCACCCTCCTTGCATGAAGGCCAGGGCTACCAGTAGCCCAGAAGTCAAATCTACCAGTAATGACTTTGGGTGGACCCAACCCCCCCCCGAGGGCTGTGCTGGCAGCACCCGGCTCTCCTCTGAGGTGAGCGATGCTCAGGTCTGCATGTGGTGGGCTGTGACTTGGGGGCTCTGGAGTTTGCCTCTCCCTTTCTTCCTGTTACTAACAGGGATAACCTGTTTCTGAAGGGTAAGAAGTCTTCCAGAGGGTGGAGAAAGGGCCAGCAGGCAGTGTGGCTGGTGGTGGTGGTCTGGTCGCAGCACACTGGGGATAAGGCCACTCAACCAAAAAAAGAGAAATCCCACAAATACAATCCAAGTTCTAAGTTTAGGGGAATACATGTTCCAAGTAGCCATCTTATGGGAAATGATGAGAGCCCAATTTAATTGGGGGTGGTCTGCACGTGGCGGCGACATCCATAACAGGGATGTGGTCCATGGGAATCTGTTGGCTGTGTGCTGGGTCGGGGTGGGGGGGGATGGAGGCTTTCACAGTCTCTCCACTTCTGTTGCTGGCCTCCTATGACCTCCATATCCCAGTCAGGGCTGGAGTGTTTATCTTGATTGTTAAAAATGCAAGTTCTTTCCTGGCTGGCAGCTCCTGGTCACAGGCTGGAAATATTCCCACTTGGTCACCTGACACCTGTCAATGCCAGCCCAAGCCCCTTCCCACACAGATCCCTCATTATGAGCGTCCCTTTGCCTAGGCACTCAGCCAGTGGGGCCAACTCTCTTAGCAGCTCTTACCTTTAGAGATTTGTGTCGGTTGAATGTAAAAAAATACTGAAGGGGTCTATACCCTTCATCTTTTCCAAGGGCTTGTTTTCCGTGCCTGGATTTCTACCAAATGCTGAGTCTAACCCTACGCACCATGGGTTTGGGCTTCCAGCATCTTGGTCAGGGTTCCCACATGGGTCTTCCTCTGGCCCTCTGTTGTGTTCAGGCAGAGAGTGTTAGTACCACTACAACTCAATTGCGTGTTAATTTCATCCGAGGGTGGGGTGGGCTCTCAAACCACACTGTAATAGCAGGGATGAGAAACCACATTGTTGCTTCCAATCCACAGCCCTTAGTTCTGCTGCCTCCTGCTGCTGTGCCTCTGAATTTATACCTCCTTCCTCACTCATTCTGAGGTTATTGCTGCTTACTCAACAGGGGAGAAGGGAAATATTGATATTTAAACTATAATACAGTTTCAAGGCTGAATGCTGTAATTGTAGGCTTTACAGATGGCATTTTCTTGGTGAGCCTTTAAATAGAGAAGGTACCTGTGAACTAGGAGGATTCTCTGTGAAAATGGATGAAGGATATTGAAAGGGAAGGGATTCAATGGCTGTTGAAGAGAGAAAATGCTTCATGGTTACTCTTCCTTCCTAAACACTTTCACATTCTATTGTATTTACTGCGCAGTAGAGTTTGCCAGTTATAGAGGAACAGTGATCTAAAAAACAATGCACATTGTATATTCAGATGTCAAATTTTACATGAAAAAAGTACATCAAGACCATATGGTCTAGCCAAGACTAGACCAAGTCAACTTCACCTCCAGAGAAGTGCCATCGCAAGGTACTCGGACAGAAATCCTCTCGCTGCTAAGAGTTTTGATGCTTCTATGGATTTCCAGAGTTAGTTGAAAGGTTCTGTTTATGAGAAACACATAAAGCAATTCCTGCAGGGAATGCTGCATTTCGTGAAGAATTAAAAAATTGTTCTAAATAGAGACAGAAATTGAGAGTAGGCTGCCAGCCTCTCAGAAGCCCAGCAGCTCAGCAGCCCACGGCCAGGGATTTGCGAGAAGAGAATTTTCATCTATGGGCAGCTTGGGAGATTCGCAGTTTAACTTTTCTGAAAGAATTACTGCCTGAAGCAAGCAGCTCTGTTCTCATCTGTCTTCTTGTTTATGCTCTTCTTTACCCTTGGCCTTTCTGAGCCAAATCTGTGTCAGGGGCCTAGAGATTTCTCTTTACAGCTATGGATTTGGGTCTTGAAAAACCCATGTACAGCAGAAAAACCTCCCTATAATGACTTCAGGTGAACCCATTCCCCCCGAGGGGTGTGCTGGCAGCACTTGGCCCTCCTCTGAGGTGAGCCATGCTCAGGTCTGCATGGTGTGGGCTGTGACTCAGGGGCTCTGGAGTTTGCCTCTCCCTTTCTTCCTGTTAGTAACAGGGATAACCTGTTTCTGAAGGGTAAGAAGTCTTCCAGAGGGTGGCTTATGAGAGGACCTGAGGGAGTTTGAAGAGAAAGGGGTAGAGGGATTGCGCAGTGCTGCAAAGAAACCCAGCATGCAGACTCGTTGATGGAAGGCCATGTGAAGTCCGAGGACCAAATGCTCTATATTTATCATCAATTAGCTGGAATCTCAGACTAGAACTCTGAAACCCAGCAAGCCAATGGCATTCAAATCCCTTTAGATCCCTCCGTAGGTAAAAGGAAGTTGCATTTTCTTACTACCTTTCCGACAAACAGGATCCAGATTGTGGAAAGATTAAACAATGAAGGAGGCTGTACTTTGTGATGTTGAAATGCACGCAGCACAATGGGACACCCAGCTATCAGAGAGTGTTCATGGAGCTTTAGGATGTCAGAGCTTTCACTTTAAAGGAAACAGGGATTTCTGTTACTCCAAATTCTTACCTCAGGATTGCTTGAACATATTCACAGGCACAGATGTGCACGTTACATTTGCCCCAGTTAAGACGGGCAGAACTGCCCAGCAAATGATACATCTCCAGCAGCCACTGCCAAGGCCCAGTGCTGCCATTGTGTGCACTTGGAATGGCAGCCACCCCATAGCTACTGCTTGTTATTACAGCACTCCAATACTTAGGAAATTCTCCTGAGTATATAGACAAATGCCATACTTCTAGGTATGGGTGTGGTATCATGGAGACCTGTATTAATAAATATGACTGTCCTGGTAAACATTCTCCCTAAAACATTGTCTTTTGATGACAAAAGAACTGCCTCATTTGGTTCTTCTTTGCGTTCATGCACTTCCTGGTGGGTGTCCTTCATTAGAGGAAAGCAATCTTGGGTCTTCCAGGGCAATTAATGTCTGTGGTTCACATGCTCTGCTTTTCTCTCTGCGTGTGACGCGGTAAGGGCGTAACAAATGTTTACTGAGCCTATAGCATGAATATTGGAGGAGAAGGTTGTTTCCCCCGACAGTTTTTGTTTTTGAAGCGTTTAATATTTTTCCGGCCGGGCGCGGTGGCTCACACCTGTAATCCCAGCACTTTGGGAGGCCGAGGCGGGCGGATCACGAGGTCAGGAGATCGAGACCCTCCTGGCTAATATGGTGAAACTCCATCTCTACCAAAAATACAAAAAATTAGCTGGGCGTGGTGGCGGGCGCCTGTAATCCCAGCTACTCGGGAGGCTGAGGCAGGGGAATTGCTTGAACCCGGGAGGTGGAGGTGGCTGTGACCCTAGATCGCGAAGCATTTGTTGTGAATTGCCAGACAGACAAGGCTTCAGGACAGCCTTTGAGGCAACAGAAGGTCTGTTGTGGTAGTCTGTGGATGGAGCCCCCCCAGCCCACCAAATCCGAGAGCAATCAAGGAATCATTGAGAATGGTGGATCCGTCCTATCAGTGAGAGACGGATGCCATTTTCCGTAGTTTAAAAAGTGTTGCAGTTTTAAATATTTTATAGTAGGGTTTTAATATTAATTTCTACTTTTCTTATTGAAAGTAGTAGAAACAACAACAAAAAGCCTATTAACTAACTGTTGTGTGGGAATCCTCTCTCCTGGAACTGGGTTCACCTTATCATTGGCTTCTGTGGATAGTCTCTGCCACCCCACACTGCTCACGTCTTCCAGAATACTCTTCAAACTGGGTGCGGCCAGTTGGTTGGTACTTTTCTATCTACAGAACTTGGTCTTACAACATTTCCAGCTCTTTCCGGATGCTCTCTGCTGGAGGGGCTGAGCTCTAAGGTCCAGTTTGAGCTTATATGGCTTTGACACTTCGAGGATTTGGGGTGATCGATGGTTTGGCTATACTGGTGGCCTAGTCAAATGGTCAGCACCCCTGAAAGAGTTGAGTGCCCATGGGACACCATGTCCCTAGGAACCACATTGTTTTCATAAGCACAGCAAGTCCAGTGAAGAATATACTCACCCTTCCCTCGTCAGCAGTCCTTGACACCTGCTGCCACAAGACCCTTCTCTCTCAAGCTCTGCCATGCTGCAACGGATTCCTGAGCACAGATAAAGGAGAAAAATTCTCCAGAAATGTAACAATACCTCTTAACCATGGAGAAAGGAGGTTCTTGGGCAGAGGCCTTGGCATCATGCTTAAATTGCCAGACATTTTCAGCCTATGTGTTCCATGTATAGGTGTATAAAAGGGCATGGGTCACTTTGTGAAGGTGCCGAGCTGAGCAGTTGAGGAAGAGGACATCGCCTGAGTATTGCGTGCACTCACTGGGGTTTTCCCTCCCTCACTCTTTCTCTTTTGTTCTCCCACTCTCTCCTTCCTACATGTAGATTTATTAGTGAATGATAGCATCTTTATGGGAGGCCAAGGTGGGTGGATCACGAGGTCAGGAGTTTGAGACCAGCCTGACCAACATGGTGAAACCCTGTCTCTACTAAAAATACAAAAATTAGCCGGATGTGGTGGTGTGCACCTGTAATCCCAGCTACTCAGGAGTCTCAGGCAGGACAGTTGCTTGAATCTGGGAGGCAGAGGTTGCGGTGAGCCAAGATTGTGCCTTTTCAGTGGTCTGTTTGAGCTCCTTGAAGGAAGGGGTCAACACTTAAAACTGCTTTATGGCTCTCATTATATTTAATAGGTGTCTTTTATATGTTTGATTATTCTCAAATCTATAGAAAGAGAATTAAAACATGGGTGTGATCACACAGTCCATATCCATATGCAGGACTCACTGTATGACCCATTTCAACACCATTGCATTGGAGAAAACACAGTCACTGGCTTTGTACTGTCTCATTGCTTATCCACCTATGACTTTACCTGATTCTAAGAAAGATACTTAAAAAGCATGTTTTAACATTAAGACCTGGCTTTGGGGGAAAAAATGTGTATGTAACTTTTCTTTCTGGCATAATGCATGTGACAAATGGAGAATTTTATGGCCAAAGGAATATATTTGATGCAAATGTAACAAGTGAGAATGTCCTCTAATTGATTTATTTTTATTCAGTTTTTCCTTTTTATTCATATTCATAATCATTAACTCTGCTACGAGGGCAATGCTACAGGTCATTTGTCAAGTCACGAGGATGCTGGAAGTCTTGGAAACTTCTCCAAACTCATCAACAGTGTGATTTTTGCAGTTCTTACTCAGCAAGGAATTTATAGTCATTGCTTAAACAAGCCCGAGGTCATAAAAAAAAAAATGTATCTTTGTATTCTTGGGGGCAGGCAGTCCTCTCACTGAGGCAGGGCTTCTTCAAACCTCAAGTTTGTTACATGTTTGTCCTGTTCCCCTTCCTGGAAAAGCTCCCCAGCATCCATCATGTCCTTTGCTCCTGGCAGCGTGAATCAATCTTTTGGACACATGGGTGACCCAGTGTCCCTGATAACCCCATCCCAATGCACAGGCGCCATATGCATTCCCAGCTTCTTTCATTGGAAATGCCCTGGAGGAAACAAGTGTCCCAGGGAAGGATGGCCTTGGTGCTGAGCGGATGTCAAGTATAGAGGTCAAATCTCTATTTTTCCCACAGAGTATCATGAAAGAAAACCTCCTGTAGCAAATTTTTGTGTTCTTCCTTTGCCACAGTTATGTTTCAGAGTCAAGGAAGACAAGGGTCAGAAATTGGGGTGGTGGATCAGGCAGTGAGGACCACTGGTGACTAGGCTGAGGAATCCAGCCTGCCAGAGTCTCTGACAGCCGCTGCTCCTGCCCCTCAAGGTTCACAAGACAACAAACACGAAAGCATCAGCCCGGGTCAGAGCCTGCCCTCAGCTCTAGGGCTATGCCAGTAAGATGATCCCTGGCTTCAAGATACTGGATGCAGCTGTCCTCAGTAACCCTTTTGCTAGAGGTGTTCAATGAAATAGAAACATGTAGTTCTACATTTTCTGTGATTCTTAGTTTATATAAAGTTTCCCATGGAAAAACTTGTAATGGTTAAATAGAAAAGGTATGTGTCATTGGCAAATGGACTAGAAATCATATGTATTGGATATAGTTGAAGAGGTTGCAGCTATGTGAACGAAAGAACCTATGTCACAACTGCCTACAAATATTTTAAAGGCTGTGTGGAAAAATAACAAATTGATAGATACATAAACAGAACTTTTCAACACTTGGAAGTTAACAAGTCATATTCTTCTATATTAATTTTATCCTCTGTATGATACTGTAGGTTTCTAATTATTATCCTCTCACTTTACAGAATAGAAAACAAAAATACAGTCACTTGTCCAATTGCCCAGCCAGTAACTGCTGAAAATGAACTAAGTGTATATAGTCCAACACACACACAATCACTTCTATTTCATTTTATTTTATTTTACTTTAATTTCAGGATACATGTGCAGAATGTGCAGGATTTTTACATAGGTATACGTGGGCCACGGTGGTTTGCTGCATCTGTCAACCCATCATCTAGGTATTAAGCCCCACAGTATTAGCTATTTGTCCTAATGCTCTCCCTCCCCTAACCCCCTGCCACTCCCTGACAGGCCGTGGTGTGTGTTGTTCCCCTCCCTGTGTCTATGTGTTCTCGTTCAGCTACCATTTATGAATGAAAACATGTGGTGTTTGGTTTTCTGTTCCTGTGTTAGTTTGCTGAGGATGATGGCTTCTAGCTTCATCTATGTCCCTGTAAAGGACATTCATTCTTTTTCTTGGCTGCATAGTATTCCATGGTGTATATACACCACATTTTCTTTATCCAGTCTATCATTGATGGGCATTTGGGTTGGTTCCATGTCTTTGCTATTGTAAATAGTGCTGCAGTAAACATGCGTGTGCATGTGTCTTCATAGTAGAATGATTTATATTTCTTTGGGTTTATATCCAGTAATGAGATTTCCAGGTCAAATGGTATTTCTGGCTCTAGATCCTTGAGGAATTGTCACACTGTCTTCCACAGTGGTTGAGCTAATTTGCACTCCCACCAACTGTGTAAAAGCATTTTTTATTTCTCCACAGCCTCTCCAGCACCTGTTGTTTCTTGACTTTTTAATAATCACCATTCTGACTGGCGTGACATATTATCTCATTGCGGTTTTGATTTGCATTTCTCAAGTGATAATCAGTGATGATGAGCTTTTTTTCATATATTTGTTGGTTGCGTAAATGTCTTCTTTTGAGAAGTGTCTGTTCATCTCCTTTGCCCACTGGGAAAACTGGCTAGCCATATGCAGAAAACTGAAACTGGACCCCTTCCTTACACCTTATTTGAAAATTAACTCAAGATGGATTAAAGGCTTAAATGTAAAACCCTAAACCATAAAAATCCTAGAAGAAAACTTAGGCAATACCATTTAGTATGAAGGCACAGGCAAAGACTTTATGACGAAAACACCAAAAGCAATTGCAACAAAAGCCAAAACTGACAAATGGGATCTAATTAAACTAAAGAGCTTTGTACAACAAAAGAAACTATCATCAGAGTGAACAGGCAACCTACAGAATGGGAGACAATTTTTGCAATCTACCTATCTGACAAAAGTCTAATGTCCAGAATCTACAAGGAACTTAAACAGATTTACAAGAAATAAAACAAACAGCCCCATCAAAAAGTGGGCAAAGGATATGAACAATCATTTCTAATAAAAAACCAACAACCATCTTTTCACTGAGAAAAGAGAAATTATATTATTTTGGGTGATTCCAGAAAATGTAACAGGTTTGGAAGGGTGGTGACAAGAGTTTCCAGAAGGAGACTCCTACAGTGGAAAGGACCGTCTGATAAAGAAGCCCCTCCACCCAGCAGCCCACTCCAGTTCCCATGAATAATTGTACACCTGGGCAGAGTGATTGAGAGGTGGGTGTATTAGTTTCCTATTGCTTCCGTAACTAAACGTCACAAACAGTGGCTTAAAACAACAGATATTTGTTATATTGCAGTTGTGTAGGTCAATAGGCTGAAATGAGTTGGAATGGGCTTAAATCGACGTATCCGCAGGATTACATTCCTTTAGGAAGCTCCAGGAGAGAATCTGTTCTCTTGCCTCTTCCAGCTTCTCAAGGTGGCCCTCCATCTCCAAAGCCAAAGTACACTGTCTCTCTGATCCTTCTTCTGGTGTCTTCCGGCACTCTCTGACCAGCCAGGAAAGGTTCCCTGCTTTCAAGGCCCCTTGTGATGACATTGGACACACACACACATAATCCGGGATCAGCACCCCCTTCACCAGGTCCTTAACTCAAACACATTTGCAAAGTCCATTTGCCATGTAAAGTCACGTAGTCACAGGCTTCAGAGATTAGGATGCAGACACCTTGGGTCTGCAATCCCTTAACGCAGAAGGGATTTCCAAGCCTCGTTTTAAAAGCATTAATTGCAGCTAATCAGTAAATTCTTTTTACTCTCTGGTGTTCCTGAAGAATTCTCTGACTTGTATTTCCTGTCTACCAGTTCTTGTTTACTTCAGGGAGAAAGTTCCCCATGCTCCTGCAGCTCTGCCATGGTGCCAGGAGTCCAGGGGATGAGACAAAAAGGACATTTCACTCAGGGGCACGTGCTTTCTGCATGAGGGCAGCTGCTGCCCTCCTGATTCAGCACACGTGGACGATCTGCCCAGTGCCCACGCAAAACCTGCTCTTTGCTTGTCCTCCTGGGCCATCTCTGTCTCTGCAGAACCAAGGGTGTCTCCCCCAAGAGAGACAGCCCCACTCTGAAAGCCCTCACAGACTCGGAGCTCCCCAAGAGAGACAGCCCCACTCGGAAAGCCCTCACAGACTCGGAGCTCCCTGTGCCCATGCCAGCTCTTTGTCCTTCTGCCCCATCCAAGCCATTGCCCTCACTTGGTAGTCTGGAAGAGAAGCGGAGACCGGCATCCTCCTCCTGCGCCTGGGTGGAAGGTGTTTTCACGTCTTTCCCAATTCTCCTGTCTCTAAAGTTTACCTCTTTCTTCATACTTCGTCCTATTTCTGGGTCTGTTTTGAGTCCTACCTTTCTTCTTGACCATTTGACAAAGAAAAGGCTGAAATTTGTGAAATATAATGTAGAGTTAACCTTCTCCATAGATCACGCTTGGGGAAGGAGTTCCTTTTATATTTCCAGTATCAGAGGATTTTATGGTATCACCTTTAACTCTCCCTAAAAGCGGTAAGCATTTATATAATTGGGGTTTCAGAGAGTGAATTAATTTGTCTCACACGGCAAAGATTTTATACCCAATATGAATTTTAATAACCAATATGATATTTATAGTGTTTACTTAAAATACAACTGTCTGAACATTAGATCATTTGAATATTACTTTATTCTTCAGAGACACTGGAAATCATTCATTGTCTGAGGAAGTACTTTATTTTAATTATTCTAATAATGGCATAAGTTGTCCACTTACTCATAGAATAGCCAATTGACTCCAAGGAGCAGTGAGAATATGACAAAAGGCTCACTGGTCTAGCCAGAGACCTGTCCAGCTCTGCTGCCACACTCAGGAACTGGCTGGTGATCTGTGATGGAGCAAAGCAGTCCCAGAGCTGGCCAGGCTCCCTGCTTGGCTCTGCCACCCCGCGTTGACCTGTGCGCTCTTGAATCCTGCGGTCAGAATTTTCACTAACCATTGTCTCTACATTCTCAACAGGTAATACACAAAATTCAAGTCCAAAATATCTGCTGTGAATGGCATATTTAAACACATCCCAAAATATCTAAGCAGTGAAATGGTTCTGTATGTTTTAGCTCAAAACAGAGTAGAATTATCTTCTAACCAATTATTGATTAATAATACTAGTTCACACTACTGGTACTTAACTGCAATTTTGAAATCCTTAAAGCTCTGAAAACTTAAAGCTGTTTATAAATTTGGCACCAAAACTCATCAGCCAGCAAAGCCTGATACGAACAAATGGAAATCTATTTATAGGTTTTATTTATTCCACTGCTGGATGCTGATGTGTTTCACTGCAGAACTATTGATGTGTTTGATTGCATGGTGTTCTCTTAGATGTTGCTAGGTGTGATATACGTGGTTATAGGCACCATATTACTTTTTTAAGTCCAACATTTTCTAATTTCCAAATATATCTGGCTATAGGAGATTTGGACACCTCCTATATATATAGGCATCGTGGACTTATAGTTGGTGTTAATACTTTATATTACAAGATTGAGTTACCTTCAAGGTTACATTTAACTGCTGTCTACATGCTACCAAAAGAAACACTCAATATAATGAATAAATCCATAAAAATTTAAAAATAGCGGTGAGCAATTTTTAGACATGAATACTGCCCAACTACATTTTTTCATTTTCAAACAGTTGGGTAGAAACCACTTTAATATGCAGTACAGAAAATTCTCCTTGTTCAGTTGGATAAAATTCATTGAATATGTATTGTGTACATCCTTCTTTGCAATGCCCTGCGATAGCTGCTGTTGGAAAAACAAAACCAATACACACCCTGGAAAAATATTATTCTGTGAAAATTTTTACATAAGTCTTAAAACTGTAACTTACACATATTTCTGAATCTATTCAGTCTTCCTTGTCTCAGTTCTCAGTCATCCTTAATAGTGATATCATATTATTCTCTCATTAAACATGTTAATAAAGCTCATTAAGGTTTTGGAAACTTCTACAGAGCTTATTCCTGTTTGTGTTAAACTTATCTTTCATTCTGCTTCCTGAAGCTTTTGTTACAGTTATGTAAAAGCTTGAAAAAACTTCTTGAGAAGTTTAAATTAGGGATTTATTTTGAACTTGAAACTTACAGCCCCAATGTTTATCTGAATTTCTTTGATCTAACATCAGACTGAATTTGTAAAGAGAAGCAACAGACTTCTCTTTACAAATATTGCCTCTGGTAGGATCAAAAGTTCGGTGAAAATAGAGTTTTCTCAAGGGATTTAGAAAAGATTTTTTTTTTCCAGGCTAGGCTGGAAAACTATATGAAATCAAAAGGAGGGGGAAAACATGTTGTTTGAACCTTTCAGAAACTCTAAGGAGAATGCGTTCGCCTCAAAACCTAAGTCAAAATTCTGGAAAACAAAATCGAATAATGAATTTTTAAAAAACATGAATATGTATATTTATCAGGAATGCCTGTTTCGTTTAACTGTTAATAATATGTTTTCATGATTTCAAAAGCTGTATTATGCCTTTGTAAAGTTAGAAAATAAAAATTAACAGGATTGAGAGAGCGGTGTATTCCACCACCCAGATGATGGCACAGCCCACCCCCAGCAGATGTGCCTCCAGACCCTCTTTTTTGCATATGTACACACAACATTATGGTTTTACCAAAATAAATTCACACTGTAAATGATATTATAAACCTAACAATGTATATAATTTTATGTCAAATATTTACCTTATGCAATAAATTTCCTTCATTGTCTGGAGAGTTTTCTCCACTCCCTTTTGTCCAAATCGGGACCAAATCCATGACAAAACGCTGGATTTGGTGGTGATGGCCTTTATGTTTCTCTTCATCCACTCCCTTTTGTCCAAATCGGGACCAAATCCATGACAAAACGCTGGATTTGGTGGTGATGGCCTTTATGTTTCTCTTCATCCACTCCCTTTTGTCCAAATCGGACCAAATCCATGACAAAACGCTGGATTTGGTGGTGATGGCCTTTATGTTTCTCTTCACTTGGCACAGTCCACCTCCTGCCCCCATTTCTTTATTCATATCACAAAATTATTAAAAAACAAAATTCATAAGCTGATTGTCCTGAGGAAAACATTCAACCTTCTGGATGTGTCTGGTTTTGTCCCTGTAATCTTCCTCAGTTTAATCCTCTGGGTCCTGTAGTTCCTACAAATTGGCAGCTAGATTTGCAAGCTGGATAAAGTCACACAAAATATTTTTGCCAGCGTTCATTATCTGTGATGTTGTGTAATTCATGTTGCATCTTATCAGGAGACATGACATCTGGTTGACTGATGGTTAGTAATAGAAAATCAACAGCTGAATTAGGGTCATGATAGTTTACCCCTCCACGTACAATTAGAATTTTCACCTCACTTATTGGAAATAGTCTATGTGGAATTACTTTAGCCCTATGCAAAAACTCACTTCCCCAAGAATGCAGTGGAACAGTTTTAATACCACTTAATAACTCTTGTCCTAGGTGGTGACATAATGATTTTTCTAATTCTACTATATGATTAATTTTGACCTTTATTAGCTGCTTCTTCATATAACAAAGAGCTTTCTTCACCACTCAGAGTTATTTGGTCACCTCCCCTATGGTTTCTACTGGAAGAGCCAAATAAAGACACCAATTTTAAACAAGATAGCATGAGTTTTAATTATTTTTTCCTGGCATTCCCTTTTCTGAGTTCAATGAACCTGTGTATTTCATTGATTAAATGCATTCCCGCTGCTATAACAGAATGCCTGGGTTCTTCTGGTGTGTTCTTGTTAGTCTTTGCATTCTTTCTTGTTCTATAGCACCTTGTACCTTCTGGTATTCCTTGTACCATCATTTCTCCAGGGAGTCAGTGATTTACTCATAAGTAACTGAAGGAGGTTAAAATTAGACTCCCAAGAGCTTTGATTAGATGGTTAAATCAATAGAAAGTTAAAAGCCATTTCTGTCGATTTCTGTTGATTAAGGAGACCTCAGGTGTAAAAGGTTAAACCACGATTTAAAATGTAAAGCACGTCACTCAAAGTAATCTCTTCATATTTGTACATGGAAAACTCAGGACAAAAATTAATCAAATAATAAGAGGGTTCCCCCCCCCCAGAATTATAAAAATTTGCTTAAGTCAATTTTAGACATGCAGCTAGATCTGATTTAAGCTTAGTTCCTGACTTCCTCTCATTGGAAAACTGAATCTAGACTCCTGCAACTAAATGTTGAAGCCCATCTGCTACTAACAACATTCCTATAATATTTGAATTGATTTAATCAGAGTCAACTGAGTGATGGTACAGCCAGCTGGATGTGGGACACACAAGAGGAAGGGTACTCTCTGTGGGAAGGAATTGTCCGTTAGGAAGGAATTAGAACAGTTCCTCCTGTCCCACAGGCTTTCCAATCCTGGCAGCAGATCTCATGCAGTATTTGGGACACACACAAACTAAAAAAAAAAAATTTTTTTCTGGAATTAAAATTTAACTGGGCATCTTATATTTGATTTGGCAGCCTTGTTCTCAAAGCCAGTCCTTCCATGCATAGGGGGAGAAAGGTCTTCTATCACTGTCCATAGTTTTATCTGCCACAAGCTTCCTGCCTTTAGAAACCTTTGCCTGTCTGCTGCTGGAGACTCCATTACTCACTTGCTATGGCTTCTGCTGGGTTTCAGTTGGAATGAAGGTCTTACGTTGGCCTTCACGTCCTACCTTTTCTTCCTACCTTGAGCGGATCATCCAGTTTCAGATCTTATGTCCCTAAATACCTGACCCAAACACAACCAAACCTTACTCATTTTTGTGTTCATACATCCTACTTTTTCACGATCCTGAGTTCTGCCTAGACTGTTCATACTACTAGCCTTCCATACTCTGATGCACACTTCTAATGCCCACACCCACGATTTGGTAACTTAGATGATCTTTACACAGGACAAGGCATTAAGAGGGCTTTACTTTATGTTATGGTTATTTCAGAAACGGTGATGGAATTTTTTTTTTTTTTTTGTGGAGTCTTGCTCTGTCACCAGGCTGGAGTGCAGTGGCTCAATCTCGGCTCACTGCAACCTCCACCTCCTGGATTTAAGTGATTCTCCTGCCTCAACCTACCAAGTAGCTGGGACTACAGGTGTTTGCCACCACGCCCAGCTCATTTTTGTATTTTCAGTAGAGACAGGATTTCACCATGTTGGCCAGGATAGTCTGAATCTCTTGACCTCATGACCCGCTGGCCTGGGCTTCCCAAAGTGCTGGGATTACAGGGTGATGGATTTTATTGTATGTACGTCTTGTGCGTTAACAGCAAGGGATTCTCATTGTTGACAATATTGCAAGGTTTTTTTTTAATTTTTTTAAGAAATAATGGGTTAAATCGTCTTTATTCAAAGCTAAATGGAGTATGTGGCTGTTAATATTTGATCTATTGACCTTACAGCTGAGCTGTCTTGATCCTGGACACACATTAGAATTACTCAGGGAGATTTTGATTCTTGCCATTTTTCTTAATGATCATTGCCTTGGCCTAACCTCTAGAGGATCTGATTCAGTTGATCTGGGGTTTGACCCAGGTAATCATACATTTCAAAGTTTCCCTTGTCTTTTAAATGTGTGTCAGAAAGAATGGAAAACATAAAACTAAACACAAATAGGATCAAAGTATCGCAGTAAAAACTTACTCAACATCTACTTTGCCCCAGTGGAAGAAGCTAACTCTGAGGGGATGGAGAGTTCTTGGTAAGATTTTTGGATAATACACTCTAAGAGAAAAGAAGGGGATTCTAGGAAGATGAAAGGGCAAGCAAAGGGCCACTAGTGAAGGAACATACAACATGTTCTAGAAATAAAAGGTTCAATTGGTCTTGCAAGAGGGACCACTAGCAAGACAGACACATGCGTTTGGGCATGAGATTTTTACATTACCCTACCAAACTTTCCCAAGTAGTTTGTGGAATCAACACTGAAGCATTAAATTCCATGAAATGCACCTAGAATATACATTGTGCATTAGGCTCAAAGGTATAATAAAATGACCAGGCTCTCTGTCATTCAAAATAAAAAAAATAATACCAAAGAAGATGTGTATTAGGATGTTGACAAGCATCCAGGAATCAGCAGCAATAGATATAGATGAATCATTGAAGGATGAGAAGAGAACACTAGCTTGCATATAAAAATGATTCTAACCGGATTTTGTGCTCAAATTGGATAGTGTATTTAGTTCCAGCCTCCTGGATAATGCAACTTTATAATAAAATTATTCCCATACAGTTGTGCTTGTATGCACATGTAGACACAGTAAAACTTCTCAACCTCATCCACATGTCCTAAAACTAGGATGTCTATTATGGTTCGAACGCGTCCCCCAAAATTTATGGGTGGAAACTTAATCTCCAAAGCAACAGTGTTGAGAAGTGTGATCTTTAACAGGTGAGGTTGTGAAGATTCTGCCCTTATGAATGGATTAATGTCTTTATCGTGAGAGTGAGTTTGTTGTAAAAGTGAGTTTGGCCATCTCTTGCTTGACCGCGCTTGCCCTCTCTTGGCTTTGTGTCTTTCACTGTGAAATGATGCAGTGCGAAGTTTCTAGCCAGATGCCAGTGCCGTGCTCTTATGTCTCTCATCCTCCAGAATCATAAGCCAAATAAATGTGTTGATTATAAATTACCTACTGTGCGGTACCCTGTTACAGCAGCATGAAATGAACTAAGACACCCTCTATAGTTCACTCCAACCCTCTCTTACCTCTAGTTGAAAAAGAATTGCGAGCATTTCTTTCTGAATATTTTAAAGAAACCTAAGAACATAATGATAGAAATTATTGTAATCATTGTTTTCATCTATAACAAAGAGATGAAGACAAATCTCTCTGAGAATTTCTTTCCAGAAAAAAGTGACTTAAGATGAATGTAGATTTCTCCTCCTTTCTCTTTGTATCATTATGTCATCATCGTGGTCACCAT
This sequence comes from Colobus angolensis palliatus, assembly GCF_000951035.1. NCBI lineage: Eukaryota > Metazoa > Chordata > Mammalia > Primates > Cercopithecidae > Colobus > Colobus angolensis. The sequence goes on along the minus strand of NW_012115278.1, from coordinate 1,936,734 downwards.
CATCTTTAAGATTTTCAGTAAACAAAGAAGGAACTCATCATTATTGCTTTCTGGAAGGTCCTAATGACGAGCAATGAGCCTTCACCCTGTACACAATTAGAGGCCACATGGAGCTTCTCCCCTTTTTTTTTTTTTTTGAGACAGAGTCTTGCTCTGTCGCCCAGGCTGGAGTAGAGTACAGTGGCACAATTTTGGCTCACTGCAACCTCTGCCTCCCAGGTTCAAGCAGTTCTCCTGCCAAGTAACTGGTATTACAGGTGCCTGCCACCATACCCAGCTAATTTTTGTATTTTTAACAAGATGGGGTTTCACCATATTGGCCAGGTTGGTCTTGAACTCCTGACCTCAGGTGTCCACCCACCACAGCCTCCCAAAGGGCTGGGATTACAGGCATGAACCACCATGCCCAGCCTCTCCTCACTCTTTTAATCAAGGATGATGATTCTTGGAAACAAAAAGGTTCACAGTGCTCTCGGGGGAGAGGGCTTTGTAGAGTGAGATGGGACAGTAGATGTGGCTAGGTTGAATTCATAGAGAATAAAGTGTGAGGAAACTGGCAGGGATACAACTATTCACCTTGCCTCCTTCCTTATGGGCTCACTTCTAAAGGGACATAAAAGCTTAGGGAAAATCCTTTGTCCCAAGAATCTCAGAACTCATCCATCTCATAGATAGAAAGGTTGATAAAACGCGTAGTATAAAAAGAGGAAAATAAAGTGAACACCTTAGATGAATGTATTTCTCGGAAAAAAAAAAGACATCATCCATCCTGTGAAGAGTAAGTGCTCTTCCTGTAACTTGTGACTATTAATAAACTTAGCTAACGATAACAAAAATGAGTATATGATTAGTAGAATGTTTTATTCCAGTATTTTTAAATAAATGTCATTCACATATTACACTAAAATCAAAACCATTCATGGAAAGTTGAGGTGGAATCAGTATGAGTTGAAACTAGACTTCTGTTGCATTATACATGAACAATTTGCCAAATTGCCAACGAACTGTCTGGAGGCCCATTTTTTAATACATGGATGAGCTAATGTCGATGTGCAGATGTGGTAAAGGGAAGGGTTCACCTTGCATTAGCCTTGACTCACCACAATAAATTTTAGATGTTACCAGAAATAGTTGTCCTCGTTTTGTGAGTGACCTACATGCCGTAACTTCAACATTTGCATGTCCAAATGCCTTGATGGAGAGCATTCTGCTTGCATTAAAAGGTCTGTCTCTTGAGGGAAGGATGCCCTGCAAGGACGGGAAGGCAAGATTGGAACCTGATGATGTCATAAAGAAAGCACCATCCTCAAGTGGTGATCTCGTACTTTCCCTGCAACAAGAGACCTCATAATGACAAAGCCAAATTGTGAGGTGATGGATATTAATGGGAGTACCTTTTGAGTTTGTGTTACTCAAAGAGCCCCCTTCTTAAATATTGACTGGGAATTATCTGCTGCCTTTCTCGTGATTCCCTATATATTAGCATATATTTTGTGTCTATGTAAATCATTCATTCAATAATGTTGAATTAATCATAAAAGAATAAATGAAAAAAATAAATGATGTAAGCTTGAAAGTGAGACATACCTGAGTGAGAATCTCGGCTGTATCTCTTTATTGTGGTACAATCGAAGCAAGTGGCCCAACCTCCAGAGCTTAGGTTTGTGTATTTGTAATGTGAAGATAACAATTCCTATAATACATCACAGAGTTGTGGTGCGGAGCAAGTGAGCTAATACATGTGAGTTCTCATTGCGGTATTGAGAGTCTGTGGTGTACCCAAAACGTGCTAGGACACACAGAAGAGAAAGCACTCTTCCACCCCAGAAGAGCTCGAAGTCTCGTGAAGACGTTACATAGGAAGCGATGCCTGTGGCATAGCCCATGTGTCCACTAACCTCCATGTGCACAAAATGAACTCCTGTGCTGGAGTTTTCCATCTCAGCTCTGTCACTTACAAATATTTGTTTTGTTTCTGTCTCTATTTGATTGAAAGATCCTCTAGGAAAGTACTTATGATTTACTTGGAAATTTATTTCCCCCAACTCCTTTTTTCTTACGAGGATGAGGCTTGCATCTTTGTGGAGTTTTTGTTAAGCACACTATAGAAAATCCTCTTAAGACACTTACTCAATAATGTACACGCCTCAGCCTCCCAAAGTGCTGGGATTATAGGCGTGAGCCACTGTGCCCGGCCCAAAAGCTGCAGTTTTAGAGGTAACTGACAGCATTTGCAGTAAGTGATTATTACTGAAGGGAGTGTAAACTCAAGCTTTTGGAACATGCAGGAATTTGGGTTCTGTTTGTTTTATGTCTTTTTCTTGTGTGCTTAAATAGGGGGAAATCATTGGCTAATGGAAAGTTCCACTAAAAATTAAATTTTTATGGAATCCTTACCACATAAATGTCATAGACCACTAAGCCCTACAGAAGTAAGTATCTGCTGTTGACGTTTCATATTTTAAGCTATTAATAGATTCCTATGGATTTAGTACCTGTATTGACAAATTACTAAAATACTACATCTTATGAGTGATGTATTAGTCATGTGTGTGATCATGATGACGCTGTAACCTATGAATGGCATGTTAATACCAGAAGCCCAAAATAATGGTAACTGAAAGTAGTGCTGATGCCCTGCATTTTTGTCACACTGCCACCTAGGTGAGAAGAAGGGCCAAAGGAAGAAATTGTTAAACAAAATTATGAAAGTCCACTGTTTTGCACTGAGCTCCTGCACTGGGCCCCAGTAGACTAGACTAAACTAAAATGGAGTCACTCATGCTAAATAGCACATCATTAAATTAAAATGTTAAGGAGGCAAATAGGTCCAAAACTAGACCAGGTTTTCCTGAAAAGAGGAGAGTTCAGTCTCACTGAGTCAGTCCCCTCTGCTTTAACCCTTACAGAAAAGTAACCTGGAGTAACCCAATATTAACCAACTAGCTTTTTTGTTCTGTTGTTCTGTTTCTTTGTTCCCACCTTACAAACCCACTATTCTGCCATTGCCCAGTGGGAGCTCTCTTTCTATTTTGTAGAACAGACTACTCCAGTTCATGAATCATGAATAAAAGCCAATTTGATCTATAATCAAATTTGTTATAATTTTGTCTTTTGGCAGTTCTAGCAACTGACAAAGAGACCTAAGGGACACCATTAGTAACTTCCAAGACCTCTTGAGGAATTCAAAAAAGGCACCTTGTACCCCTTTTGAGGTTCTCTGCTTTTCTCATGGAGCTCTGAGGGATTTAAGTTCCTCTCGGGTCAGACTCTGCTTTTCTTGCGTTGAGGATTGCACCTCTAAAATCTTTTTGATGTTCAAATCCTGGGTTAGTTTGTGCTGTGGAAGACCAAGGCCTAGAGGTGGGTACCAAGGGTTAGTTTGTGCTGTGAGAGAGCATGACCTGCTGGGGTTGCAGAAGCTGAAGGTTCACTGGCAAAAGCTACAGTTTTTTTGCTTTTTGTTTGTTTGTTTTTTGTTTTTTGTGGGTTTTTTTGTGACAGAGATTTACTCTGTCACCCAGACTGGAGTGCAGTGGTGCGATCTCGGCTCACTGCAACCTCCACCTCCTGGGTTCAAGTGATTATCCTGCTTCAGCCTCCCGAGTAGCTGGGATTACACGCATGTGCCACCATATCCGGCTAATTTTTCTATGTTTTAGTGGAGATGGGATTTCACCGTGTTGGCCCGGCTGGGCTTGAACTCCTGACCTCAAGTGATCCGCCCACCTCAGCCTCCCAAAGTACTGGGATTATAGGTGTGAGCCAACATGCCCGGCCCCAAAGCTACAGTTTTATACGTAACTGACAGCATTTGTAGTAAGTGATTATTACTGTAGGGAGTATAAACTCAAGCTTTTGGAACATGCAGGAATTTGGGTTCTATTTGTTTTATTTCTTTTTCTTGTGTGCTTAAATAGGGGGAAATCATTGGCTATGTTGGTCAAGGGATGTCAAGAGCCAAAGCCTGGTGGCTAGCTGATGGGCATAGGTTGGGCACTTAAGAGGTATTAGAGTGCTCACCTCCAAAAAGACTTCCGTGTTAGAATAAGTTGCATATGGAATCAGGTAGCCCCAGCCTCAAGAAAATATCCATGTAATGAGGTATGCTCTGAGAGCACTACAGGACCCAGCCTGTGATGTTTCCCTCTTAGGCTTTTATCTTGCTCTAAGAGATCCAAAATTTCATGTAAAAATGAGATCCTTAATTTCTAAAGAACCGTTCACTCTAGGCCGGGCGCGGTGGCTGACGCCTATAATCCCAGCACTCTGGGAGGCCAAGGCGGCGGATCATGAGGTCAGGAGATAGAGACCATCCTGGCTAACACGGTGAGACCCCGTCTCTACTAAAAATATGAAAATTAGCCGGGCACGGAGACGGGCGCCTGTAGTCCCAGCTACTCGGGAGGCTGAGGCAGGAAAATGGCGGGAACCCAGGTGGGGGAGCTTGCAGTGAGCCCAGATCACGCCACTGCACTGCAGCCTGGGCGACAGAGCGAGACTCCGTCTCAAAAAAAAAAAAAAAACCTGTTCACTCTGCCTTGCAGGCACACCTGCCATTTGCATGCATGGGCTGAGTATCCCTTATCCAAAATGCTTGAAACCAGAAGCGTTTTGAATTTTGGATGTTTCTGGATTTGGAATATTTGCCTTATATAGATTGAGCACACCAAATCTGAAAATCCTAAATTGAAATGCTCCAATGAGCATTTCCTTGGGGTGTTACATCAACACTCAGAAAGTTTCAGATTCTGGAGCATTTTGGATTTTGGGATTTGAGAAATATTCATCTGGGTATTAGGCCCCAGAAACGGAAGCTTCTTATCAAAGGAGCAAAACCTTACTAAAAATAATCTTCAGAAAAGATTTCTTTTTAAATTTTCTTACAAAGGCAAGTGAAAAGCATAAGGGACTAATTGATAAGAAAAAATGGCCTCTGCCAACTTTTTCACTTTGCTACTATAGTAACAAACAGATTTCTTTTCTATTGTTCTGTTTCCCTGTTTCCATCTTACAAACCCACTTTTCTGCCATTGCTCCGTGAAAGCGCTCAGAAATAAAAGCCAATTAGATCTATAGCTATGTTCATTGTAATTTGTTTTTTTTAAACAAGTATATAATAAAACATTCAACTAAAACTTACAATTTTATGGGATCAATGAAGCTCTACAAAGTAAATACCTGCTTCTGACATTTCGTATTTTAAGCCAGATTCCTGTGGCTTGTGTACCTGCCTTGACAAGTTATGATGATCTACACTGTATGAGTGGTGTAGTGGTCAAGACAGGCGAGTCCATGCTGCATAGCAAACAATGCAAAATCCAGACAGCTGACAGCCACAATGATCAATCATCATGATCATAGTAAGCAGTTTGGCCACTGCTTAAAGAGAGCCATCTCCCATATCCTTATTGGACTCTCCAATATCCTTAGCATCACCATTGAATCTGCAAGGTTTTCTCAATCTTACTGTTTTGGAGTCAAGAACACGATTGTCCCCTTGCCCACTTCGTTGGTATCACTTGGGCATTCAGGCTAACAGAGGTTCCATTGCTACTTCAACCCAACTTCAAGGGATGCCATGGTCGGGGAAGACAGCATGAAAAATTTGTCATCAGTTCTTAATTATGTCCACTTGGAAGTGATACACTTCTTCAACTTGCATTTCAGTAGTCAAGGCTACACCTAACATCAAGGGGTGTGGTTGCGGAAGAGGGGAGAATCTGTCATGAATGGCACCTATTAATGTTTATCGAAGTCTACCCTTTTCTTCATTTTTCTTCCCATGTGTGATTATTCATCCTCTCTCTGCAAAAAAACACTTCAAGTCTCATTGTTTGGTACATCTTCAAGTTCTTTTAAAGGCACATGAGCCTGTCTTCGTCAGGTATGAACATATTGTAGAACCTCAGATTCAGGCTCATGTACCCCATGTGCAGCTGAGGCCAAACGCTGAGACACCAGTGCTTGGAGATAGAGAAAGGTTTATTCAGTTTGGCCAGAGTGAGAGGGTGTGAGAGCAAATCTTTCAAATCCGTCTTCAAAAAGAGATGAAGCAGAAAGTTTATGTGGCTAGGAAGTAAGAGAGGGAGAGCCTGTGTTTCTTCAGTCCCAGATAGCCCTTTGAGCAACCTGACTTCTAGGTGTCAGCAGCTGGTCACAATGTCTTTAAAGGCATTCATTCCTTTTACAAAATTTTTGTGTCACCCTGAAGTTATCTCCTGTTTGACAAAGAAACAGTACTTTGGCGGTTTATAATTATACTGCAGGAACAAGGAGTGTGGAGCAAAAGCAAGCAATTAATGTGTACAAGCAGGCAAGGGTCTCTTCTGATTGTTCATTATTCTGTAACTAAAAATGCTGGGTGCTGAAATCTCAAGGGCCCCGGTTACAGATACTTCTCCGATGAACTCAAAAGCATGTTTCTGTCCCCATGGTGCACTAGACAATGGTGGAACAAGGACAGTATCCCTGCAACAAATACTCCTGTTAGTCCAATGCAACTCTAAAGCACCACAGGGCAGGCAGTGTGGGGGTGCCCTGTGCCGCAGAGGGTGAACTCATCTTAATTCTGCTCATGGGGAAGAAGTCTCAGTTCCACTCTTCGAATGTCTCTGTGTTCCCTTGGTCTCTGGCTTTGGGATGGAGAGTCTTCCTTTTCCATGCTCTTCCTCAACTACATGTGAAGGAGATGCTGGGATGAGCTCCCTCAGGAGGGAGAGGGTGCAGCAGGTTAGGTGCTCATGGATCCTCTTATGCCTGGAACACACTCAGCCTCCTGGTTCCTTTGTCAAAAATGTATCTGGTTTCTGATCTAACTGATTCCAGGGAGTGAGTGTACCACGGCCCGCACCCAAGTGCTTTCAACATGATCTCCTGAGCTGCTGGGCTTCTTTCTTTTCTTGCTTCCAAGGTGAGTGCCACTCAGTTTAGTGGCCGGAACCTTGAGCCTATGTCACTTTTGTTGGGAGGGCACAAAGGTTACGCCTTACCCTCCACCCTGATTTTAATCCAAGTGAAAGAAACATACTTTTAATCCAATTGAAAACACACATTGAGTATCACACATTCTAATTCTACTTCTTTTCCTGAAGCATTTTTGGTGATTAAAAGTTTGCATTAGGCATTTGAATCTGCAAGGTTTTCTCAATCTTTTACTGTTTTGGGGTCAAGAACATGATCGTCCCCTTGCCGAGCCCTGAGATTTTGCGTGCCCTGTGCTTCTTTCTTCTTAGGCTGGTACACTGGCCAATTCACTCCTAAGCTCCCCTCTACCTTTAATAACTTACCAAACGCAGCCGACAGCAATCAGCACCACCACTACCGGCTGTGTGTACTGACTGCTAGAGCTACAAATCCACTCGATTCCTCTTCAGTTATTTTAGGGGAGGATTTTAACAAATGTTCGGCCACTGCTTAACAAAGAGAGCCCTCTCCAATCTCCTTTGTACCTGCCACCTTATTATCATGGAAACTGCCACACACTCAGTGTTTTTGTTACAGGTATACTCTTCTTCTTGTGACAGTTCCTGCATTTTCAGGGCAGATTAGATAATGCTGCCTTAGCAAACAATGCCCACATCTCAGTGAGTTCAAGCAACAGTTTACGTCTTGATTATGCCCCATGTCCAACAGAGGTCAGGACAGACTGGGTAGAGGGGAAGGGAAGGGCCCTACTCCCCAGGCATCTGGGCTGACAGGAGGCTGCTGGGGCTCATCATTCCATGTGATGCCCAATAACGAGGCCGCGTGAATTGCCATGGAGGTGATGAGAGAGGACACTTGTGCCAGGCACAGAAGTGCTTCCACCCAGACGTTCCATACATTTCCTTGGCAAAGGCAAGGCACATGGACACCTCCAACATCAAGGGCGTCTTTGGCTGGAAAGTGCTGATAATACAGCCCATGGAAGGGAGAGCATTGGATAAGTGATCTGAGAGACAAAACAGAAAGCTTGATTTTATTTTATTTATTTATTTATTTTTTATTTTTTGGTTTTTTATTTTTTATTTTTTTTGAGACCGAGTCTCACTGTATCACCCAGGCTGGAGTGCAGTGGTACAATCTCGGCTCACTGCAACCTCCGCATCCTGGTTTAAGTGATTGTCCTGCCTCAGCCTCCTGAGTAGCTGGGATTACAGGCACCCGCTACCACACCTGGGTAATTTTTGCATTTTTAGTAGAGATGGGTTTTCACTGTTGGCCAGGCTGATCTTGAACCCCTGACATCAAGTGATCCACCGCCTTGGCCTCGCAAAGTGTTGGGATTACAGGCGTGAGCCACCGTGCCCAACTGAGAGCTTGATTGTTAATTGTCTCACTTCGTTTTGCTTTGGAATTATTTGGTATATAGATTTATTTCTGAAGGACAAACCCAAATCATCACATTGCTGAGCTAAGCCTGCCTAATAACACTGGCACCCAGCATGGGTCCTGCCAGTGCTGAGCATGGCAGAGGAGAAAACTCCGCCGGAGACTGCATTTCGGAGGCGTTGAGGATGGGAGCACCTTAGATGTTCCATTAGTTGAATGTGCTTTGGCATGTGGCTGCCCCAAGCACATGAGAACCGTGTAAACGTGATTGTGTGTCTTCATTTTGTTTATTTATTATGCATTTGTAAATGGAGGAGGGAAGATGAAACTGGTCTGCAGTATTTTCCCTTGCTTAGAAATCATTACACCAGTTACTGTGTTTTTGTCAGCTCCCAAAAAGAGACCCAAACATCATTTTTGGGAGGACACACTGCACACTTTGAAATGAACCCCTCTCTACCAATACTTAGCCTTCATAATGTCCCAGAAGAAACACGTTTGACTGCTGGAACTCTGAAAGCACATCCTTTGTTTATTCTTGTGTAGCAGTTTGTTGCTCCTCTAAATGCTGCTATCCAAGAGGATGTCTTGACTTAAGGTTATTGCTTTTTAAATAGCTCAGGATACCTGTAAATTTTCACCAGAGTCCACTTCACATTGCTAGGTCTGTATGTGTCTCTTAAGGTTTGAATATTAAAAAGAAACAAAATTGTATGGGTGTGGTCCTTGTCATAAGTCGTAAAATTCTGAGTCTTGGCTGGGCGCAGTAGCTCACGCCTGCAATCGCAGCACTTTGGGAGGCTGAGGCAGACGGATCACGAGATCAGAAGATTGAGACCACCCTGATTAACACGGTGAGTTTAAGCAGCAGTTTATGTCTTGATTATGTCCACTAAAAATACAAAAAAAATTAGCCGGACATGGTGGCAGGTGCTTGTAGTCCCAGCTACTTGGGAGGCTGAGGCAGGAGAATGGCGTGAACCTGGGAAGTGGAGCTTGCAGTGAGCCAAGATCGCGCCACTGCACTCCAGCCTGGGTGACAGAGCAAGACTCCATCTCAAAAAAAAAGAAAAGAAAGAGAAAATTCTGAGTCTTGTACAGCCAGATAATATACCCACAAACTAGTCTTTCCTGTATTTTAAGCCCTTTTCTTGCTAGTGCTCCTCGATGAAAGGATGAAAGGACTGCATCCCTGGACCCAGCCTTTGATGAAAGGGCAGCTGCCCCTCTTCCTTCCCTGCAGGTTCCAGTGTGTCACTGGAGCTGAACTGGGAGCCAGCTGGAAAGACGGGAGGCCTTGTAAGGCAGGAAAGCCACAGCCCACTCCGAAACGAAGACAGACTTGTGGGGCAGTCAGGCTGGACTAGGCACATGAGACCATCCTTAGTGCTGGGGTCCAGAGCAACCAAGTCAGGTCTGTATGTGAAGTTCACATGGGCAGCAGAGGAAGGGGGAGGCAGGGTGGCAGGGGGTGGTTCCACGACCTGTGGAACCTGTTCATTGAGTTGATCACTCAACCAGTCAACAAACATCTCCTGAGGACATCGAGCTTGTGGCACCATCCCAAGCGCTGGGCCGCAACATCAAGAAAGACTCTCACCAAATGCACATTCTACTGGATGGAAGATTAACAAAGAAATGAGCAAAAATGAAGAGTAAGAGCCGAGATGAGCATTTAAAAGGCATGATGGGTGATAACCGAGAAGGCTTCTTTCAGTGGTGGTGTGGCAACCCGTGGCCCTCCTACAACCCACTGTGTCTTTTGCCGGGTGCACACCTGGCCGCACACACTTCTCAATCTCCGTGGGGCAGGTGTGGCCGTGTGGCTGAGTGCCAGCAGACGCATGTGAAGGAAGTGGTGGGCTTCTTTTCCAGGCCGACCTAAAACCCTCCCACGCGCCATATGCCCTGTTCTTTCCTTTTCTAGGGGCTAAAATGCAAAAGGGGAAGAAAACAGACCAAGATTTGGTACTGATCACTCATACGACCTGAATTATGTCCCCACAAAATGTGAATGCTGAAGTTCTAATCCACAGGTGACTACCGTTGGAGGTGAGGCTTACAAGGAAGGAGGTAATTAGGGTTAGGTGATGTCATAAGGGTAGGGCCTTAATGTGACATGATCAATGCCCTTATAAAAAGAAACATCAGGCCAGATGCAGTGGCTTACGCCTGTAGTCCCAGCACTTTGGGAGGCCGAGGCGGGTGGATCACCTGAGGTCAGGAGTTTAAGACCAGCCTGGCCAACATTTCTACTAAAAATACAAAAATTAGCCTGGCGTGGTGGTGGGCACCTGTAACCCCAGCTACTGGGGAGGCTGAGGCAGGAGAATTGCTTGAACCTGGGAGGTAGCGGTTGCAGTGAGCTGAGACTGCGCCACTGTACTCCAGCCTGGGCTACAGAGTGAGACTTCGTCAAAAAAAAAAAAAAAAACATGCGGGGCTCTAGGGAAGAGTCTGCTTCTAAGCTTGATATGGTTTGGATTTGCTTACCCTTCAATCTCATGTCGGCATGTGATCCCCAGTGTTGGAGGTGGGGGCTGGAGGGAGGTACTGGATAACAGGAGTATATCCCTCATGGGGGAGGTACTGGATAACAGGAGTATATCCCTCATGGGGGAGGTGCTGGATGACAGGAGTATATCCCTCGTGGGGGAGGTGCTGGATGACAGGAGTATATCCCTCATGGATCCCCAGGTGACGAGTGAGTTCTCCCTCTGAGTCCACGTAAGATCCGGTTGTTTAAAAGAGCCTGGCCCCCCTCCTCTCACTCTCTTGCTCCAGCTCTCACCATGTGGTGGGCCTGCCCCCACTTCACTTTCTGCCATGGTTGTGAGGTTCCTGAGGCCTCCCCAGAAGCAGATGCTGGTGCCATGCTGTGACAGCTGCAGAACTGCGAGCCAGTTAAGCCTCTTTTCTTTGGACATTACCCAGTCTCCGGCATTCCTTTAGAACAATGCCTGTACACATGGCCTAACACACGGGCCAAGGACTCACCAGCAGCGGCTGCTGCTCCAACTTGTCCTTTCAAAACAGCATTTAGACACATCACTCCTCTGCTCAGATCCCTTCCTCGGAGACAACGCCATATGCCTTTCAAATCACCCATCATGCCTTTCAAATGCTCTGCCAGGGACCGCGAGGCTTTGCAGGGCCTGGTTCTGTCTGCCTGTGCCCTCACACCAAGCACAGGGCAGCTCCAGGTCCTTTGCTCTTAGTGTTATTTCTTCCTGGATAGCTCTCCCTTCCAGATCCTCACGGGATAAGTTCCTCATCAGTGCATGGATATCTCCTTGTCCAATACCCTAATCTGACCTCTAGTGCGAATATCCACTCTACACCATTGCCCATGCCTACCGGAGCCCTGGATTCTCGCTCCCTCTCATCCTTCACAGCACCAATCATGATCTGGCACACCTGGGATTGCTTGCTATTCATTGCCCATTGGCTCCTGTCACTGGGACACAAATCCCACAGCAGCAGGACTTCACCTGCTCTCTGTGGATCTCCATGCCCGGGTTCCTGGACAGGGACCAGCCCTGCGACAGCCACTCAGTGAGGAGCTATGATGACCACATTTCTCCAACTACCAGGCTGCTCTGTCCCCAGTGACCTGTCACCAGCCCTGAAGCCCATTATCCAGCACCATCCTCCGAACACAAAACCTCTGGTTTATAAAGGAGATCCCCTTCTACCCTTCACTGAAGAGTAGTGTGGAGAGCAAGGTGTCCATGAAGTGTATCCTTAACTTCCAGGCAGAGATGGCTTGTGAAGTTTTATCCTTTCTTTAAAATGCTCAAGATGTGTAAGTGTTATTTCTTGTGGCTGTTCTGACAAATTTCCACAAACTGAGTGGTTGAAGACAAGAGAAATGTATTTGCTTACAGCTCTGGAGGCCAAAAATGCAAAATCAATACCAGTGGATGGAAATCAGTGTCCGCTGGGCCATTCTCCCTCCAGAGGCTCCAGGGGAGAACGAGTCTTCCCTCTTCTGGTTTCTGGTCGCTGCCGGCATTACTTGGCTTTTGTTTGTGTCACTCCAATCTTCAAGGTCAGGACATTCAAATCTCTCTCTTCTCCATCTTCACTTGTGAGTGTATGTTGGAGGAGTTGTGTGTGTGAAATCTCCCTCTGCCCTTCTTTCATAAGAACATTTGTGATTGCATTTAGGACCAACCCAGATCATCCAGGATGCTCTTCCCATCTCAGAATCTTTAATTTATCACATCTGCAAAGATGGCTTTTATTTATTTATTGCCACATAAGGTAACACTCACAGGTCCTAGGAATTAGGACATGAATATCTTTTTAGGGAGGTGTTATTCAGCTTACACAACATAGATTTTGTAATTTCTATTAAAAGATAATTCATAGAACATTTAATGAATATTTCAAAGAGAAAAAGAAATTAGAAATCAAAGGATTAATTAATTTTTTTTGAGAGGGAGTCTTGCTCTGTTGTCCAGGCTGGAGTACAGTGGCACAATCTCACCTCACTGTAACCTCTGCCTACTGGGTTCAAATGATTCTCCTGCCTCAGCATCCTGAGTAGCTGGGATTACAGGCACATGTCACTATGTCTGGCTAATTTTTGCATTTTAGTAGAGACAGGGTTTCACTACGTAGGTCAAGCTGGTTCTTGAACTCCTGACCTCAAATGATCCCCCGTCTTGGTCTCCCAAAGTGCTGGGATTACAGGCATGAGCCACCGTGCCCAGCCTGATTTTTGGTATTTATATATAAAGTTGTATAATTTTTCTTCTCTAAATATACTTTTTTCCCCCCAAACGGTATTTGCTTCTTGGAACTACTTTGAATTTGGTAGCATTCAATATGGAAAGATTAATTATAGTTACCTCTAATGAAAGACAGTATTGGCTTAAAAACTGCAATTAAATTGCATTGCCGTAAAAATAAACTTCTATTGTTTTGTAGGGAGAAAAAGTGTTCGGTGTTCTGATTTTATATATGTTTTCACATAATTAAAAATACATACCTGTGAAATGTTTTGATAATGGGAAGACCTCCTTTTATCTTTTATATGTAATTGGTATACAGGATGTTGCATTATGCAAGTAAAATATGTGAATAGTAGTATAAGTACATCTCTAGTTATGAATTTTATCTGTTTCACTTTAAAAAGAATCCCATTTTACATTTACTCATGGATTATGGATGTATGAGAGATGCCGTTATTCTTCAGTTAGTACTTTTATGTTGGTGGAGAACAGAATCCTCTCATTATTAACAGATTTAGTTCTCTGGCAAAATCATGGAAGAGGAAGTTGAGGATGCCATGAATAATACTGAAGACTCACACATAGATCCAGAAAAATCTTCCACTGCCCTAGATTTTAAATGATTTTAGAATCTTTTCAAAACCTCTTTTTTTTTAAAAAAAAAAATGCAGTTATTTGAAATGCCATCATGTGTTATTTTGGCTAAAAAGGTATTTATATTGAGAGTTGCAAACAGAGAAAAAAAATGGTGTGAAAATATATGTGATTGAGATTATTCTAATTCCCTTTAACCCTTGAAGTTTTAAGGTCCTATTGTTTTCTCCAATCCTGGGCTTTAAATTCCACATTTCCTCCAGTTCTAGGATGTGTGTTTTTATTTTTATGTCTTAGCACTTCTGAAGTTGAGAAACTTTGCTCTAAAGGAAGGAATAAATTGTGACGCCCTGGAGGAAGTCCTTCTATCCAGGTAAAAACAGCCACTGAAGAAAGAGTTTTTTATTCGATTATCACCTTTGAGATATCTTCTTTGCCTTTTCATAGGGAGTTGACTTGTGCAGTCATTTTTGACGTTAATTGTTGATTAAAATGCCTTGTATGAGACAACATTATAATTCCCCATTGAAACAGAACAGCAAATCAGTGTGCCACTCATCACAGCCAGCAGCGTCACTCTAGGTGGTAGACATCGTGGAGGCTCCTGGGAGAGGCCCTACACATCGTATGTTAGCGGAGGTTGACATCTTCAAGCCTGGTCATCCTAGCATTGAAAACCTCTGCCAAAACATTGTGCTTCTGTATAATACTGGGAAGCAATTCTCCATGACTTTAGCTGTGATGCCTCCTGACCCCTGAAAGGCTTTCAGCTCAGCATCAACTCTATGGCCAGGGGTGTTATGGATGATAGAACTGCCCCTTCCTCCTTGTAGATCAGTGTGGAGTCTCAAATTGTTAGCACATCCTGCTCTACCTGAATTAATGGTTCCACAGTGGAAAGGTCAATACAGAAACATAAGGAGAACACCTCCTCACCTTCTTAGGCATCCCTGGGAATTAGGCCAGTTCAATCCCAGCCTCTGTTGGTCAGACTAATCGCAGAGGCTGGCAGAGTGACATGCTCATGGGAAAATTTGCCAAAACTCAACGATGTACGGAAATGATGTGTGGATTGCGTTTGGTGACAGTTCACCCTGGGTCTCATGTTTCTTCAGGTCTTGTGAGCAAGGCACTGCCTGCCCTATGTTTAGCCTTATCTTTCCGAGGATGTTTATTTTCTTTATGTATTTATTTAGAGACAGAGCCTCACTCTGTCCCCCAGGCTGGAGTACAGTGGTATGATTGTAGATCACTGCAACTTCAAACTCCTGGGCTCAAGGAATCCTCCTGCCTTGGCCTCCTGAGTAGCTGGGACTACGGGTGCATACTGCCACACCTAGCAGAAGGGTGTAAGTGTCTACAAATAGAGTGGGCAGCCTTGGACAGTAGAGCTAGCATCTCTCCCTAAGGAGCAAACAGCAGGCAAGCTTACTGCCCATGGACAATCATTTGCAATTTTAAAATCAGGGTTTCTCTTTTGCAAAGCCACTAAACAAATGTGCAGGTATCATCTGTCATCTGTCTCTCTTTGTGTTATTCTATGGGATTGGGGGTCAGGAAACACAAAAATGCTAATAGTCTGGCTACTGCTATTGCTGTGAATGATATCCGATTCTTCATCTCTGACGCAGGAGTCTTGTGTGTTCTACCAGCTTCTGTGAAACACTGAAAGGCTAACATATCAGCTTGCAAGCATGGTGAAATCTCAGGCCCTTCATTCTTCTTGACCTTTATATGAGCTCTTGAGAGCTATGAAGGGAAATAGACAGGAAGAGAAAACCATGTGGAAAAAATAACAGAAGAAGATTGGTTTCAATCAGAATAAAGTTTGGAGAGTGAGAAAATTCTTTTAGTTGTTTGCCTATTTATATTTTTCTACCATCCAACACGAAGTATTTCTCTATGGTTTATTTTTATAGCATTTAGAACCAGAATCATCTTTTATTTCCACTTGTCTTCTTATGTATTTGAAACAACAAAGGAGCAGCCATCATTCCTAAGTTATTTAGGCTATTTTTATTTTTCTAAATCTAAGTAGCCACTATGCCAGAGAGCAATTGGGCTTTTTCTTGATCTTCCCAGAATAAACAGTACTTTTATGAGTGGGACATGAATTCAGTAGTTTTCTGTCTCCCTGGTAGCCCTTCCCAGGAACCTTGCCCAGGTCATTTGTGGCAGTAACTACTTCTCTATAAATAGGCTTTAAATCAAGGTTTCTGCGCGCCTTCTGCCCAAGTCAAACTGGAAATAATTGAACTGAATCTCAATAATGTTGATATTGATGAAAGAAACTGGCTGCCCTTTGAATGGCTATCACAAATTCGTTACTTGTGTTTCTTTACTGCTGTGTGAAACTGTACTTCTGTCAACACCTATCACAATCTATTCTTACTATTTTTTGTTGACTCTGTCTCAAAGGCAAGTCTCCGTTTTATTCATCTGTACATTTTTTACGTCCTTAGGTAGTGCCCATAGGTGTTTCTTTTTTTCTTTCTTGTTTTTATTTTTATTTTTTGGAGGCGGAGTCTCGCTCTGTCACCCAGGCTGGAGTGCAGTAGCGTGATCCCAGCTCACTGCAGCCTCTGCCTCCCAAGTTCAAGCAGTTATCTTGCCTCAGCCTCCTTAGTAGCTGGGATTACAGGCATGTGCCACCACGCCCAGCTGATTTTTGTGTTTTTTTTTTACTAGAAATTTTTCATTAATCAATGACTGAAAACTAAGCAAAGAAAAATACATAACACAGTTGATTATTCACAGCAGTTACTTTCTATCAAGGGACACAAACACTGATTCACATTAGTGAATATGGAATCGTGGCTTTTAGGGAAAATACAGAGTTAGGTTGCTCTGAGCCTCTGGTTTTGTCCATTGATCAATGCCTAACCTTGTTGTAAGTCAGAATCTGTTCCAAGAAGTCATATTTATTATGCATTGTTGTTTCATTAACATTGATCTTGAGGCCAACGGTCCTGTAACTCTTGCTTGAACAAAGCTCGAATAAAACATAGATTTTCTCCATAAGGCACATCTCAGCCTTCTTGTGCCTAAGAACGCTAAGGAACACTACTATTGGGGATTATTTTCAACAGTGCAATCACCCACACAAATGCAAAAGGCCGTGAAAAGGACACTCGTTCTCAGTGTGAGAGCTGAAAGCAAAGGCAGAATACCCCCTGCTTCACTCCAGCTGGGGACATGTGCCATGGGTAGACTCAAAGTTTTTGCTGCCCTGAGCATGTCTGCAAATAACTGGGAAAGTGTCACAAACATAGATTTGGGGGTGACAAATAAATTTTAGTAAGTAGAAAAATTTTCAAATGCAGAACCTGCAAATAATGATGGTCAATTGTATACATACCAATTTCCCTTCTGTTTACACTTCATTCACCAATGCAAGGTTTGAATTAAAATTGCTTTGGAGGTACAAGTATTAGCACTGAACACGATGCCTGAGTTTAGGACCTTGTTATCAAGCACACACTGATTAAAACTCCAACATATATTTTATGAGTGTTTCCTCCATTGTGTGTATCCAGCTGTAGAGATTTGGCTGTGCATTTCTCTATAAACAGTCTTGTTCTTTTCTGCCTATGGAGAAAATGTTTAAAGCATATTAATGTCTCCTCTACTATAATAAATAGGAAAGGATGGACAGAGAATGGGCCACGAGTCATCTCAATAGATACAACAAAATTAGGAATTACAGCAGACAGGAAGAGCTGATGAGACCGGTGATCACTTCTCATAACTTGGTGGAAAGGGGAATTTGGCATGAAGGATGGTGGATTAACCACCTGTCCCATGAAGGGAGGTATTGATGCAGACAGACCGCATCATCTCCTGGCATGAACAGCCTCTGAATTACTAATAGTTCCATACTATGGATTAAGATTTTGTGGGTCAAAAATAGACATTTTTATGTGGCTCATGTTAATAATCAGAGTGCACTATAATAAGGCATACCAAAGCAAATAGTCATCAGTGTGAGGCTCCCAATGGCTGGCCTTTGATTGGCAGAGGTTCACAGAGGTGGCTTCAAGGGCAGAGTTGCGAATGGAAAATGAGTGGCAAGAGGGAGGGTGAGTGTCTGCATAATTTATAACAGTGAGTCACACTCACTGTTGAGTCTTTCCTAGACCATAGCTGGAATTTCTGCTATGATGGCTCTGAGTGGCTACTGGGGAAGAGAGTGAACTACATGTGGGACATCTGAAAGCAATTATCTTGGTAAATGTGATATGACAACAATAAATATCCACCTTTTAAAGCAGACCTCTGGCCTCTGGAGCCAATTTGCAAATTGGGAGATAAATGACACATACACAAATATCATTTCATTTATTAATAAGTCTTCATAGAGCTATACCTGTACCCTAGGTTGGAAATCATCACCAAACATTGAACAAATGCTTGCTATGGTTAAGGCATCATTTTAAGATCTGGGGAGGACACAAAGAAGCATGAGACACAATTATTGTCCTTCAGGATTTTAGACTGTGGTTGGAAACAGGGTATATGGTACAAAAAAAGAAAAACCTGGCCGGGCGTGGTGGCTGACTCCTGTATTCCCAGCACTTTGGGAGGTAGAGGCGGGTGGATCATCTGAGGTCAGAAGTTTGAGACCAGCCTGGCCAAAGTGGCAAAACCCCATCTCTACAAAAAAAAAAATCAGCCGGGTGTGCTGGCGCATGCCTGTAATCCCAGCTACTCAGGAGTTTGAGGCATGAGAATTGCCTGAACTCAGGAGGTGGAGGTTGCAGTGAGCAGAGATAGCACCACTGTATTCCAGCCTGGACAACAGAATGAGACTGTCTCAAAAAAAAAAGAAAAAAAAAGAGACCAATACACTTTTGATAATTTCTAGATTAAGACATAGAATAATAATGTATTATGAAATATTACATGCTATTACCATACAAGCCCATCTTTGCTGTGGAGTGTAGGTGCATGGCACAAGTGTCCTGGCTCCCAGGACTGGTCTGGGGTTTTGCTTCCACAAAAACAGTCTCCAGTGCCAACTGACAGTGGGAAAACTGGGATCTGAGCAGCCAAGATGTCCCTCTTATTCACTTAATTTCTGAACCAAAGTTCCATTTTTAACAGAAAAAAATGCTAAGTATCAAGGAATATGGCTTAAATTTGAGGGTACAAGGACTTTTCAACCCACATTCTAGAATGTGAGGCACACAAGTCTCTGGTCATCTCCAAGGGCAAGAGAGGAGGAGAAGAGCTGCCCCCACCAGGAGCTCTCTCCTGGGAGGAAATGAGAGGACAAGACCCGCGCTGAGAACTCCTGGTCCATTCTGGTGCAGAGAAGAGCCAGATCACCTCGCAGCACCTCACCTCCAGCACAGAGTGAATAAGTGAGTCGGGGGAGGGCCGAGGTGCCATCTGTCCTGCCCTGAGATGCGGCCCACCCTGCACTCATATCAGTGAGAGCAGAAGATGATGCAAGGGTTTCCCAAACTGTTAACAACCACTTCAATATCAACTTACTGCAGACTGTCATGGAAGGAGGCACAAAAATACAGATTTGGGATCAAAAGTTGGGACCAGTGAATGAAACGCTGGTTTGGACACTGTTGACCAAGTAGGATTCACGAGTTACCATAACAATCATCATGGAGCCAAGCCATCAGGGTTAAAAGTTCCACTCCCTCCCTCCCCATCTCTTTAATGAAATGCAATGTCCAACTACCTTACCGATGGTGGGTTCTCCAGAAAGTAGCAGAACTTCCTGTGAAAACGCTAATTTCCACATGTAAGTAGTGGAGGTGGTGGCAAAAAACCATGGGTTCTGTAATTGCCGCTTACAGGATAATTAAGAGCTTAATATTATAAAAGTTAATTATAAAATTATATTAATTAATTTTAATAGCCCAACGATCCTTTTGGAATTGATGTCTGAGAAGAACAAAGTCCCCAGAGAGGCCCACAGGGAAAAGGTCAAGTCAGACCGAATTTTTCAGGCCCAGAGCTGTGCCTGCTTTGTCCTGAGCTCTAATTTGGGAAACACAAGAAGAAATGAAGATGGACACATAATGACAGAGACCCTTGGGCTCCCGGGGGTGGTGGCAGGAGCACAAGTGACAGCTGTTTCCAAATATGGATCGATGACAAGATGCTTCCAAGAACGAAAAGATAGACCTTATTACTACTTTGTAAACTTTCTCAGGCTTACGTTATACAAGGGGTAATTTTTTAAAATAATCATCATGATCTTTTCTAAATGAAAAATTTGATGATGCATTTACTATCCAAATCACGGTAATAATGAACTGCCTTCTAGTCAGTTTCTAATGTAATTGGGGGATCTATGGCATAAAGCTTAAGACTTAGACACAATTCTCCTCCTCTCTGTCACAAGCTTCAAGCCTGATATTTTCCTGGCAACTCAAAGCCTTCTTGTAATATTGTCAAGAGTGTGTCTTCCTCCCCAACATTTATAAAAAGTGGTTTTGTTTGGATTTGTTTTTCTTACAGATTAGGAAAGATCTTCTTTTCATCTTTCAAGTGAAAAACATATCCGCTAGCAAGAATAATGAGGATTTGAGAAATCACTGTGGAAAAAGAAGATTTGTTTATACGAAGCCAGTGACTTTGGCCTGACTGACATATGTAAGCACATCTGACAGAAGCAAAAGCAAGCTTAATAATCCAATGATTATACCCCAAGCCCACGTAATTTGAGAAGTGAGCACCTTGGGGGTAGTTCAAAGCAGGGGCTTTGGTGAAGGCAGATCTTTTTCTTTTTTCTTTTTATTTTACTTAAAAAAAAAAAAAACTGCAGAACATGCAGGTTGTTACATAGGTAAATGTGTGCCATGGTGGTTTGCTGCACCTATCAACCCATCGCCTGGGTACTAAGCCCCACATTCATTAGCTGTTTTTGCTAATGCTCTCCCTCTGCTGGCACCCGCAGCTGACAGACTCTGAGATGTGGTGTTCCCCTCCCTGTGTCCATGTGTTCTCATTGTTCAGCTCCCGCTTATGAGTGAGAACATGTGGTGTTTGGTTTTCTGTTCCTTTGTTATTTTGGTGAGGATGGTTTCCAGCTTTATCCATGTCCCTTCAGAGGACATGATCTCATTCCTTTTTATGACTACATAGTATTCCATGGTGTATATGTGCCACGTTTTCTTTATGTAGTCTATCATTGGTGGGCATTTGGATTAGTTCCATGTCTTTGCTATTATGAATAGTGCTGCAATAAGCATACATATGCCTGTATCTTTATAATAGAATGATTTATATTCCTTTGGGTATATACTCAGTAATGGGATTGCTGGGTCAAATGGTATTTCTGGTTCCAGATCTTTGAGGAATCACCACACTGACAGTATAAAAGTGTTATTATTTCTCCACAGCCTCGCCAGCATCTGTTGTTTCTTGACTTTTTAATAATTGCCATTCTGACTGGCATGAGATGGTATCTCATTGTGGTTTTGATTTGCATTTCTCTAATGATCAGTGATGTTGACCTTTCTTTCATATGTTTATTGGCCACATAAATGTCTTCTTTTGAGAAGTTTCTGTTGATGTAGAAAGGCAGATCTTCTTTCCCCACTCTGGGACCTTGGGTTGGTGTGTCTGTGGTTTCCATGACAACTCTCAGATTTGATGATTTACTGGAAGGGCTCACAGGACTCAGGAGAGTTATAGTTTGTGACTGTGAAAGGACGCAGATTAAAATCAGCAAAGAGAAAAGGCACACAGGGAAAGGTCTGAGAGAAAAAAAAGACAAGCTTCAAGTTGTCTGTCCCCAGCGGAGTTGCATAAGTGCTTGATGCCCTAGGAACAGTGTGTGACACACCTGCGAGGTGTTGCCATCCGGGGAAGCTCGCCTGGGCCTTTGGTATCCAGGGTTTTTATTGGGGGTTTGTCATGTAGGCAGGCGGTGCCTTCATAGCTGACCTTAGCTACTCAGTCTCCAGCCCCGCCAAGGTCCAGCTGATGGAGCCTGGCCCAAAGCCCCAGGCATACAACAAGGGAACATCGTAAGTCACATTGATAGCACAAACTATCTGAGCAAGCTGGTATAGCATGGCCCAAACCTCAGTCACACAAACATTTCTATCAGGCCTCAGATGTCATCATGCAGAAGCCCTTCAACAGCCAGTCCTTTGTCTGGAATAATGTAAGGTTTGAGCACTAAAGCCTGCTGAGTTGACCTTTTACTGCATGGTTAATTACTCTTCCTCCCTGGAACTTGATTTTCTTCTCAGAAAAACTATACTAATGAGAAGATCTTTGTGATAATTTGAAAGATTATCCTGACGATAAAATATCTGTAACATGTTCAGAATAATGCCTGACTTATATCAAAAACTCCATATTATCATTTCTAAAATTTTAAACTTTAAAAAACTTTATTCCAGGGTGTGGTGAGTCTTCTGGGGTTTGCCTCATATGTCCCAGACTTGGAGCTGAAAATATTGGTAAGCAAGAAATACCAACCAGAGCAGACACACACACAAAAAAATAGCCCCAAGAAAAGACTACTTTCTCTAGCCAAAGGAACAGAACAGGGGCATCCTAGCCAGTTAGAATACTTTTAGGCAGTAACTGCTCTGGCACAGCTGAACACTACAGAGAAACTGTGGCCTCACATCTACCCCTGCCAGCAAAGACTGAGTGGGGAACCTATACTGCCACCATCGCTAGGCTGTAACAAGCTACCTAAACCTCTCTGGGGTGATGTCAGAGAAGGTGAGGTAGGGACCTGGGACTTCCGTATCTGATGGGTAGTAATGGGTACCCCCCCACATACACCAGCATCAGTGTATACCATGTAAACAACCAGGACTTTCAGGATATCACGAGGAGACGTGAGGCCAGCTGGACTTCCTGGGTCCGGTGGGGACTTGGAGAACTTTTCTGCCTTACAAGAGGTTTGTAAAATGCACCAGTCAGCACTGTAGCTAGCTAGAGGTTGGTAAAATGGGCCAATCAGTGCTCTGTAAAATGGACCAATCAGCACTCTGTAAACTGGACCAATCAGCAGGACATGGGCGGGGACAATTAAGGGAATAAAAGCTGGCATCCTCAGCCAGTGAGGCAACCTGCTTGGGTCTCCTTCTATCCTGTGGAGACTTGGTTCTTTCAGTCTTCACAGTAAATCTTGCTGCTGCACACTCTTTGGGTCCACGCCACCTTTAAGAGCTGTAACACTCACCGCAAAGGTCTGCAACTTCATTCTTGAAGTCAGCCAGACCATGAACCCACTAGAAGGAACCAACTCTGGACAGGATGCTCTGAAGCACCTCTCCCCTGACCAGATGGGGTGGTGTCCAAGGAGGCCTGGTGGAAAATCAGGACTTCCTTCACTGCTCAATGGTAATGACCACATCACATCTCCTGCTCCATGGGGCCAGTGGAGGCCACATGGGAACCAATAACAAGGCACTCTTGCAATTCCAGCCAGAGTGGTATCAGCAGCCTACTCGAGCCCCAACCATTAGTACCAAGGATGCCCTCCTTCCACCAAAAGCCAAGGAAGGGTTGAGTAGGGAGGAAGGTGCTGAAAAATGCTGCAAGAAGCAATGACTGAAGATATCTTAAATTTGGCAAAAACCATAAACACCGAAGTACAGGATGCTGTGCAGACCACAAATAGGATGAAGCCAAAATAATCCACTCCAAGGCCTGTCAATGTCAAACTTCTGAAAACCAAAGACAAATTTAAACATCTCGAAAGGAGTGAGAAACAGTGCCTTACTTACAGGAGAGAATCCATTTGAATGACAGCTTATTCCTCATGATAAACCATGAAAGCAGCACAACGTTTATTTATGTGCTAAATGAAAAATATTTTCAACCTATAATTCTATATCCAGCAAAATACAATGCATCCCAAAATAAGCTTCAGCTCAAGGATACTAGGGAATTTTGTTTATTTCTCCCTCATCTTAAAATCCCCATTTTATACCCTGGAATTAATCTCTTAATATATGGCAATGGGAACAACTAGATTCTGTAGATAAACCCAACTGTTAGCCAAATGGATATGTTTACTCAAGTCTTGTGGTCCAAACAAGGCAATAATAAAACACTTTGACATTGATACCTTTTCCAAGGGTGGAAATTACTTTAAATCCTGTTATTGTATAGAATCGTGCTATATTTAATTTATATGATGCTAAATTTGCTTTTGTGAAAACTCATTTAGAAAACTATATACATTATATATATATATATATTTATTTATTTATTTATTTTTTATTATTTTTTTTTTGAGACAGAGTCTCGCTCTGTCGCCCAGGCTGGAGTACAGTGGCGCGATCTCGGCTCACTGCAATGTTTCTGTGGACTTTTGTTTAAATGTTAATAGCATTTTATTGCATGGTTTGCGTGTTTCTCTTCTTGCTGTCTAAAATGCCTTCATGGTGCCCTCATGCAAATGTTTAGAACCAGTGACTATAGTTAGCACAAACTGAATTGAAAAATTACACGATTCCCCAAATAAGTAACTGGAAATAAAATTATTAAGATTAACTTCAATAATTAGTTATGACTATTTCTGCTATGTCAAGGAATGTTTTACTCAAGCAACAACATAAAATATTCATGAATTCTTAAAGATGGTGATGCTGGGTTTCTGGCATCAAATATAGCTCTATGGTTAGGAAATAGCTTCAAATGCAGGACACCCCCAGGCACAATATCAGTGTGTGGATCATTACAAAGGGAACACTCTAAAAACTAGTGAATCTACAGAATCGAATCCAAGAAAGCTCTGCATTGGCTTCAGTAAATGGAGCCAATGCAGTAAATGGATGGCTTCTGTCCACCAGTACATGGTGAGGCCACGTTGAATTGCCCCACCCTTTTTTCCCCAGTATACCACCACTTAACTCCAGCAAAATGGATTCTCAATGACTTCTTTAATTGCTGCTCGAATTTCCTTAGGTCTGTCGTTCCCAAGCTTTAGAGTGCTTATATATCAGCTGCAGAGCTCGTCAAAATGCAGATTCCTGAGCTGTACCCTAGAGATAATAATTCATTCAGTCTAGGTAGGACCCAAGAACCTGCATTTTGCGAAGCACCCGCATGTCATTGGATGCAGGTGTTCCATTAACCACCCTTTGAAAAGCATGAACCAAGCTCTCCCTTTCTTCATACATTCTCTAACCTAAATTTTTAACCATTTTGCAATGGACAAGAGCATGAGTTAGGAAACGAGGCAGGTTTCGGTTAGAATAGTACATCTCTACTTAGTCTTATTAACCTTGGTCAAATTACTTATTATTTTTAATATTGAGGTTTTCCCCTCATATTGTTGTAATTGTTGTCGTCTTTACCACTATCTTCAGTGGCCATAATCAGTTTAATAACGTGCACAGTTTCTATTAAGAATCTTATGTGAGGCAGAATTTCTTCTAGGCAGCTGTGTGGCATCCCTTTGAAATTAGCCTAGTAACCACTAGAGACACAGGTATTTTTTTTCTATCGCTTTAGAAGTATTACTCTTTTTTTTCCTCTCTCTCACTTTTTCTCTTCTTTCTCTTGTTTTTTTCCTTCCTTCCTTCCATTCTGATGTTTGTTGTGAAGACTATAATTTCTCCTGTATTCCCCAAAATATCATAGTCTAGCAACCTGCTAGATTCAACTCAGAAATTTCATCTCTGGAGTTTTTCAAAGGTCCACAGTCTGCCTTTGGGTTCATTGAACTAGGGTTATTTTATTGGCACAGATTTTTAAAGATTGTTAAAGTTATTGTGTCTTGACTTCCGCTTCTAGCATCTTCTTGGTGGTCCCATAAAAAGAAAACTGTCCTAAGTGACTCAGCCACAGCTCAGAAACACCACATCTGCATCATTACATAAGAATACGTTCTGATGTATTTTTAAGCACTATATTCATAATGTCAGTCTTTAATTCAGCTTGCATCCTATGAAATTGGTCTGTTTTATATTTGTTGAAAACTCTTTTCATTTTATTTTTGCTTGAGTCTAACAGTTAAATCATTTTTCCCATTTTTTATGGATTGACGTGTCAGGAAATTGAGTAATTCAGCTAATTAAAAGGTCTAAACCTCATCCCAGGTAATTGATTCACTAGAGAAAATGGAAGGAAGATGTGTTATAAATAGCAATGCATTCTTGATACTCTTTTGGTCTCTTTTTATTGATTCAGCACATAGTTGTGAAATTCTAATCTGAGTCGCCTGGCTCAGTGCGTCCTTCTGTAGTGCATGGACATAGGTGTAGATCACACACAATCACTGACACATCAGATTCCAACTACGAGAGTAGTACAAGCTTCATCAACTTGTCTTCTGTCCTCTATCTTTATAAAAAGTCAGAGAAAACACTGGGAAAATGGCGAGGCAGGCCTGAGGTACAATGGGTTTATGATTCATTCTTGTACGTGAGACAGGGTCTCACTGTCACCCAGGCTGGTGTGATCACAGCTCACTGCAGCTTCGCCCTCCTGTGCTGAAGCCTCTTGAGTAGCTGGAACTACAGGTGTGCACCCCCACACCTGGCTATTTAAAAAATTTTTTTTTCAGAGATTGGGGTCTCGCTATGTTGCCCAGGCTGGTGTCAGACTCCTGGACTCAAGTGATCCTCCAACTTCAGCTTCTCAAAGTGCTAGGATTACAGATGTAAGCCACTGCACCTTGCCCCATTTTTTTATATATACTGAGCAACTGGCTTCATAAGAAAACCCAGAGCCATGTCCTGATCAACAGAAATTAATAACAAATTTTAAATCAGCAACACATTTTTTTATTTTTCAATGAATTACATTGACATTCATTTATTCATTATTTCATCTTTATCCTTGTGTTTTTAACCTTTACTTATTTTTTTAAGCTATATTGGGGTATAATTAATATATAAAATTGTACATATCTAATGTATACAATTTGATGAATTTGGATATATGCAAACATCTGTGATATCATCACAATCAAGGTATTAAACATATCCATCACCTCCCAAAGGTTCCTTGTGTTCGTTTGTATATGTATGTGTGCATGTGTGTATATATGTGTGCATCTGTATATATGTGTGTGTGCGCGTGTGTGTATATGTGTGTGTGTGTATGTGTTCATGTATGTGTATATGTGTATATGTTTGTAGTAAGAACACATAGCATAAGATCTATGCTCCGAACGTATTTTTAAGTGTTAACTATTTGCACCATGCTGTACAGTAGTTCTCTAGAACTTACTCATCTTGCATAACTGAAACTTTATATCCACTGAGCAAGCCAGTCACAGAAGGACATATATTTCTTTTTCTTTTTTAGGAATTTCAAAGTGCTGTATTTGTATTCATTTCTAAGTACCTGGACAATGCCATACTCCAACTAAGACACTTTATGCAGTAATAAAAAAGAACCCATCCAGATATCTGTTCCATCAGTGAAGGCCATTTGATAAAAAAAAGTTTCTATCAGTCGTATCAGTAAGAGAAGTACTAGTATATAAGGAGATAAGTGAAAGAAAGTATTTATAAAACAAGAAAATCTGTCATGAACTTGAGCAGACTTCAGTACACACTGTCATGCTAATTTGTGATGAAATATAATAGACATTTTAAGGCAAAGGACATAGTAATTTGATTCAGGTGTTGTGTTCAAATGTTCCCTGATCAATGCAACAGAAAAAATATTAAACACTAATCAAGGAAATTTGTTTAGGTGTGTGATAATGATATTGTAATTATGTTTTGATTCACTTATTTTTATTGAAGTATATTTGACAACTGTTTATATTTAAGGTATACAATTTGATCATTTGATATACACTGTGAAATAATCACAAACATGTTAATTAACATATCCATCATCTCACATAGTTACCTTTTTCTTTTGGGTGAGAAGCTTAAGATCTATCCTCTTAGCGAATTTGAAGTATACAGTAAGGTATCATTAACCATAGTCACATTGCTGTGCATTAGGCCTCCAGGTCGTATTCATCTTGCTAACTGAAATTGGTGCCCCTTGACCAACATTTTCCCGTTTTCCCCAATAACAAATATTTCATTTTTTTAATCAACAAATTTCAATATGTTTTATGTTCCGGTTAGAAGCAACTGAAACGAAAGCCCTCCTCTCTGGGACTCTGGTCTGAGAGACAGAATGTAAGAGTTACAATGTCGTCACGTAAGGAGAACAGCATGAAATCTGGAGTGTAGCCTGGATTTCAGACATCCTGGTATTCCATTTCTCACGCCAGGCATTTGGCACTGCTGGGCGTTTGCTCCACCTGAACTCAATTCCTGTCACCATCTTCCTGGACTCTGAAACTTGTTCCTCCCTGGTGAGTTCAAAGATGACCCTTTCTTTGAGACCTTCCTTCATCCTTCTTCCTTTATCACTCCATGTTACCCTCAACTTTTCTCAAGACGAAATCAGTCATTCCCTTCCCTGAGCTCCCAAAATACTTAGAATGCACCTCTGAATAGCGGCGCCCCCATTTTAAGACAGGTATGGCTTATGTTTGTTCCTCTGATTTGACTACAACCTCCGGGAAGGCAGGGCCCAGCCACTCCACGCGCTTGCAGGTCCTCTAGTCCTCCATGGGTGCTCAAATACATGTCCTGGGTTGTGCTGACTCAGACAGGAGGAGAGACATCGCCCCCAGGCTGCTGCGCACCCTGTGTCTGCCCAACGTGCCTGCTCCCTGTCTCTCTCAAGCACCACTGGGTGGTTTTGTAGCAAGGAATAATAACAGGCAGCCCTCTTGTGGATGAGCCTGAGATCAACCAGTTCTTTTGTGTGTGAAAGTTAGATAAGGCGTTGTGATCATACATGGCCTTGGCCTGTTCCGCTTCCCCAGGACTGTTCCACCTTTGTGTTTCAGGTATTTCAGCACTGACGCCTCACAGCAACGTGGGATGTCACCCTCAAAGCCTGATTCTGTGAGCTTGGCAGGTTTCTGAGCTTTAAGACAAATAAAATGTTTTGGCCACAAGCACGTATTTATGTGGTCTGGCCCGGCTGTCATATTGGGTAAACAGCAATTTTGGTGATGAGTCAGTGCATGGACCTGTCCCATGCATGATGTGAACCTATGCCATGCCTGGAGTGCACCTGCACGATGCACTACGTGAATCTGTGTGATGCATGAAGTGAACCTGTGCACTGCTGATGTGAATCTGTGCCATGCATGGAGTGAACCCGTGCAATGCATTATGTGAATCTGTGTAATGCATCCATGGAGTGGACTTGTGCAACGCATTCTGTGAGTCTGTGTAATGCAAGCATGGAGTGGACCTGTGAAATGCATGGAGTGAACCTGTGCAATGCATTCTGTGAGTCTGTGTAATGCAAGCATGGAGTGGACCTGTGCCATGCATGAAGTTCCATGTGTTTTTAAACCCAGCCCCAGCCAAAGTTATGTGTTATAAATTATTCCAGATTAAATTGAAATAAATATCAGACGTCAACAGAGAACCCCATCCACTGGACCAAAGCATCCCTAAAACACAACACAGATGAGTTCCGATGTGTTCTGTCAGCCTCATAACTACCCCTGTCAGGTAATTTATAATGTGATTCAAGAAGCCGTGTGCTGTTTCCTTACCTTTTAGTTCTCTCTTTCCCCTTTAGAATATCTCACCTTTTTATACCACAGGAATAAAACTATGGTTAGAAATAATTAAATTTTAACTTACACATTCTGAGCATGGCTCAGTGTGTAAAGGAAAATTGCTTCACAGTTTGGGCAGTAAAGCGAATCTGAAGTATGTCACACGAGTAATTGTCTCCTAGGAGACCCAAGCGCACATCATTGCCATGGAGACCACCTCGGTAGGCCCTCTCTGCTTGCAATGATTAGCATGGATCATCAGCTGGGGTTTGTTTTGGGGGAGGAAAGGCTATAAATACATGGCCAAGCCTTACAAACTGTGACAGGCCGTGTGCTCGAGCATGGGCTTGGGATGCAGAGATTTCTAAGTCCAGCTCTGGCATCACAGGTGAGGACCTCATGGACTGTATCCCTAACACACACCTTACACCTGAGGACAGACGGGAGCAGTCAGCACCAGGGGAGAGGCAGGCAGCCAGCGATCCAGGAGGGGGGCTCCTCCGAAAGCCATGCTGGGGGAGACTCTCCCCAGAAGCGGCCGGCAGCCATTCCCTCGTGTGCCTTGCCTGACCCACACCTCTGCCTGAGTGTTTCCAAAGGGTGGCAGCCGCAGGAGGGCCGGTGTTCCTGAGTGGGCTAGAGGAAGAAGAACCGTGCCATGGGAAAAACCTGTCCTGTTAGCAATTTTGAAATAAATAATACATGACTATTAATTGTAGTCACCATGCAAAGCAATAGATTACTAATGCTTACTCCTCCAGTCTAACTGGAACTTTGTACACCCGGGTCGGCATCTCTTCTCATCCCCTCCTTCCCCGCAGCCTGTGGTAATCACCTTTCCGCTCTCTGCTTCCAGGAGCGGAATCTTTTCAGATTGCATATTTAAGTGAGATTATGTAGTATTTGTCTGTCTTTGCCTGGCTCCTTTCACTTAGAATAATGCGTCCAGTTCTATCCATGTTGCTACGAATGATAGAATTTCCTTCCCTTTTAATGCTGTAGGCGTTCCACTGTAAGGTGGGGAGGTGATGGATATATTCATTAGTTTGATTGAATCTTTCTAAAATGTACACATAGATCAAAATAGATACCATTAGTATTTGTCAATTAAATTAATTTTAAGATGAAGACAAAAATGCACAATGTTGTATTTTTCACCTAGATTCCCTGAAACTCATTTCTGACATCATAACAACAAAATTGCCATGAGAACAGCTTTAGCCGTCATATTCATTGCTGCACCAGCTACTGACCCCTCCTGTTTCAG
Organism: Colobus angolensis palliatus; assembly: GCF_000951035.1. Classification (NCBI taxonomy): domain Eukaryota; kingdom Metazoa; phylum Chordata; class Mammalia; order Primates; family Cercopithecidae; genus Colobus; species Colobus angolensis. The sequence continues at coordinate 1,906,277 of NW_012115278.1, read as the reverse complement.
AACCAGGCATGGCGCTCGGGGCCCGGGAGACTCCACCTCCACCCTCAGCGAATGTTTTGTTTCAGGGATTGCCAGTGCATGCAGCACACCCAGCTGCATAGAGAGAATGGGAGCGCGCAAGGAAACATTTTGAAGATGTGATTTGCTAACAGCCAGAGGATGAAAAGGAAAAGGAAAAAATGGCTGAAAAGATCAATGTCAGAATGTGGCTCACTCTGTGGCAGGCGGGCCTCTGAAATCCTCTTGACTGGGACTTACGTTTTATACACAGCACTGGGAAATGTGTTTTCTGAGAACCTGTTTGAACTGATGGGAGTTGGGAGGTGGTGATATCTGAACATCATGTTTTTTAATCCTCTTCTATTTTATTTATTAAGTGAAGTCTTAATATTTCTTCCACTTCTCTTGGGCTCCTAAGAGCACTTTCCCACACATGCAGGGCACTGCTCTTCGAGAGCTCTGCTGTTGGCCACTCCCCTGGGACCCTCTGCAAGCTGTTAGAGCCACGCTGCTCCCATGGCATTTAGTGAGTGCTGGTTTCCATGAGTGGGCCTGACTTCTCGGAGGTCGATGGTGCGGATAACTGCTTCCCAGCTGGCTTGGGGGCTCCTGGTGGGAAAGGCCTGGGTGTGACTTACCTTCGCGCACTTTTTTCATTCATTCACCCATGCAAAAAAGGGTTCCCCAAGCACTGAAGTGTCAAGCATTGGATGAGACTAGCAGCTCCCTGGGAGAGCGGCAGCAACGTCAAGGAGCAAATGAGGGCACAGGGCAGAGAGCCGGCTGCACATGGCCATCATGCTGAGAGAGATGCTGCCAGAGCAGGGGCCCTGTCACAGCTGGACATTCAGGGAGAGCTGCACTGAAGGACAGCAGGCATTTAGCCCTGCAAAGAGAAAAGGGAAAACCCCAAAGCATCCAGTCTAGGGGAAAGAGACAGTGGAAAGCTCAGGGGCCACATGGGTGGGGATTGTCCTAGAACTCCAGGCAGGCCAGCGTGGCAGAGGTTAGTAAGTGAAAGTGTGGGTGGGTCCCACGTCATGAGACCTGCTTGGGGGCTTTGCAATCTGTGTGGAAAGCAGAACCCATGAAGGGCCTTCAGCATGGGATCATGGTGGCACTGTTTCCAAAAGGGGTACTTTTTTGAAGAGGTTGGAGGGAGGTGGGAATAGAACCCATTCAGAAGAGATGGCTGTGTCTTGACTGTGGGTGCACTAGGTTATGGGAGTTCCTTGCCTTGGTGCAGCTGTAATCAGGCCCCAGAAATCAGGAGGAGATGGTTAGAACACAGGTGAAGGCAGCAGCATCATCACATCAACCATTTTGGGTTACTGGCTGTGAGGAAGCCGGTACCTCTGAAACAGGGAAGAATACTACCGAGCAGGACTCGTGTGCCCTGTAAAGTCATGTGCTGTGAATTGGTCACCCGTGTGTCCTAAGCATGTATCCCCTCATTGTCCAGGAGGATGCAGGTGAGGGTGTCTGCGGCTGCTTCAGCCCCCGGCCTGTATCATGAGACACATGCAGCCTCCTCCACCCACCCCAGCGTGCTGCACAGATCTGCACAGATCATCGCCTGCTGTAAGTGCATGATGGAAGAAAAGCCAGGAACACAGCAGAATCTGCCCAAAATGGTTTTTGAAGTCTGTCCTCGGGACACAATCTCAGGGAAGTAAGAGGGTTCCATGTGCAAATAAGTTATGGCACCTTTGGCAGAATGCTGCACGCTGCATCTTCTGTGCGCCTTTGGGGATTTGTAATGCAACAGCCTATCAGTGACTCGGAAGACGCCCTCAGTGAGAAGCCCATTTCCAGTGTCCTTTAACTTAAGACTTCTCAGACATACTTGACCATGCAACAAGCTTCTTTTTAACATAATACCTATTAATATTTCATAGCGGACACATTAAGAAACGCCATCATAAACCGGGCGCAGTGGCACAAACCTGTCATTCCAGCTACTCTGGAGGCCGAGGTAGGAGGACTGGTTGAGCCTAGGAGTTCAAGGCTAGCCTGAGCAACATAGTGAGACTGTGTCTCTAAAAATAAAAAATAATTTAGAAAAAGAAATGTCATTATGGGTTTTCCTGGATTGAGATGGATGGAGGGCTTTTGAAGGAGTAGAACAGAGAAAACTAGAATCATTGAAAAAAATGAAGCAGCCAGGATGGATGCTTATATAAAATCTGCATGTATAAACAGATTCATTCATTTAAACGTATGCATTTTCAAAGCACATTCACTCCTGATGCCTTTTATTCTCACAAGTGTGAGGTAGGTGGTGTTGGGGCTCAGAAACTAGTAACCCAAAATACATGCTGATATGCTGAACTGAGGAAGCTCAAGGACTCTCACCTTAACCCCCTCCCCAACGGTCTCCACCAAGGAACCTGAATTCCTTTACCTGCATAGGATCCAGACCCACCAAGGAGAACAACTGTCTTTCCTTCCCCTCCCTGTTATCCCATTTTCTATTGCAGAAAAGAAGACCAAGATGTGACCGCACCTGAACAGACCCTTTTAGGAATATAATGACTATCTCCAGGGGTCATTTAAATACCAGACAGAACTATCTACAAGTTAATCTTCTTTCCTGGATTCAGTCTCCCTAGCAATTAGTTATTACAGCCCAATAGAATTCCTCCTCTCCCTATTGCCATAAGCTGTTTTACCAGGATCCAAGCCCCCCCTTTGAAACTATCACCACAGAGTTGACAAGAATTGCATTACAGGTTCTAGACAGAAATAGTTTTGTCCTGCAAAAGGAAAGTAAAATCTCAGGACTCCAAACTCACTATGCCTCAAAGAAATGTTAAACTTGGAAATTGAGTCATGCAAAAAAAAAATAAAACAACAATCTGCCTTTGCTTTTGTTCCTAAACCAAGATCTCCTCAGGTGGCCTCCCTCGCCTTGACAATGGAAATTAACAGTTTATCTTCATGGGTACGGGACAAGATGAGACTAGACATTGTCCCTCCTCCCATTCCCTGACCAATGCATATTTGACTTATTCCTTGACTCTAGGTTGACTTTATCTTATGTAAAGTGCAGATTTACTGAGCAGGAGCCGAATGCGTAATTGACTCTTCCTCTACCTCATGCTTTTCACGGGCAATGTGTGGATTCAGTGGGCACTAATCAATGGCTCATGAGAATGTGACCATACCCTCCCTCTTTGATTTTCTTTCCTCCTTCCCTTCCTGCCTTGTTTTTTCCCCTTCAAATGTTGTAAACCTGAAAACTCTCTTTGGAAAATGTATGGGCCGTAGATCCTGTTGTGGCTTTTGTGTCCCTTTTACCTGACTGTGTCCTCAACCTTGGCAAAATAAACCTCTAACTTGATTGAGACCTGTCTCTGATATTTTTTTTTTGTTTACTGCCCCTGCACTGGAAACTAGTTTCATCAATGAAACAGCATTGTCCTCAGCACAGATGTAAGTGCTGTCTGCTTGAAGAATGCCTCGCCCATTCATTTGAGGTGGTGGTGACCAAGTGCAGTCAAAGCATGTATCTGATTTGATTTAAGCAGATAGAAATAATCATGGCTGCCCTTCATGGCAACTAGAGGGGAGATTGTAATTAACAGGATCTTTGTGTTTAGGAAGACCCACCTCAACTTTAAGGCTATTCTGTCTTCACTATTAAAATACCAAAATTAGAATGAACTGGCTGGCTCTCACACACAAGCATGGCAAATTTAATATAGATCAAAAGGGATGAAATTGTCCCCAGCCACATCTGGCTATGGAAGATATGGCTATGAAAACCAGACATGCTTCAGCATCTGTTGTTATGACAGGACGTCTCCTAAGGAAATTTTGATGAGTAGTTGACGTGTGGCCCCAAACCTACTCCCTTTTAATTCATACAGAGCTCAAGGTTGGAAAAGAACCTAAATTGGCTCCTAAATTAGTAAAACCAAGCTATTTTGATCATTGTGTACACAGATGCTAAATGGAAACACATAAACTGAATAAGACAACTTGATAAAGGGAAGAAAATAAATGTTACCTTTAACTCTGAGGATGAATATCATGTGTTTGGAGCCCAGGTATAAGAGCTGCATCTCAGAGAGGACATTATGACAATAAAGAGCATTTATTTCAGACAAAAATTACGTGACCTGTTTCGCAGCCACATTTCACCAACTGGGTTGATTGTCGAACTTTTCTCCTTTGAACACATCTGTGGTTCATTGTTCTCCTGTATTATTCTCTTAATTATCAGCTTAATGTTTTCCATTTCTTCTAATTTTTCTTTTTTTTTTTTTTTT
>NW_012115278.1:1881728-1901628 GCF_000951035.1 Colobus angolensis palliatus | reverse complement strand
GGTCAGGCTTTGTGTCCCCACCCAAATCTCGTCTTGAATTGTAATCCCCAGGTGTTTAAGGGAGAGACATGGTGGGGAGTGATTGGATTAAGGTGGCAGTTGCCCCCATGTTGTTCTCGTGATAGTGAGTTCTTATGAGATCTGATGGATTTAAAAGGCAGTTTTCCCAGCTCTCACTAGTACTCTGTCTCCCTCTGCCATGTGAAAAGGTCCAAGTTTGCTTCCTCTTTGCCTTCTGCGATGATTGTAAGTTTCCTGAGGCCCCCCAGGCCATGTGGAACAGAGTCAATTAAACCTCTTTCCTTTATAAATGACCCAGTCTCAGGTATTATCTTTACAGCAGTGCAGAAACAGACGAATATACCTTTCAATGCAGATAGCTTTATATAAGCTAGTGTTAACCTGCATTTTTATTACTTGGTTTGGAATAACATAGTCCCATCCAATTATTTTTTTTTATTTTTTTTTATTTTTTTTGAGACAGAGTCTCACTCTGTCGCCCAGGCTGGAGTGCAGTGGCTGGATCTCAGCTCACTGCAAGCTCCGCCTCCAGGGTTTACACCATTCTCCTGCCTCAGCCTCCCGAGTAGCTGGGACTACAGGCACATGCCACCATGCCCGGCTAACTTTTTGTGTTTAGTAGAGACGAGGAGGATGGTCTCGATCTCCTGACCTCGTGATCCACCCGTCTCGGCCTCCCAAAGTGCTGGGATTACAGGCTTGAGCCACCGTGCCCGGCCTCATCCAATTATTGTACCTGAATGCTTTCTGGCCACTTACTCCCTCCTGAAATCATCCTTGTTCTTCAAAGCATCCTTCCATCTCACTTCTTCCTCTGGAATTCATAGAGAACCAAAATGGTTCTATTAATATATTTGTATGTGCTTTTTGTGGAAAGGGATATGTACAAGAATAGATGCTGCAATTTCACAAACACATTCAGATGGAAAAAAAACATCCATAGGCAGGTAAAGCTATTGTAACAATGAAAAGGAGGCCTAGCGTGAGTAACTTTTTCTCCTAAACCCCTGCACGAGTGATATCTTTTAGGTTCATTGTTTTTACTTATCTCTACATGTATATTAAGATAACTAAGGGAAGACTTTCATTTATAGTTTAACTTTTTAAAGCAAAGATAGTAATAGTTTTTCTTCCAATATTAACCCCCTGAGGACATAAGAAAGTATGTACACAATTAATGATGCTAAAGATTTATAGGATCAGTGACAGACCGGATTAAGAAAATGTGGCACATATACACTATGGAATACTATGCAGCCATAAAAAGGATGAGTTCGTGTCCTTTATAGGGACATGGATGAAGCTGGAAACCATCATTCTGAGCAAACTATCGCAAGAACAGAAAACCAAACACCACATGTTCTCACTCATAGGTGGGAATTGAACAATGAGATCACTTGGACAGAGGGTGGGGAACATCACACGCCAGGTCCTATTGTGGGGAGTGGGAAGGGGGGAGGGATAGCATTAGGAGATATACCTAATGTAAATGATGAGTTAATGGGTGCAGCACACCAACATGGCACATGTATACATATGTAACAAACCTGCACGTTGTGCACATGTACCCTAGAATTTAAAGTATTAAAAAAAAAAATTTATGGGAACACTGTGACCTGACTGACATTATCTGAAGTCAACTGACCAAGAATAAAGAAGCTTTACAACCTCCTCGGACCCTTGCTGCCACCCAGATATCTGTGGTTATTGGTCCCCTCTTGGCCTCAACCCCCTCCTTCTTCTGCCTTCTCCTAACGTAAAAGGAGACTAAAATTCTATTAACTTGAGATGGTTCTTTACGACACTAGTCTGCCATCTCCTTGCTTTGCTGTTGTCTGAATAAAGTTACCTTTCTTGCCCCAGCACCTTGTTTCTGGACTTACTGGCTGTTGCCCAGTGTACGGTAGGAGCTTGGATTGGGCTACACTAAGAGGGAGATAAACTGATGAAGGGTAAAGTCCAGACTGGGGAAATTGAACATAACTGAAAAAAAAATGCACCATCCTTAGCTTCCGGAGGCTCACAATGGTATGCAGGGCTCAGTTTGAGTGTGTGGATTGGAAGCAGTTGCTTGGCTGTGAAAAACGGAAACAATCTTTGGTCATGCTCACCCCCATCCTCAGTCCTGGATTTGGCTGCTATGTGCATGATCGTCCTAGCAGTGATGGTGGAAGAGACATGGAGGGATACTAGAGCCATGCTCTGTAAGAGCATGGTTTGCCCTTTCTCTGAACTGGTCCTTCCCGGTGACTCACAGTGGCTAACAATGGGCTGGATAATGGTGTTTTCTTTACACAGAAGCAAAGTCTGATCTCGCTACCCGTAATGCTTCACCATTACCTAAAGTAGATTATTTCTGCTGAATTCACCACTGAACTGAACCGTAAAAGTAACCAAAAATATTTCACTCCAAAACATCCTTCTTTGATATCTTTTGAAATGGTTATTCAAAAAATGTGTGTGGTAAAATAACTAGCCAGGCTTTCTCTGCATCCCATCCCTTGTCCAAATACAGGAAAAATTAACTCCAACTCAGGTAACCCTCCATTCTCTCCCAGGGCAGCTGCGCCATTACCTGAGACACTTTCATCTGCATAACAAGATAGCTTTGGTTTGCTAGGCTTTCCTCCCTTCGTCCTCCAATAACCTGTGATGCCACCTCCCCCAGAGCCCAGAGAAACTTGGTCCCACGACATTGTTCTTTAGCTCTTTCATTTTCCCTGAAAATCATTCACTCCTATGAACCCCCATATTCCCTCTCCCCAAGGAAGAGAATGTTTAAGTGACAACCATCTTGTCTGTCTTTGTGTTTCTATACTTTTTATGCCTCCCATGCACACATGTGCATGTTAATAAATTTGTATGCCTTTCTTCCTGTTAATCTATTATCAGTTTGTTTTATTAGACTCAAAGGATCGAATTTTCAGGGGAAAGATTTAAACTTCCTTACAACCACAACTGCCACAATGACTATGAAGCTAACATTTTCTACACTATAAAATCCGTATGAAAATCTTCGACTTACAAGTATTTAGCATTACAAGCTTGAGTGAACCACATAAATCTCAGCCCTAAGGATAATCTCTCAGAACATCATCAAAAAGATAACGGTGGGTTACAATGAAGATGCAGCATCCGACTAAGGTTTCACAATAAAATGTAAAACATTCAGAGATAGCCCTTCATGCAACAAGAGTGCTGAATAATAACAAAGATCTCATTTAAATGTATGTATCAGATAATGAAATGAAATGGCCCCATCATTTCCAGAGGAATTTGTAGAAATCACTGGTTTCATTATTTCATGTCCTGTGCTCTAGAGCTCACCTGGCGTGTAAATGGTCTCATTTATATCCTGTGTTCCTTCCACATCCCTTACACCCTTATCACCATAGTCACTAATGTACTTTAATGAGAGCAAAGCATGGAGAGACTCCAATGAACCAATAAAAATAGATGGGATAAAGTATTATTAGATGGAATGAATACAAAACTAAAGTTATGCTATGTGAAGTGCTGTTGATTTTATTGATGCAGGCTTACAAAGGCATGCCAGATTCATGTTTTAGCTGCCCATGAATAATGCCAGTAGCAAATCATCTTCTCTAATAAGACATCACTACTATCTTCAGGGTCCAAGTTTCCAAATTAATAACCATTTTTATCAATTTTCTTGGATGAAACAACTACAGTTAGAAATAGTTTCTCCCTCCAGTCCCTATTTATTTCCGACACACAGACTGATGAAGTCAGACATAATTCTAACATTGTTATATAATCAGATTTATCTGTCTGGCAGTGGTTGAGTTTAGGGGCATTTTTTTTAACCAATTTACATGCAAGCTTTAAAAGTGGAAAATTTAAATTTTTAAATGAGGCATAAAAGTGGAAGCAAAAGTTAGTTTCAGCATAGTAAAGAGCAGAGAGCTGAAAAAAAGTGAAAAATTGGTTTCCTGAAGGGGAATATAGTAAGTGAGAGGAAACAAGAGGAGAGGAAGAAGCGAGAGGAGAGAGCGATGGAGAGGTCTCCAGAGGCTGTTCGTCCTGTTAGCCAGCTCAGATGGCACCTCCTTAAGATCTGCTGCACAAGAAGCCCTTTCCTACGTGTTCCCAGGAAGCACAGATGGCAAGAGCAGCTTACAGGTGCCTCTGCACTCCACAGGTGGGACACACGATGGAAGGACCAGGCAAATAGACTCATTTTTCTCGATACTCAATGCTGTGTCCAAAGGCTTGCTGGAGAGGGGACTGTCCGTAGGCTCCTGTTTTCACTTTTCAGTTCCAGCGCTGATGACAAAAATCTCAGTTTTGAAATGATGAAGAAAGAACCAACCATATGCTGTATTCTCCACACCTGCCATCATCACCAGAGTCTCTGTTTATATAAGACCAATAATTCTTATTTATTGAACATTTAAAATATGCCAAGAACAATATGAGGCTTCATAGACATTGTCTTATTATATCTTCACAATGACCATGTGAAGGAGGCATTGTATATCCTGGTTTTCAAATGAGGAAGCCAAAAGGCCCAGGTCTGTCCAGGTTCTAACCACTGTGCCCAGTGCCTCCCCAACACACATCCTAGCTTTACAGGTTCCCACGGGCTCAAAACTGAACTAACATGGTATGGCGGAAAGTGTCAATGAGTGGAAAACCCATTTGCCATAATCCTGAACATGTTATTGAACGCCTCTGATCCTAAATACTTTTATACTTGAATAGGAAGAATTATATCCACATAGTTTGGCAAATTTCACTAAGGATTAAATGAAATACTGTTAGTAAAAGCACTTGGTCCACATGAGCTCAACACGTATTCCTCTCCTGGTACAGGGACAGTCTCCACTCTGCCTCAGCAACTGCCTGTGGCCACTGAGCCCTGCCCCATTTCAACAGCATCCTCTGAAAAGCCCTTCCCTAGCCAGAGTCCAGGCGCACATGACACTTTCCCAAATCCACTCTTTAGCCTTGTGTGGCAAGAGCCTCCCGGCCAACACCTGGGGCTCCTCTCTCTGGCTTCCCAAACTCAGCAGGGACTCCTGCTAATTCATTACCAGTGCAGATGCCTCTGTTGCTTTGTCTCTGTGTCTTAAGTTCCCTCTGAACCTAAAATGGTATAGACCCTCTCAAAATGCAAAAACAGAAAAATGGAGACCTTGCAGCCCTAGCGCAGACCTGCTGAACCAGATCGCTCCATGTTGGACTGAAGAATCCGAATTTTAACAGACTTCCCCCAGTGAGCCATGGATTCATGAAGGCACAGGATAAAACACATCGACCTTAAAAAGAAGAGGCTGATATTTCCTTTCCAGTGTTAGGTGTGAAAGAAGTTTCTGGGGATTGTACTGTTATGCAGATGTTTTGCTGTGATGTTAAGTATCATAATCATAACAATGTAACTATATGAACAAATAACAATAGTGATGCTTTTTATTGTAGTAGGAAGTTAGAAAATAAACAAAGTAGGCTGAATGTGGAAATTGCCAGATAATAGGATCAGCCAGAAAAGAAATTCAATCAAATGTTTCCAAATACTCTCCTCCAGAGAGAGAACGAGAGAGAGATTGCTGTAAAATTCCAATTTCTGAAGACTGTAACAGAGTAGCATGTGACAATGTATATATAACATCTCACAGAATGAAAAGAACTTGCATTAAAACAATCAGACTTCAGATCCACCAACTCAATAGAATTTCCCTGCTCACAAGACGGGACTGCTCAACACCCCTGAGTGTAGTTGTTACTTCTTCCAAGTTTTTATTAGAAAAATATTCAAATATACAAAAGAGTTGGAAGGCAAATATAATGAATGCCAAAGTACTCTTCATCTAGATGCAATCCTTGTTAAAATCCTACCATGGTTGCCATCTCTCTAAATATATGTGTGTTTGTTGTCTGTGCACTTGTGTACACTGAGTCATCTGAAATTATGTTCCAACACTTGAGCTCCAAATACTTAGCATGCAAGAATAATTCTTAGCATGGAAGATAATTCTCTAAAATCATTTAATATACATTCTATTTTCAAATGTTCCAAATCATATCCTTTATTTTTTAGTTGTTTTTTTCTTTGAATCCCCCAAAAGGATCCAATCAAAGGTCATGCATCGGTTGCATCACAAGCCTCTTTAGTCTTGTCATCTAGAACCTACAATAGTCCCCCCATTTATGTCACAACATGGACTCTCTGAAGAGTCCAGGGCCACTGTCTTGTAGCATGTTCTACATTCTGGATCATTCCTCATTCTTGTATCCTTTATTTTTCCTATAAACTGTACATTATGTCTGGAGACTTAATACTTCCAGATTAAACATTTTGGAAAAAATACCACACGGGTGATATAGGTGCTTCCTACGGCATTATATCAGGAAGTGCATACTTTCAGGTTTTCCCTTCCTAGGTCGAGCTACATGTGATCATTTGGTTAGAGTGGTGACTGCTTACTCTATGAACTTTAACATTACATTTTCCTCTTTGAAGTTGTAAAGGAATTGAAGAGGTGATACTTTGTCACTATATAAATATTCTATTCCCCCAAAATCTTTTTTATTTTTTGAGATGGGGCCTCACTCTGTTTTCCAGATTGTAGTGCAGTGACAAGATCTCAGCTCACTGCAACCTTTGCCTCCTGGGCACAAGCGATCCTCCCACCTCAGCCTCTCGAGTAGCTGGGACTATAGGCACACACCACCATGCCTGGCTAATTAAAAAAAAAAAAAAAAAAAAATTTTTTTTTTTTTTTTTGTAGAGATGAGGTCTCACTATATTGGCCAGGCTGGTCTCCAACTCCTGGGCTCAAGCGATCCTCTCACCTTAGCCTCCGGAAGTGCTGGGATTATATACAGGTTTTGTGCCCAGCCCCTCCAAAATCTTTCACAGAACAGTTTCAGCCTTCATTGATAATTCTTGCAGCATCAGTCATTACATTTGGGTTTGCAAAATGGTTATTTACACGTTCTATTATCCTTTCTGCTTTTATTATGCTACATTATTTTATAAAGAAGGGCTTCCCTTTTTCTCTTTTTGTTGAAATGGCACTCTGAATTCATAAATTTTCATTCAGTATCTAGTAATCTAGATATTAGATTTGTTATTAATGTTAATTAGTTATTAATATTATGGCTGTGAAAATATTATCTCAGTGAATAAATAAAACACCGTGGATACATACAAGGGAATATTATTCAGCTTAAAAAAAAAAAAAAACGGACATTCTGACACATGGTACAACAGAGATGGACCTTGAAGATATGGTGCTCAGTCAAATAAGTCAGTCACAAAAAGACAAATACTGTGAGACTCCATGTATACCAGGTACCTAGAATGGTCAAATTCGTAGACACAGGAAGTAGAAAGGTGGTTGCCGGAAGCTGGAGGAAGGGGATAAGAGGTGTGAGTGTTTAATGGGTACAGAGTTTCAGTTTGGCAAGACAGAAAGAGCTCTGTGAATGGACGGTGGCGATGGTTGCACAACAGTGTGAATGTACTCGCTGCCACTAAACTGCATGCGCACTTAAAAATGGTTATGACGGTCAATGTTATGCTATCTGTATTTTTACCACAATTTCAAAATACAGTAAAATAAATAGAATCATTTCAAAATACAGTAGCATAAAAGTAGGGTTTATTGCACTTGCCAATCCTGTGGATCAGGAATTTGAATAAGAGACAGAGGGATGGCCCATCTCTGCTCATTCTCAGCCTTCAGCCAGAAGATTGGAAGGACAGAGAGGGAATGACCTGCAGTTGATTCCGGGGGTACCGGGGGCCTCAGTTACTTGCCCCATCGTATCTTCTGCATGTGGTCTCTCTAGATGTGCTCATTTTGGTTTCTTCACACCATGGGTGTCAAGGACAAGCTTTCTCAGTGAGAGAGAGAGACAGAAGTTTTAATTGTTATGACCTCATCTCAGAAGTCACATAGCATCACTGCTGTGCTCTCTAGGCTGCAGTAGCCACAGGCACAGGTCGGGATTCAAGGCAGACACATAGCGTCTTCCTCTCCGTAAGAGGAATTTTAGTCACATTGTACCAAGAGCACAGAACATATGGAATCTCAGGCACACACCCACACATATGCACACACACACACAGGAATGCATAGCCATCATAGAAAATACTTGTTGCCCATAAGGTGCAACTATCAGTTACACTCATTATCCTGTGTTGCTCAGATTGTCCCAGTCCTGCCAGTGTGAGCCCTTTCAAATACGGGGTTCGTATCCTCTTTTCATCACTGAGTCTTTGTGGCTTCCTTGCCTTCTGACTCCACAGGGCATCTCAGGCTCATTTTGTTCTTTTCCTGTCCAAGCTGGTCTCAGCGTTTCTCAAGGAAGCCTGGTTCTCTTGATGTGGGAAATGTAGGGACTGTGTGTGCTCCCTCCTATTGAGACGTCATTGCTTCTAACCCCTTTCAGTAGACAGAGCTAGGAATATCTTTTTCAAACCATGAATCCATACTTGTGGTATTTGCAATTAAAGTTTAATACCATAGGCCCGGTGCAGGGACTCCCACCTGTAATCCCAACACTTTGGGAGGCTGAGGTGGGAGGATCACTTGGGCCCAAGAGTTTGAGAACAGCCCGGGCAACATGCTGAGACCTCATATCTACAAAAGATACAATTTTTAAAAATTAATATCATAAAATTTTTTCTTACCTTGTTTTTTAATCTTACAGTAAAATCCTGGTTCCTAATAATGTTAATATATTTATTTGCATTATCCTGTAGTATACGTTAAATAATTCAGAATTACAATGCCAATATTATTAAGAATAAACTATCAAATGAGCTTTAAAATTTATTTTTAGTACTCATTGTCTTTAGAATATATCCTGCTAAATATATTCAGCCAGATAACTATATTTAAGGATTCTTTAAAATAAGTTTTTTCCAGTATAGTCAGGTTATCAATTTGATATAAGTTTAGATTTATTTGTTTCGGTTTGTGTTCAATGTTAGGGTTTATTTTATTCTCTCTGATTTAACTTTTTGGAGATTTCAGATACGTTTGAACATCCATACACACATGCACACATACATACAGAGAGACACACACACGGACACCACACACACACACACACACCCAGTTCAAAAGTCAAGTTTATCTTTAAAAGTATTTTCAGAGATGTATCTCTGCCAATCCTGTCCCCTTTGCTCTTTTGCCTTCCACACTCCATAGCTAACCATTTTCTTATGTATCTTGTTATTGTCTCAGAGTCTCTACTATTTTCTTCATATGCAATAGTGAGCTCACACAATGGACTGCCCCATGACCTGGGAGAATGCACTGGGATGGCAGCCTCACATGATGGAGGAATCCTGGCTCCCAAGCCACTCTCTGGCCCAGTTCCCTGGACAGTATTGGGCATTTCGTGAGCCTGGCTTTCAGCCTGTGTGGTGCTCTGCCATGAGATTTCAGAGCTCGGTACTGGTCTTACCCTGACCCTCTTTCCAATTCCCACTGCCACTACTACTAGAAAAGCATCCCTAGCAGAGCAGCTGGTACATAGTCCATCCCTGCTCCAGTCCTCTCACAGACGCTGTGAAATCCCTCATTGTTTCTTTTCTGGGCCACTGAACTAGCTTCCCAGCAAGCTTTGATTCCTGTTTTTCTACATATTAATGCAACCTTTATTTTCCCAAACAAAAGTACAGTGAAGGGCTTTCTCTCTCTCCCAATGCCATTTTCATAGTACGTATCACTCCTTGACTATCATCCGAAAGCCCCCCTACTCTCATCCACCCATCCAAAGCCTGGCCACCCCGTGTCCTCTCTCCCACTTACTCATTGATCACATCAGCTCTGGGTCCACCACCCTCCTTGCCACCCACAGTGACGCCGTCAGCCTGGGTCCCTCGCCATTCTCATGGATGACCCATCTGATGTGGTCTGGGTGTTTTGTCCCCTCCAAATCCCATGTTAAATGGGACCCCTAAGGTTGGAGGTGAGGACTGGTGGGAGATGTTTGTGTCATGAGGGTGGATACCTCATAAATGGCTTGGTGCCATCCCCGTGGTAGTAAGTGAGTTCTTGCTCTGTGAGTTCAGGTGGGAGCTGGTTGTTCAAAGGAGCGTGACTCTTCCTCCCTTCTCTCTTGTTCCCACTCTTGCCATGTGATGGCTGGCTCCCCCTTTGCCTTCCATCATGATAGTAAGTTTCCTGATGCCTCACCAGAGGCAGATATCGGTGCCATAATTCCTGTACAGCCTGCCAAACCACAAGCCAATTAAGCATCTTTTCTTTATAAAGTCCTCAGTCTCAGATATTTCTTTACAGTAATACAATAACTGCCTAACACACCATCTAAAACTCAGCCGCTTTGTTTCTTGACCTCCACATCCTAATAATTTTTATTTTCTCTCCACTACTCATTTACTTATAAGGAAGCAGTAAACATCACAATTAAAAGTTTAAATCCTCTACCAATGAACTCAAGCATCTACTAGAGTCTTCTTATGTGATCAGTGGAATGCATATTAACTCCTATTCTTTTTCAGTGTATGTAAGAAATTCCTTATATGAGTTTGAAGGGATGACAAGTAAACTTTTTTCGTTCTTTATAAAGGCTCATGCATCTAGAGAGAGCTGATCCTGGAAGCTTGATTGGCTGATTCACGCAGAGCTGATGGAGCACACTCATGAGTCATGAATAATGATGGGTGCAAGCTTGGAAACCAATGCTTCCACTATGCTCAATCACTGCACGAGACAGGGAGCAGGTCTAAGAAGGGAATGGGATGTCTGGAGAGAGTCAGGGGCCCTGTGGGTTGACAAAAGCACACAAGAAGGGCAGAGTAGACACAGCAGTCATGGAAAAGAAATAAAGAATCTCCAGGAAGAAGCATGTCCAATCAAGGTGTCTTCGTGTGAAACGCTTTATGCTATGTTAGTCCTCTTCACTCTCTCCCCAACACAGTCTTCAGTGACTTCTTCATTTTCAACAAAGCTCTTGTACAGAGGGAATGCTGTGGACTAAATATTTGTGTCTCCCCAAAATGTGTATGTTGAAATCCTAACTGCCAAGGTGGTAGTATGGGGAGGTGGGGCCCTTATAAAAGCTTTTAGAGTGCCCTTGTAAAAGCTCCCTTGCCCCTTCAGCCATGTGAGAACATAGCAAGAAGCCCTCACCAGACACTGAGTCTGCTGGCACTTTCATCTAGGGTTCCCAAGCTCCAGAACTGTGAGTAATAAATCTCTGTTGCTTATTAGCCATTCAATATAAGGTAAGTTGTTACAGTAGCTCAGGTCTAGGGGACAGCCGATGTATGAGTTACGAGCCTAATGGAGTTTACAATATCTGTTAATAGTTGTTAAATAACTAATTAAGGACCACTGATGGAGTACCAAACCCCAGCCTGTCATGAGGTACTCACCTGTCTAGGTAGCCCTGCTGCCTGCCCCATCACACCCCTGAAAACTCTTCTTTTTTTGAAACAGAGTTTTGTTCTTGTTGCCCAGGCTGGAGTGCCGTGGCACAGTCTCGGCTCACTGCAAGTCACCTCCCAAGTTCAAGTGATTCTCCTGCCTCAGCCTCCTGAGTAGCTGGGATTACAGGCACGTGCTACCATACCCAGCTAATTTTTATATTTTTAGTAGAGATAGGGTTTCGCCATGTCGGCCAGACTGGTCTCGAACTCCTGACCTCAGGTGATTCACCCACCTCAGCCTCCCAAAGTGCTGGGATTACAGGCTTGAGCCACTGTGCCCAGCTGCTGGAACCTCTTTGTAGAGAACAACCTCCAAGTCCAGTAGACATCGTTTGCATTTCACCTTGGCAACATGTGATACTGATACATGCCCCCCTTGTTGAAATATTATCTTCCTTACTTCCTTAAATCCCTTCAACAGTCCCAGTTCCATGTAAGAAAACAGAAAATCTGGGTATTTCAAGAAGAAAAAAAAAATTTAATCCAAGAAATTAGTTGCATAACAGAAATCACTGAATGAACTACAGAAGCAGAGGTCAGTGAACTTCTGCTGAGATGCAGAGCTTAGAGGCATGTCGATAAAGCAGGATCCAGAGGCAGGGAGGCTGCTGCTGTGGTCACACTGTGCCCTCCACACCCACCTCTCTGTTTGTACAGCGTTGGTGACAACCCACCGGAATGCTGAGTCCAGCTGTCACAACCACCCCGACTCCCAGGGCTCAGCAGCTCATGCCTGCAGGACCAGCAGGAGGAAGGTGGCCTCTGCCTTCCTGCAGCTGTCCATATCCACCTAACTGCAGAAGCTAACTATGATTTCAGGCCTTAGTTGCAAGGGCATCTGGGAAACGTTTCTGCTGCTTGTTTACGTATGTTCCAATGTCTCACACTGGAGAAAGGGTGACACGCAGGTGGAGTGCCAGTCCACTGTGTCTGCCCAACTCACTGCATGTTCTTCCTGCTTCCAGGACCACAGCCCTTCCTCCAGTCTTGGTTCCTTACAGGCATCTTGAACCCATTTCATGGTCTACATACTTGTTGGGCTATTTTAGTTTCTTTCTTGTTTCCAACTCCCATCTACTAGCTATCACATCTCAAGCCAGGGTTGCTACCACAGATCCATCCCTGAACGTCTCAAAAACTTCAAGCTCTATGTGCCAAGAGCTAAACAGATCACACGCTCCCAGATAAACATACCTGTGCCTTGGCCCCTAAGTCAGGCCACAGCACTGCTGTTTATCCCGTTGCAAAGTCTGGACCCTTTGCACCTGGTTTTAATTTAACTATGTTTTACTTCTCATGCCCAGACTAATTGCTATGAACTCCACCTGTACTGAAGCCATTCCACTCTGCTGCTTTGTCTCCCTCAGACACATGCTCTGTATCATGGCCAATGTCTGAAATGCAGAAGCTGAAACTGTGTCATTTTCCTCCTTAAAATCAATGCTGGGCTGGGCGTGGTGGCTCACGCCTGTAATCCCAACGCTTTGGGAGGCTAAGGTGGGTGGATCACCTGCAGTCAGGAGTTCAAGAGCAGCCTGGCCAAAATGGCAAAACCCTGTCTCTAGTAAAAATACGACAACAACAAAATAGCCAGGCATGGTGGCAGGCACCTGTAATCCCAGCTACTTGGGAGGCTGAGGCAGGAGAATCTCTTGAATCTGGAAGGAAGAAGTTGCAGTGAGGTGAGACAGTGCCATTGCACTCCAGCCTGGGTGACAAGAGTGAAACTCTGTCAAAAAAAAAAAAAAAAAAAAACCAAACCAAACCAAAACAAAACCAATGCTTCCTGAAATGAAACATAAACCTTTGCTATGACTTAAATTGCACATCATGATCTGATCCTTGCTCGCCCTCTCAGCCACATTACCTGCTTCTCTCCCATTGTTTCACCCTGAACCTTAATAAGCTGTCTTCAGCTTCCCAAATGCACCAAGCTGTCTCCCACCAACACAGTTTTGCACATTCTGCTCTGTCTACCCTGACCTGTTTTTCTAACTTCACCCACCTCTTTCCTGACATCCTTGAGTGTCAGCTTAGCTGTCCCTAGGAAGCATTTCTCAAGCTGGCAGATCGGAGTAGGTGGACCTTTAATATCCTCCCAGGAGCCTGGTCCTGATGCCTGTATTATCTGGGGACTTGAAGTTCAGAGACAGCAGGAACAGTCCTGTGGAGTTGACAAAGCCTGGCCCACAAGAAGCCTCTCCGAAGAATGCCATTTCTCAGAACCTGTTGATGGCCCAGCATTTCCTGTCAGTTAAATACCATATTCCAGAGCCTTCCTATGGTAACAACTGTGCAGCCTGCAGCCATGTGTCTTGGCTCTGCAGCTGCCCTCCCTGTGAAGAGCTCACCCTTGTCTCAGTGCCTGAGAGTGCATTGCAGCTTCTCGCATCTGTGTTTTCACTGATACACTCTTTTTCTGGGATTTTCTCCCTTCTCCTTTCAGGCTGCCAGAACCCTTCTCTGTCTTTGAATCCTGCACCACCAAGCAAACCTCTTCCACAAAGCTTTTCCTCATCCCCTCAGCAGGGCTTGGTTCTCCGTCTTTGGGCCCATCAGCACTTTGTCTTACCTTCACTGAGGCCCACAGACCTCTACCCCAACACTGGCTTTTCCTCCCACCTAGACTGAAAGACAAAAGTGCGCAGGTGGAATGTCTAACGAATCCCTGTGTTTCATGGAGCAGATGGTCACAAGAGCCACTTAGCAAAGACTAAAGGTCATTCTTTATAAATATCCTGAGAAGCAAGGAAACTGCTCTTCTGACTATCAGAGAAGAAGAGATGTATCAATAAACCACAGAATTCCTTACGGCCTTTGAAAAACTAGTCGGATTCATGTGACGCCACGGGAGAGGACACATTCCTCTCTAACTACTGATGTGGAGAGAAATCTCTGGTCTCACTTCTGCCCTCACCATTTTATAATTAAACAACTTCAGTGGAATACCAGGATAATCACTGCACAGTATTAGATAGATTTCTTTGCTGAAAGAAATCTGTATGAGTAATGAAAGAAACAAGAAAAATCCTCTCATATTTATGTGTATTAGAAGGAGAGCAGTTGGAATTAATGAAAAGTCAAAATCCAGATGCATGAGTACCAACCAGCAATGTGTATTGCAAACTCTCCCTGGCCTCATCAGAGGAATTGACCACCATTTCTTCTTCACAGCCTGCAGACCAGAGAAGGATATAGTTATCACTATTTTACAGGTAAAAAACCTGAGACTCACAAAAGCTAAGTAACTTGTCCAAAATTACAGTCAGTGAATGGAAGGGTCTGGATTCCAACCCTGATCGCTCATTCTTTACCATTCTGCTGTACTTTAAGGATAGACCTGTAATTAGTATGGAGCTAAAGGAAGGGGGAATTCCTTGGGGGAGTTACTCTAATGAGTAGGTGAGAGTGATTTGTAATTAGCATATCAAGGATTTCTAAGTAAATTAGTGTTTGCTTCTGGAAGGGGCTTGAAACTTGAAAACGGAGTTCTGTTAGGTGGGGCCACATGCTCAGCTTTCCTATAAGCAGCAGCGGAGACTAACTCTGCACCTCGCTGTCTGAGCCATCCCAGCCCCTACCGTGGAGGTGAGAATCCATTAGATTTGCCCACGTGTGTTTCATCAAACTAGAAGAATAAGAAGCGTTAATCACCACCCTCTTTTCTGTACTATCAATTTAGTTAATTTGGGGCTGGTTTCCCTCTGAGTGGTAAAGCTTTGTGACTTTGTGATGTTCGACTCCCAGCCTCCCTTGAGCTCTGTGGGGGTGGGGGCCACTCCCCAGGCAGCTGTCTGCACTGGCGTTCTGCTGTGATCTGGCAATGGGAGAGCTCTGCACTGGCGTTCTGTGTTCTGGCAATGGGAGAGCTCTACACAGGCGTTCTGTGTTCTGGCAATGGGAGAGCTCTGCACTGGCGTTCTGCTGTGTTCTGGCAATGGGAGAGCTCACTGCGGAGGCTGCAGATCACCTGCATCAGAACCCTGCTCCTGCAACTCAGAAAGGTTAGTGCACCTATCTCCACCTGCCACAGTTTTTCTATCTGAAAAGTAAGGTTAATAAGAATCCTGACTGTTTAGGATTGACAGAAAGATGAACGGAGTTAATTCTTACCTATAGTGCAACCTTTATAAATGGTACCTATTACTGTTATTGCCAGTTCTTGTAAACAGGTTGCTCAGTAGATGTTTTGAATTTGGGTACTACCGTTAATGGGATGTTTGGGTGTCTCCAAAATTCATATGTTGAGGCCCAATTCCCAGTGGGCCGGTGTTAGGAGACGAAACCTTTGGAAGATGATTAGGTCATGAGGATAGGGCCCTCATGAGTGGGCTCAGTGCCCTTATAAGAGGATACAGGAGAGAGCTTGCTCCTCTCTGTGCCCTCCACCATGTGAGGATACAATGAGAAGATGGCCAACTGTGCACCAGGTGGTGGCCCTCAGCAGACACTGAATCTGCTGGCACTTTGATCCTGGAATTCCAGACTCCTGAACTGCAAGAAATAAATGTTGTTGTTTAAGCCATCCAGTCTCTGATATTTATTATGTCCACTTGAGGCGACTAAGATAGACATTAACAGTAAGAAGAGAAGGAAGCCAGCAAAGGAGAGAAGGAGAAAGAAGGAAGAACAAGGCATCTGGAAATTAGTTCTTTCTGGCAAGATTTTAGTTTCACTCTGAAAACTCTTTTAGAACTCCAATGACTCACCCTCCTTAAAGCTGGGTCTCCTTAAAGGATCCTTCCTTGTCTAGGACATTATAGGGCAGCACAAGTATCAGTTCTCCACAATGGAGTCAGCCCAGCAGCCACTGGGCTGGCCTCTAACGTGAACACAGACTTGCGCTGACCTCTAACAGACTTGCGCTGACCTCTAACAAACGTGTCCATGGCACCGCCAGCCCCATCCCTGGGTCATCAGAAGGCTTCATGTTGGCACAAAAGCTGTGTCATCTGGGTAACAATAACATGAAGAAAATACCCGACATCCTGGGGATGATGCCAGTGATCTGGGCACTGTAATTGCTATAATTAAAAGCAAACCCAGCACTGCAGCAAAAGTAGGTCAGTCATCGGCTTGGTGCAGTCTGGATGAGAGTGGAAAGCAAACATTAAAAAAAAATGACATGAAGGTAAACAACATTTTATAATAGTTCAGCAAGAAATCGACTGGGATGCCGCATCGTTGTGTCTGTATATTAAAAGGTAACCTCATCAGTGCAGTGGTAGCTCAGACAATATTTCATAA
Source organism: Colobus angolensis palliatus (assembly GCF_000951035.1). Taxonomy (NCBI): domain Eukaryota; kingdom Metazoa; phylum Chordata; class Mammalia; order Primates; family Cercopithecidae; genus Colobus; species Colobus angolensis. The sequence goes on along the minus strand of NW_012115278.1, from coordinate 1,884,926 downwards.
CGGTGGAATTTCAGAGCACAGGGGACATTTTGTTCCAGTTCTTAGTTGATGCTGTCTTTGTTTAAGTAACAAACACATCGATCCAAATACAAGCTCAACTTTTTCCTTGTCGGGAGACAATTGCCTTCATATCCAGAGCAGGGATGGGTGCTTGGTGAAATCCCTGACTGCACACCTCCAAGGTTTTATTTACAACAAATCAATCGTGGAAACTGAAGCTGGCTGGGGCCACCAGTGGAAACTGGAGAAAACGGCTGGCATGTCAGGGCCCCTTCCTGTGGCTTCTCTTTTAGATGGACAAAAAGAGAAGTGCTAGTCCTACTAGTTCTGTGCAAGGAGTAGATGTGGGACTTTGTAAACAGACAAACAAGGGCTAGAATCCCAGCTCCTCCCTCTCTACTTAACTAAACTTGAGCAAGTCAATTCCTGAAGTCTTGATTTTCCTCACTATAAAATGTATATAATAATAAATTAAATGAGATCATGTACACATATGATATATATACAGATACACACATTACACACATATATATAAAGTTCTTGTTTTGCTATAGGCACCCAATCAATGGAAATGACTGATTTTAGTGCTTTGTTCACATGTTTCCAGGGGATGTCTCCTACCTGCTCCTGAGACCCAGGAAAGCCCATTATGCTTGAGACAAGGAAAAACAAAACCAAGCCCGGATCCTTTACCTGCACCATTTTCAGGAGGGACTGAGGGAAAGAAAACCAGAGTGGAGCTGTTGCCGTGCCAGCAAGCAGGCATGTCACTCAAATGCACCCACACAGCTCCCCAAGCTGACATGACCCCTGAGTCAAATTTCTTCATCCCCTCCACCTGCCTGTCTGTGAAAATGTTTTGTCTTAAAGTGTATTCCCCCTGGAGGAGTGAAACACCTTTTATTGGGTGTCAAATTCCCCTCTCTGGTGTCTAGCATGGCTTTTGCTTTGTTTTCTGCCTCTTCCAGGCACTTAGGAGGGAAAGGAGCTGTATCCTCTGCCATCTGCCCCACCTCGGAATAGGGCAGGGTGGGCGTGAGGACCAGAGATGCTCAGGAGCTTCCTGGGACTCATTTTGGTGACAAGTGGGGAGAAAGCAACTGACCAGAGGCATTTAAAAATGTCCCACACATCTCTATATCTCCAGGCTGTACTTTTCCCCTGCTGGAACCAGGGAGGCTGGACGGCTTGGTCCCAGGAGGTATTCCCCACAGCCCAACATGCCGGCTGTGGCAGACTGCAATCAGAGTGCCTCTTCAGGCCTGACCTTGACCCCTCCCTCCTCACTGGGCAGGGCCTCCCTACTGGAACTCCAGCAACTCCAGCCAGGCGCTCAGGGATAGAACTCTGAGCTCCCTGGGCCTGAGCCCCTAGCGGGAAGGGTGGCTGTAGTCTCCACAAACCAGCAGACTTAGTCTTTTCTCCTGCTAGTTCTGAGGAACCCAGGCAGTGCAAAAGAGTGAGTTTCCCCCCAGCACAGCCACTTCTTCCACCAAGAGACAGCCAAGTGCTTTGTTAAACTGGTCCTGCTCCCCTTGCCACCCCACTGGGTGAGACCCTCCAACAGGAGTTGGCAGACACCCTATACAGGAGCGTTCCTACTGGCATCAGGTTGGTGTCCCTCAAGGTCGGAAATCCCAGAGGAAGGAGCAGGCACCCATCTTTGCTGTTCTCCAGCCTCCATGAGTGACATCTCCAGGTGCAGGAGTGAACCAGATGAATAGGGCCTGAAGCGAATCCCCAGCAACCCACACCGACCCTACAGAAGAGGGATCTGACTATTGAAAGAAAAACAGACAAACAGGAAGCAACAACAACAGCATCAACAAAAAAGTCCCCACCAAACCTCATCTAAGGATCAGCAGCCTCAAAGATCGAAACTAGACAAACCCATGAAGATGAGAAAGAATCAATGAAAACAAAATGCTGAAAACCCAAAAGGCCAGAGTGCCTCTCCTCCTCCAAATGATTGCAATACCTCTCCAGCAAGGGCACAGAACTGAACAGAGAATGAGATGGATGAATTGACAGAAGTAGGCTTCAGAAGATGAATAATAAAAAATCTCTACTGTGGAAAAGGAGCATGTTCTAACTCAATGCAGAGAAGCCAAGAACCTTGATAAAAGGTTACAGGAGCTGCTCACTATAATAACCAGTTTAGAGAGGAACATAAATAACTGGATGGAGCTGAAAAACACAGCATGAGAACTTTGTGAAGCATACACGAGTATCAATAGCCAAATCAATCAAGCAGAAGAAAGAATATCAGAGATTGAAGACCATCTTGCTGAAATAAGGCAGGCAAACAGGATTAGAGAAAAAAGAATGAAAAGGAATGAACAAAACCTCCAAGAAATATGGGACTATGTAAAAAGACCAAATCTACAATTGATTGGTGTACCAGAAAGAGATGGGGAGAATGGAACCAAGTTGGAAAACACCTTTCAGGATATTATCCAGGAGAACTTCCCCAACCTAGCAAGACAGGTCAACATTCAAATTCAGGAAATACAGAGAATACCACTAAGATACTCCACCAGAAGATAACCCAAAACACATAATCGTCAGCTTCTCCAAGGTTGAAATGAAGGAAAAAATGTTAAGAGCAATCAGAGAGAAAGATCAGGTCACCTACAAAGGGAAACCCATAAGACTAACAGCAGATCTCTCAGCAGAAACCCTACAAGCCAGAAGAGAGTGGAGGCCAATATTCAACATTCTTAAAAAAAAAAAAAAAATTTTCAACCCAGAATTTCATATCCAGACAAACTAAGCAAAGGAAAAATAAAATCCTTTTCAGACAAGCAAATGCTGAGGGACTTTGTCATCACCAGGCTTGTCTTGCAAGAGCTCCTGAAGGAAGCACTAAATATGGAAAGGAAAAACTGGTACCAGCCACTGCAAAAACACACCAAAATATAAAGACCAATGACACCATGAAGAAACTGCATCAACTAGTATGCAAAATAATCAGATAGCATCATGATGACAGGATAAATTTATACATAACAATATTAACCTTAAATATAAACGGGCTAAATGCCCCCAATTAAAAGACACAGACTGGCAGATTGGATGAAGATTAAAAACCCATGGGTGTGCTGTATTCAAGAGACCCATCTCACATGCAAAGACATACATAGGCTCAAAATAAAGGGTTGGAGGAAAACTTACCAAGCAAATGGAAAGCAAAAAAAA
>NW_012115278.1:1804587-1881678 GCF_000951035.1 Colobus angolensis palliatus | reverse complement strand
AAAAAAAAAAAAAAAAAAAAAGCAGGAGTTGCAATCCTAGTCTCTGACAAAACAGACTTTAAACCAACGAAGACCAAAAAAGATAAAGAAGGGCATTACATAATGGTAAAGAGATCAATGCAATAAGCTCACTATCCTAAATATATATGCACCCAATACAAGAGCACCCAGATTCATAAAACAAATTCTTAGAGACCTACAGAGACTCCCACACAATAATACTGGGGGACTTTAACACCCCACTGTCAATATTAGACAGATCAACAAGACAGAAAATTAACAAGGATATCCAGGACTTGAACTCAGCTCTGGATCCAATGGACCTAATAGACATCTACAGAACTCTCTATCCAAATCAACAGAATATACATTCTTCTCAGTGCCACATGGCACTTATTCTAAAATTGACCACACAATTGAAAGTAAAACACTCCTCACTCAGAAAACACAAAAACACTGAAATCATAACAAATAGTCTCTCAGACCACAGAGCAATCAAATTAAACTCAGGATTCAGAAACTCACTCAAAACAGCACAAGTACAAAGAAATTGAACAACCTGCTCCTGAATGACTGCTGGGTAAATAATGAAATTAAGGCAGAAATCAAGAAGTTATTTGAAACCAATAAGAACAAAGAGACAACGTAGTAGAATCTCTGCAACACAGCTAAAGCAGTGTTAAGAGGGAAATTTATAGCACTAAATGCCCACATCAGAAAGCTAGAAATATCTCAAATTGACACCCTAACATCACAATTAAAAGAAGTAGAGAAGCAAGAGCTAACAAATTCAAATCTAGCAGAAGACAAGAAATAGCTAAGATCACAGTGGAACTGAAGGAGATAGAGACACGAAAAGCCATTCAAAAAATCAATGAATCCAGGAGCTGGTTTTTTGAAAAAATTAATGAAATAGACTATTAGCTAGACTAATAAAGAAGAAAAGAGAGAAGAATCAAATAAACAAAATCAAAAATGATAAAGGGGATATCACCACCAACTCCACAAAAATACAAACTACTATTACAGAATACTACAAACACCTCTATGCAAACAAACTAGAAGAAATGGATAAATTCCTGGACACATGCACCCTCACAAGACTAAGCCAGGAAGAAGAAGAATACCTGAATTCTACTTATTAAATTGAGGCAATAATTAATAGCCTACCAACCAAAAAAAAAAAATGTCCAGGACCAGATGTATTCACAGTCTAATCCTGCCAGAGGTACAAAGAGGAACTGGTACCATTCCTTCTGAAACTATTTCAGACAATTGAAAAGGAGGGACTCCTCCCTAAATCATTTTACAAGGCCAGCATCATCCTGATACCAAAACCTTGCAGAGACACAACAAAACAAAGAAAACTTCAAGCTAATATCCCTGATGAACATTGATGCAAAAATCCTCAATAAAATACCAGCAAACCAAATCCAGCAGCACATCAAAAAGCTTATCCACCAGGATCAAGTTGGTTTCATCCTTGGAATGCAAGTCTGGTTCAACATACACAAATCAATAAATGTAATTCATCTCATAAACAGAACCAATGACAAAAACCACATGATTATCTCAATAGTTGCAGAAAAGGCCTTTGATAAAATTCAACATTCCTTCATGTTAAAAACTTTTGATAAACTAGGTATTGGTGGAGCATATCTCAAAATAATAAGAGCTATTTATGACAAACACACAGCTAATATCATACAGAATGGGCAAAAACTGGAAGCATTCCCTTTGAAAACCAGCATAAGGCAAGGTTGCCCTCTCTCACCACTCCTATTCAACATAGTGTTGGAAGTTCTGGCCAGGGCAATTAGACAAAGAAAGAAATAAAGGTATTCAAATAGGAAGAGAGGAAGTCAAATTGTCTCTGTTTGCAGACGACATGATCCGATATTTAGAAAACCCCATCATCTCAGCCTAAAAACTCCTTAAGCTGATAAACACCTTTAGCAAAGTCTCAGAATACAAAATCAACGTGCAAAAATGACAAGCTTTCCTATACACCAACAATAGACAAGCAGAGAGCCAAATCATGAATGAACTCCCATTCACAATTGCTACAAAAAGAATAAAATACCTAGGAATACAGCTAACAAGGGAAGTGAAGGAACTCTTCAAGGAGAACTACAAACCACTGCTCAAGAAAATAAGAGAGGACACAAACAAATGGAAAAACATTCCATCCTCATGAATAGGAAAAATCAGTATCGTGAAAATGGCCATACTGCACAAAGAAATTTATAGATTCAATCCTATTCCCATCAAACTACCACTGACATTCTTCACAGAATTAGAAAAACTATCTTAAATTTCATATGGAACCAAAAAAGAGCCAAGACAATCCTAAGCAAAAAGAACAAAGCTGGAGGCATCACACTACCTGACTTCAAACTATACTACAGGGCTACAGTAACCAAAACAGCATGATACTGGTACCAAAACAGACATATAGACCAATAGAACAGAACAGCGACCTCAGAAATAACAACATACATCTACAACCATCTGATCTTCGACAAACCTGACAAAAATAAGCAATAGGGAAAGGATTCCCTATTTAATAAATGGTGCTGGGAAAACTGGCTAGCCATGTGCAGAAAACTGAAACTGGACTCCTTCCTTATACATTATGCAAAAATTAACTCAAGATAGATTAAAGACTTAAATGTAAAATGAAAAACCATAAAAACCTAGAAGGAAACCTAGGCGATACCATTCAGGGCATAGGCATGGGCAAATACTTCATGACAAAAATGCCAAAGCAATTGCAGCAAAAGCTAAAATGGACAAATGGGATCTAATTAAACTAAAGAGCTTCTGCACAACAAAAGAAACTGTCATCAGCGTGAACAGGAAACCTACAGAATGGGAGAAAAATTTTGCAATCTATCCACCTGACAAAGGTCTAATATCCAGATTTACAAGTCCATTGTCATGCTGCTGATAAAGATGTACCCGAGACTGGGAAATTTACAAAAGAGAAGTTTAACTGGACTCACAGTTCCACATGGCTGGGGAGGCCTCATAATCGTGGCAGAGGCAAGGAGGTGCGAGGCACATCTTATGTAGATGGTGGCAGGCAAAGAGAACTTGTGCAGGAAAACTCCCCCTTATAGTAACCATCGGATCTCATGAAGCTTACTCACTATCATGAGAACAGCATGGGAAAGACGTGCCCCCATGATTCAATTACCTCCTACTGGGTCCCTCCCACAACTCATGGGAATTCAAGATGAGATTTGGGTGGGGACACAGATAAACCATATCAGAACTGAAACAAATTTACAAGAAAAAAACAACCCCATCAAAGAGCGGGCAAAGATATGAACAGCCACTTCTCAAAAGAAGACATTTATGCAGCCAACCAACATGTGAAAAAAAACTCAACATCACTGATTGCTAGAGAAATGCAAATCAAAACCACAACGAGATACCATCTCACATCAGTCAAAATGGCAATTATTAAAAAGTCAAGAAACAATGGATGTGGTTGAGGCTGTGGAGAAACAGGAATGCTTTTAAACTGTTGGTGGGAATGTAAATTAGCTCAACCATTGTGAAAGACAGTGTGGCAATTCGTCAAGGATCTAGAAATACCGTTTGACCCAGCAATTTCATTACTGGGTGTATACCCAAAGGAGTATAAATCATTCTACTATAAAGATACATGCATATGTATGTTTGTTGCAGCACTGTTTACAATAGCAGACATAGAACCAACCCAAATGCCCATCAATGATAGAATGGATAAAGAAAATGTGGCACATATACACCACACATATACACCATGGAATACAATGCAGCCATAAAAAGGAATGAGATCACGTCCTTTGCAGAGACATGGATGAAGCTGGAAGCCATTGTCCTCAGCAAAGTAACACAGGAACAGAAAACCAAACACTGCATTCTCACTCAAGAGTAGCAGTTGAACAATGAGAACACATGGACACAAGGAGAGAAACAACACACATTGGGGCCTGTGGGGGCGGGGCGGGGTTTAGGGAGAACCCAGGACACTAGCTAATGCATACAGGGCTTAACACCTAGGTGAAGGGTTGATAGCTGCAGCAAACCACCATGGCACACATATACCTATGTAACAAACGTACATGTTTGCACGTGTATCCTGGAACTTAAGGTAAAATTTTTAAAAAAGTCCCATACGAAAATAATTTTACAAAAGTAAGGCGCCGATGGGGACGCTGGCGCCCGCTGAAGTTTCGGTGCCCTCCCGACACGCTGGGGCCCAATCCATGGGGCGCCCTCGAGAGTGGAGTCCCCACAAGGTCCCAGGACCTCCTGGCTGCTCAGCCCGTGGCAGGCCCAGGCAGGAATGAGGGGCCTGTGTGGCTCCCCAGAGACCCCGTGTTTAGAACTCTTTCTTGACTTTTCTTTAGAATAGAATGCTCTGACTCTCAGAAAGACTTCGTGTTGTAAACAATACTGTTGGGTTTTGAGGATTCGCTCTAAGCCGTATCTACTATTAATAACATCAAACCGTAATCTGAGGAAAGAATCTTCCAGAGTTTGTGTCTATTTAGGCAATTTTCACACCATGGGGACCAACTCCTCAGGGCTAAACCTATTTTCTATTTTCTCACCCACCTTTTTTTTTTTTTTTTTTCCAGACAGAGTCTGGCTCTGTTACCCAGGCTGGAGTGTAGCAGCGGGATCTTGGCTCACTGCAGCCTGGACCTCCTGGGCTCAAGTGATCTTCCTTCCTCAGCCTTCCAGGTAGCTGGAACTACTGGCATGCACCACCACGCCTGGCTAATTTTCTTATCTAAAATTTTTTGTAGAAATGGGGGTCTTGCTATGTGTTACCCCGGCTGACCTCGAACTCCTAGCCTCAAGTGATATTTTCTCATCTTTTATTTCAGAATGGTCTTGAGCTGCATTCCCCTGAAGTGGACTCTGGTAATAAGATTCACCTGCATGTGACTCATCAGGGAAGGGTCCCCCTACAGGGAAAGCTGTAAGGAGGTGTGGGAAGCACAAGAGGGAAGGGGAAGGAATCAAGCCAGGGTGCAACCTCAGACAATTCCCCGCCTACCTGGTCCCCAGGAGCTCTGGAGCTGGCTTACACCTCAGACTGTCTCCACACAGGCAGGAGAGCTAAGTATGCACTCCCTGCACCAGTGAGTCACAGTCCACCGTTGTCCCTAAACATTCCCAGCTCTCTGCACAGGAGGCTGAAGAGTGTTGAGTAATTCTCTAGCCTTTTTCTGAGAGTTTCAGGAGGTGCAGAAACCAAAGAACAAAGAAGCTGAGATAGGGGTGCACTGAAACTGAGGTTCCCAGATTTGGCAAGTGCAAATGCAGGACAAATATTGCAAGGACCATGCTTGCACTAGAAATGGGCTCGCCATTGATCTGACATTCACACCTACCTGTCTCCTGTCTCATCTGGCAATTCCAGCCAGCAGAATCAGGGCGGTGGAGGGGGCAGGCGGGCGGTGCCCAGCATCTGCTGAGCTCAATACCAGGCAAAGGGTCTAGACATGGCGCCATGAGAGGGAGCTTGCTGGTCCAGAGTATTCACAAAATGTGATCTTCGTGCAAACGTGTAAGGAAGATGAGCTGAACTTTCCTTAAGGCAGCCTACTTTTTTATGCACAATGTGGTAGAAAATTTCCCACTAGTTTCCAGATTTGAATCGGGAGAGGCAAGTCTAATTCACTGTCCATGTTAAACTTTTCTTGGGTTCTTGGGACTGCTATGTTTCATTCTGCTTCAGGCTAGAAACCCCGAATTCCTTCCAAAATTGCTCCATTCCTCTGCTTCTAGAAGGTTCCAAGCAACGTCCTAGGTGTGAGACATTCATGAGAGGTCCTTGGGAATGGACCTTGTCTATCTTGGTCACGGGTGTTTCCTGTCCTAGCGTCGTGAGAGGTGCTGGGTGAGTATTTTCTGCAGGCTGAAAGCGGGGCTCCCCTTTGCCGTCTGCCCTCTCAGATGTTGTCATCCTGACGTAAAATTTGCATTGAATTACATTGAAATAAATAATGAAAGAAAGGGAATCGGGACTTCTTATTGAATCGAGTGGAGTTTTGTTATGAAAGTGTTTCCCAAGCTTCCTGTCTTTGTCCCTGATACCTGTTTCTTTCGGAGGCTCTTGTTCATAAACACAGATTATTTTTCTATAGATGCACCAAAAGGTTCCCTGGATCTTTCAGGTAAACATGAACTTGCCCGGTGCTAAGCAGCACCCTGTCCAAACCTAACATTTAAGGACATTGTATCAGAATTAAATAAATAGGCAAGCAGCTCTTCATCCCAATTGCTTTGCCACAAGACACCAAACCCAGTCAATGGACATCAAGGTGACTGTGGAGCCCCCACATGAAAAAGGAAAAATGTCGTCCAACCGACTGGCCATTTTTATTTAATTTTTCATTTTGAAATGATAAGAAGTTGCAAAAATAGCACAGAGAGGCCCTGTGTATCCTTTATCCAATTTTCCCAGTGATTACCTTTTATCTAAAAGTAGTATAATGTCAAACTGGGGACGGGGCACCTTATGACTGCTGGGTGGGGCAGGAGACTCAGGCTCCCCCCTTGAGAGCTGGTGCTGGGGTCAGCTGCAGCTGCCTAGGCAAAAACTAAGCTTTTTGCCTAAAAGAAATGGGGTTTAGCTAGAGATTTGCCTAAAAGTTATCACCCTGTCTTGCTAGGCTCTCCCTTTCCTGGCCCTTTAACTAGAGGGGGCTGGTTTTTCTTGGGGCTTTTCTTGTCTGTGTTGGGGGTACTAGCTACTCCAAAGGCAGTCCAGGATATACAAGTCAAAAAGAAAGCCAGATGAACTGAACCCTGGCACATTCCTCAGTCCCCAGGTCCCTAGTAGCTCTGCCTTTTCCTCTACACCTTGCAGTCTTGTCTTTGGTGTATACATAACGTCCGGGGATGGGATTTTAGCTTTACTTAGTGGAACACATTGAGAAAGGTACGTTTGCTCCTTCCTATCCCCGAAAACAGAAGCCTCACAGACTGGCTTTTTCAGCACTTGGCTGTTTAATTTCTCCAAGGAGGTAAGTCTTTTCTTTCTTTTTTACATGCACTCTATCCAATTAGTATAATACAGAGTGAAGCTGTTAAAAAAAGAAAACCCACACCTTTAAAATAACAAGGCATTAGCTATTGTAGCAAATAGTAACCTTGTTATTTTAAATAAAGAAAAAAAAACCGTGATGAGGTCATCCCTGGCCAAATGGAGTTCGCAGGATACATCTTTACAAGCCACCCCGTCCTCCAGGCCCCTGGCACTTGTATTTAATCTAAATATTATAAGTGTTAAGGATTTTCCTCTCAATGGAACTGGGAGCATAAGCATAAGAAGCCCTAATGAACTGACAAGCTTTCAGTCAGACTTGCCTCTGTTGTCATGGTGACAGCAGAAGGAAGGTAGAGCTTTATGAATGCCTTGAATCTTTTATTTATAAAAGATTGAAAACAGTAAAATCCATCCTTAGCTCATAGACAGTAGGCAGTTGGCCAGAATTGGTCCATGAGCCACGGTTTGCTGAACCCCTGCTCTAAGTACATTTAATAATTGTTGAGCTGGGCACAGTGGCTCACGCCTGTAATCCCAGCACTTTGGGAGGCCGAGTCCACTGGGCTAACTGATTTTCCTCCTGCCCCCGAACACCTTGATTCACTCCACAGACACCTACGGTACGTAAGACCAGGACTACTGTCCCACAGGAAGCTATTTGAGTAATAGTTTCTATGAAGTAGTGGTAGTACTTATACGTTCCTTTTAAATATATAGATCCTTTCCATCTGTAGAGCAATTACAAACATTCTCCAATCTAACAATTGATTCAGATGAACATCAACGAATGCTAAAACCCTTAGAGGAATGGCAATTGGGAAATAGGATATTTGCAAGGTGCCAAAGAGTCCCTGCAGAGCTGACTTGCTGATTGCAAAAGGATGGTGCATCTTCATGATGGAGAATCTGTCAGTTTCCACCTGGGACAGCCAGATGTTATGCACTTCCAGATGAGATGAGATATGAAGTGCACAGCACTGCCTAGGAAGAATTCTTGCCAAAAATGTTTACCCTGAATCTAAAAAGTCATCTAGACTCAACTTTAATTCACAGAAAATAATATAAATAGAGAGAAACATTAAATACCCAATAAGGAAAAATTCCTGTAATTCCAGAGTGTTGGACACTAGACACAATAATCAGCCCTGACTTCGAAAAATAAAGATGATGGGGAAGAAAAGCATGGACTATTTTAGACTCAAAGAGACTAGGGATATCATATCTCTTCAAATGGTTTGCACTAAAATCATTCAAATGGTTTACATAGAAAATATGGCAAAATATTAACATTTATTTATTTATTTATTTATTTATTTATTTATTTATTTATTTATTTATGATTTACTGAGACGGAGTCTCTCTCTGTCGCCCAGGCTGGAGTGCAGTGGCCGGATCTCAGCTCACTGCAAGCTCTGCATCCCGGGTTCACACCATTCTCCTGCCTCAACCTCCCAAGTAGCTGGGACTACAGGCACCCGCCACCACGCCCGGCTGATTTTTTGTATTTTTAGTAGAGACGGGGTTTCACCATGTTAGCCAGGATGGTCTCGATCTCCTGACCACGTGATCCACCCGCCTCAGCCTCCCAAAGTACTGGGATTACAGGCGTGAGCCACCGTGCCCAGCCCAACAATTATTAAATCTACTTAGAGCAGGGGTTCAGCAAACCATGGCTCATGGACCAATTCTGGCCAACTGTCTACTGTCTATGAGCTAAGGATAGATTTTACTGTTTTCAATGTTGAAAAAACTGGAAAGAAGAATAATGTTTTATGGCATGTGAAAATTCTATGTAATTCCAATTTCGTTGTTCATAAAGACCTATTAGAACACAGTCATCATGGCTCACTTAGGGACAGTTAGGGCTGCATTTGTACTAGTGTCAGAACTGGGTAGAGATAGAGACTATGACTTGCAAAGCCTGAAACATTTTCTTTTTTTTTTTTTTTTTTTGAGACGGAGTCTTATTCTGTTGCCCAGGCTGGAGTGCAGTGGTGTGATCTTGACTCACCACAGCCTCCGCCTCCCAGGTTCAAGTGATTCTCCTGCCTCAGTCTCCCAAGTAGCTGGGACTATAGGCATGCACTACCATGCCAGGCTAATTTTGTATGTTTAGTAGAGATGGGGTTTCACTATGTTGGCCAGGCTGGTCTCGAACTCCTGAGCTTGTGATCTGCCTGTCTTGGCCTCCCAAAGTGCTGTGAGTACAGGCATGAGCCACTGTGCCCAGCCGCCTAAAACATTTAATATCCAATCTTTTATGGAAAAAAAAACCAAAAAAACCCACTTTACTTGAAAGATATGTTGATGTTTATACATAATTATTTCAAGTTTTCTCTACATTGTAAATTTTTCATAATAAAAGAACTTCACAGTTAATGTGTAAGATTATCAGGGAATATATTTGTTTGCCAATACATTATAAGTAAGTAAATTGAAGTTCAGAGAACGTAGGTTAAATGATTTGTTCAACTCCTCTCTATACTTAGTGACAGAGGTGAGCCTAGACATATGGCCATCTGACCCCTGGGCACTCCTATTCACACGTTGAATAGCTCCTGTTGAAATAATATTTTGCATGTGTGTTTTATCAATTGAAATCTTCTAAAAGATATTCTGGCCATACAGTTAGTGTTCAAAAAACTTGTTTCTGCAGTATTCAAAAGACTGTTTTCCTGTAGGTTTTGTTCTACCTGTAAGAATCACACACTCGTAACAGTAATACCCTGTACTACAAAGCTACACTGAAATCAGATTTAAAAAACAAGAATATGTTTACATGTTGCCGCTGAGACTGCATAGTATTGCTACAATCACTCTGATGAATAATTTAGTACCATCAGAGAAGGTCACATAGCACAAACTACATCAAATTCGTAAGTCTTACAAGTAACAGTGTAAAAACAGAGAACACCCACTCTTTACTATTAAAGATATAGATAAACAAATTGTGGCATATTAACATCGTTCAGTGAATTAACAAGATTTAAATATCTCAACACAGACAAATCTCAAAATGTAAAACACAGTGTAAGAAGCATATAATAGTATAAAACCATTTTTGTAAAATATGAAATCACTAAACATTACTATAGATTACTTATGAATATCCGTGTATCTATAGCTATTTCTATATGTATATCTATCTCATGTAAAAAGTATAAATACAGAAAAATTCATAATAGTGGATACTTCTAGAGAAGAAGGGAGGAATTAGGCCTGGGGAAGGAAAAACAGGGAAGGATACAAACATATCTGTAAGAAGATTTTTTAAGAATCTGAAAACAAAACATGTCACCACGTTAACTGTTGATTGTGGGCAGGGAGTACTTGAGTTCCTTGTATTATTCTGTCTACTTTTCTGTACTTTTTAATTGGAAAGGAAGGAAAACTTTAATACTGCATCTTTAGGCAGTCCTCTCCATAAACCAATATTGGTAAAGCATTTGCCAAGACATGGCCAATACTGGCAAAGAATATGGCAACACTATTATTATTAATAGGTGATATGATCACATACTTATAGAATTAAGGAGAAATCGCTGCAACAACTGAAGAAATAAGATACTTTACTAAGTGGGTGGAGACCTAAAATTTTTCTTGCCAGCCAGAGGAATCAGAAAAGGCACCCCTTCAGGTCAGAGAGGGAAGTCCTAAGAAGAGAAAGGGATCCCTTAATTCTGTGTAGGAACCCACACAAAGCCTTTGCTCACCCATGAGCTATGAGGGGCAGAACAGACCCAAATCAACAGAGCAAAGGCTTTGGAAACCAAACTGAGATTTAAATTAGTGCCTATGTATTAAACTAATATCTTAGTGACACATGTGCAGAATGGACCCAGAGTAGCAGAACAAAGGTTTGAAACTAATCTAAGATTGGAGATTAGTGCAGAGCCGGTACTCACAGAAAGCAGGGAAGAACCTGTGATCTGCCCTTTCTGGGTTGATTGGCTGCAAAAAAAATGAAAACATGAACATTTTCCTTGGGATTTGAAAAGGACTGCAAGCCTACACAACACAATATTCAAAGATGCTAAAGTAGCACATGTAACTATGTCCAAGGTAAAGATACTATCAAAAAAAAAATGCAAGCAGTTCTCAGCAGGAAAATGGAAACTAAGAAATAAATGAAATTTTAGAACTTAAAAATACAATATTTATATAAGAAATTCACTGGGCAAGTTTAGTAGCATAACAGAGATGGTAGAAGAGTCAGTGAATTTGAAGACAGATCAATATAAATGATCCAATCTGAAGAAAACAGAGAAATATTTAAAATGGCACTTTTGAGAACTGTAGAAAAAATAAAATGACACATTTGCCTAACATTCATATCACTGGAGTCTCAGAAACAGAAGAGAAAGAAATTGTATTACTAATGTCCACACATTTCCCAAACTGGTAAAATTGAAAAATTTACAGATTCAAGAAGCTCAATGAACCTCAGATGGGATAAACTCAAAGAAAACCACCTCCAGATACATAATAATCCAACTTCTCAAAAGCAAAGTTAAAGAAAATCATGTAAACAACTAGAGAAAAAAAAGAAGTAAGGAACTCCAATTCAAATGTCCACATATTTCCCATCAAAATCACGCAGGGTAGAAGACAAGGGAACATGATATCGAAAGTGCTGAAAAAGAAGAACTCAGTGCAGAATTCTATATCCAGCACAAATATCCCTCAGGACTGACAGATAAGTAATTACATTCTCAGATGAAGAAACCAAGAGAATTTTCCACCAGTAGAATTTCTTCAAAGGACAATTTAAAGGTCATACTTCAGGGAATGATACCAGAAAGAAACTTGTAATTTAAAGAATGAAGAAAGAGCTTCAGAAAGGTAACTATCTGGATTAAAATAAAAGGTTGTTTTACTCTTTTTAAAAATCTTTAAAATATGTAAGACCATTGAAAGCAAAACTCAGCTGGGCATGGTGGCTCGCATCTATAATTCCAGCACTTTGGAAGGTGGGACCAGGAGGATTAGTTGAGTCCAGGAGTTTTAGACAAGTCTGGGCAACATAGTGAGGCCCCATCTCTACAAAAAAATTAAAAATTAGCTGGGCGTGGTGGTATGTATCTGTAGTCCCAGTGCTTCAGGAGACTGAGGCAGGAGGCACACTTGAATGGGAGGTCAAGGCTGCAATGAGTTATATGATTGTACTGCTGCACCCCAGCCAGGGCAACAGAGCAAGACCCTGTCTCAAGAAAAGAAAGAAAGACAGAAAGAGAGACAGAGAGAGAGACAGGAAGGAAGAAAGGAAGGAAGGAAGGAAGGAAGGAAGGAAGGAAGGAAGGAAGGAAGGAAGGAAGGAAACAAAACTCATTGTATAGTGACGTTTTCTGTGTATGTTGTTATAATGTATAGGAAAACTATAACGTAAGTGAGGGAATGTAAGGCGACCAATATGACTGTGAGGCTCCTGCTTTTACTTGATGTTAAAACATGGTTCTAGGGAAACTAAAAGGTTATGTTTACATATTATAATTTCTACAGCAATCATTAAAAAGATATATATACCCCCAAAAATAGATAAAATAGAACACTATATTAACATAATCCATAGGAAAGCAGTAAAGTTAGAATGGTGGAACATAAACTAAAGGAGCCAAACATGCAAACAGAAAACAAATTTTTTAAAAATAGTAAAACAAAATTTAACCATATCAATAATTACATGAAATGTAAGTTATCCAAACATATTTATTAAAAGAGACAATTAAAAGACCATTTTTTTAAATAGGATCTGACTATAAACTCTTTATAAGAAATTCATTTTACATCTAAAATAATGGATAATAAATAATGACCAAGTAGGATTTATAGCAGGAATATAATGTTCAAAATGTAACTCACCATATCAACTGAATAAAGAAGAAAAAGACATATAATCATTTTAATAGATGGGGAAAGACTTAATCAACAAAATCTAACATGCATTCATGATAAAATATCATTATCAAACTAGCAAACTAGGGCACTCACTCACTCCGATAAAGGCCATCTATGACAAGTCTGCACCTAACAATGTACTCATGGTACCCTCTGGAGAAGACAAAATTACAGGAACAAACACATCAGTGATTGCCAGTAGGGGCTGGGAACAGTGTTGACGGCAGTGGAGCATCATGATGGAGAGCGGAGGTGGAGGGTGACAAAGCTGGACCACATCGTGATTGCTACGGTGATTACACCATTGTATTGTCTGTGAAAATCCATAGATTTGTACTCCAGAAAGAGTAAATTTTACCACACGAACATAAAAAGTCAGTAAAAAATTTAATATATGTAAAGACTAAAAATGAAAAGCATTTTCATGTATCAGTTTGGAAAAAATGTTAAAGTTTAAAACTCCATGTTGACAAGAGTTTAAGGAAGCAGACACCTTGAAAACTTCTGGCTCGGAAAAAAATGTGTGCAGTACTTTTTTGGAGAACAGTTTTGCAAAAGCTTTAAAAATTCAATGAACACAGTCATAGACAAACAATAATTCTATTCCTGAGAATTAGTTAATTTCCATACATCAAAACAAAAATGTATAAGGATGTCCTTTTAACGTGCATAGATTTATGAACGTTTTGTATCCATTAAAACGCAAAAAGAACCCGCGAGGTATTGTTAAGTATAGTTATAGCTGAAGGTAGTAGTGGAAGAGGAAGAAATTTACTTTTTAATTTATACTCTAATGTGTGATTTCCTTCAAATTTTTACCGTGTGATTGTATTTCTTCTATAATTAAAAACCTAAACAGTGGATGTGGATGCAAATTAATATGTGGTGGAATCGGCAGAATGAGTTGTCAGCACTTGGCAAGTTGAAGGATTCCAAATTCTAAGTTAGGACACACTTCTGGAGAACCATAGTCCAGCAATTTGCATTGCACCATCTGTTTTTGCTGCCCCATCGAGTGGAACGTGGTGCCTAAAATAGTGCCTTTGTTTAATAAGTGTAATTTTAATCACTTAAAGCTATGTTCTTTCTGTCACTGTGTCAGCACAACATCGTCCCTTCTGCCGTGTGCTGAAGCTGGCATTCTCCGCAATGGGTATTATAATGTCACACTGTGTTTTCCACCCCTAGTTTAGCTCTTAATAACTTTTGGAAGAAAAAAAAACCAAACCCTGCTGTGTGTTCTCTGTTCTGCATTTGTTTGGACACAGTGCCTACTGAAGTGTGTTCGGGCAAGACAGCAAACACTGTTCAGATCCTCTGTGCTCCACGTCCCGACCACATCACTCCAGCGCAGAGCCTCCTAGCTGTTGCCTGGACTATTGCAATAGAGTTAAACATGTCTCTGAAAAGTCTCATATATACCATCCCCAGCTTATAATGTTTCAACTTACAATTTTTTGAATTTACAATGGGTTTATCAGGATGTAACCCCACCGAAAGTAAAGGAGTACCTGTATTCCAAAACATCTCTCAAATCTATCTTCCTGCAGCACCCAGAAGAGCTTTCTAAAGCTTCCTTACCGTTCTGGTTACTCCTTCCCAAACTCCTTCGGGAGCTTCCTGTTCCTATGAGGCAAGATCTTGTCTCCTCAGGATAACTTGTCCCTGCTTCTCCAGCCTCATCGGTCATCATTATATGTTCCACCATTTATGCCCTGGTCAGGACACCTTCCTCACTACAAAATGCACCAAGACAAGGTGTGTACTCCTCTATCTTTTCCCTCTTCCTACCATTTAGTCCTCATCACCCCCACTCCAGCTTCTATATTCTTTACCAGATGCCTTTCTTGACTCAATTCTCTGAGCTGAGACCCTCCTAATAGTTTATTTCATACCCTGTGCCTTCATCTGTCATGTACTCTCTAAGGCTGGCATCATCTACTCTTGTGCCTGACCTCAGCTACTGTGTGAGCTCCGTGAGCAGGTCCTCTCTCTAGTCCAGTTTTGTCTCTGTCGTGCATAGCACAGTGCCCAGAAGAGAGTCATTACTTTAAAATTTCTTGCCTAACTGAATAAATGTATAGGTCTTTAGAACACCTTGAATGGTGGAGAACACACCTTCTCTATGTAGATGCTCAGCTGCCTAGAAATTATTAAGATGATGCTTATATGAATCATCCAGTTTCGATCAACAGAAACACAGGTAGCCATTGATTTGCTGATTTCTTTACATACCTATTTCACTTCTTAGATCAAAAAGAAAATGTAAACAAGGAGTTTGGATCAAGATTTTACTTTGTCAAAAGACGATTCAATGATATGTTTCCAGTCAATACACAATTCATCATCTTTATTCTGTAGCAGTTGTTGTAAAAACTATCATGGGCTTTACCCACCTTCTGGGTGTGCCTTCTTGCTTTTATTTTCTGTGACCTGTCTGGGTGACTTTTGGCAGAATGGAATTGAGAGAGGACTCAGATGAAACAACGAACTGATTGGTGTTAGCGATGTCCCAACCCGCCACTGAAGTAAGGCAAGCGTGATGAGGATGGCCAGGCACCTGCTAAATCAAAGGTCCTCTTTGTCAGAGGACAAAGATGACCTGGGGTCTGTATGTGCAGATGGAAATGACAAGGCCCCTGCCTTTAAAAAAAAAAAAAAAAATCCAAAAGATCAGAGAATTGAGGAAATGTTCAGACTGAGATCGTCCCTCTCTGATGTCTGGCTGGCCAGATCAGAGAAGTAATCATCTGCCTATGTGCCAGACAGATACTGGGACCGTGGAGTGGCCCAATCCTGTACTGCCCCAATCCTGATGTTACTTTCCTTGTTCAATGGAGGAGTGCACTGAAGCACAGGGATGTTAGAAAGTTGCTCGAGGAACTAGTGCAAGAGCCATTCTCAAACTCAGCCCTGATGGCTACAAATTAATGTCACAAGTCCCTCACCTGTCGGATCAGAGGGTATCAGACAGATATCAGTGGAGGGGGCAGTCTGGGGAGGGTAGGAGTGGCAGGGAGAGAGTTCTGGCACACTGCAGAGTGGAAAAGTTTAATGCTGCTCCCTTTCTTTAGATCAGGATGCAGCCACTTTTCAGAAAGTGACACAACTCATTCTCCTTTTGGGGAATGAGGGTGGACGTGGTCTGAAGCCCACATCCCCACCCGCCACGCCTCCAGCAGCTCCTGCCGTGGTCACTTTTGAGGGCAGGTGGCCCGGGACCTACCCTGTGCTGGCTCAGCTCCCATTGTGGTCTGTTGCAAAGCCCAATGCAACTCTCTCCTGCATTTCCTCAAAAGGTGCATGGCAGCTCCTGCTCCACAAGGAATAAGGAAGGCCTCATGCACTCTGTCTTTGCCTGTCACTGCCCAAGAGCCAAGACTCTCCCCTAAGGTCCTCACCCAGGACGGTACACTTAGCGTGCTGCCCAAAACCACAGAGCAAATGCAGCACACCATGCTTCTGCTCAGCGATTTCTGTTTCAATGTTTCCTAGACTGTCCCTGTGTTTATCTCATGGAACAGCAGAATGTTCTACAGAGCTGAGAGCTGACAGGGAGGCTGATGTCAGGGGTCAGAGTTTCCTAAACTCACTGAATATTGTGATGATCCATGCATCTTTTTTATAATGAACTATTTCTGGTCTGCTTAAAATAAGGAGGTCCCATTATTGAGGCCCCTTTGGCACCACTGGATTTCTCCCTAAATGATTTATAATTTGTCTTTAAAACAGTACACAGTCCATGCAGTGTGGTTCAGTTAGCCAAACACACCAGCAACAGCCCAGAGGTTCCACAGCCCCGCATGCCTACACGCCCTCACAGTCAGGCAGCTGCTGGTAGTGGTTGTGGAACTCTATCGCACTAACCAGTGTTCGCTGACAGCAGACCCCGACTTTTACAAGGCCCTTTCTAATTTACAAAAAGCCTTTACCTGTATAGATTTTTGTCTGTCACAAAAACCCGGCGGAGTAGATATTAAGGTGCACCTTTTCACAATGGGCAGAGGGAGGTTCCAGGTGACTAGGGCCCCCGGCGGGGTGTACAGTCAGTAAACAGATGAGAGGATTCTGCAGAATCAGAGTCCTTCTGCACGGGACTCTGATTTCATTCTGGGGGCCAGCACTGAGGGGTGGCAGGTGCCACACTTACTGTGAAGGCCTCCACTACCCGTCATTCTGCTAAGAAGATTTGTACACAGTGTTTCAGGGCACAGAGGGCGCTGCCCAGGAAGACAGGGAGGAAACACAGCAAACTCTAGAGGGTCCTTCCAGGTTTACAGAAGCCCACAGTCCATCTCCCGTCCCAGACATCAGTCTTCATGTGAATGCATCTTTTGTGTGTATATAAACACTGATGTTTACTTACATAAAAGGGAAGAAAAAAGACTTAAAAGCCCATTATTAATAAAGTGAAATATGCCATAACTACCAAGCTCATTACACAGCTATGCTGGCCTTGGCAGCCTGCTGAGCCCAAGAGGCGATTTCATCTTTTTATTACTTAATATTTTTACTATTGACGGCATCTATTCTCATCCTTTTCTGTGACCCTGCAACTATTAGAAGTGAAGCTGGCTGGGCTTCTGCCTCAGGTGGGGACTTGGAGAACTTTTCTGTCTAGCTAAAGGATTGTAAACACACCAATCAGCGCTCTGTGTCTAGCTAAAGGTTTGTAAACACACCAATCAGCACTCTGTAAAAATGGACCAATCAGCTCTCTGTAAAATGGACCAATCTGGGTTCTGTAAAATGGGCCAATCAGCAGGCTGTGGGTGGGGCCAAATAAGGGAATAAAAGCTGGCCACCTGGCCCTGTAGTGGCAGCTTGCTGGGTTCCTGGTGTATGCTCTGGAAGGTTGGTTCTGTAGCTGTGTGCAATAAATTTTGCTGCTTATTCTTTGGGTGTGAACTATGAGCTGTGATACTGGTTGCAGAGGTCTACTGCTTCACTCCTGAAGTCAGAAAAACCACTCCTGAAGTCAGAAAGACCACAAATCCACTGGGAGGAAGGAGGAAGAAACAACCCTGTATGTGCCTTCTTTAAGAGTTGTAACACTGACTGCAGAGGTCTGTGGCTTCACTGCCGAAGTTCGCCAGACCATGAACCCACCACAAGGAGGAAACTCCAGACACATTGGCACATGAGAGGAACAAACTCGGTATTCACCAGCTTTAAAAATCGTAGCACTGACCTGTGAGGGTCCACAGCTTCATGCTTGAAGGCGGGGGCCAGTGATACTAGAATCTGCCAGAAGGAACCAATGGTGGGCACAAGTCTACGGGCATCTGAAGAAAGAATCGCATATCTCGTCAGTTTCCCCACACTGAAGTCTTTTGAGCTTTTTTTGTATACACACCAATTAAAGGGATGACTCAGCCTTGAGCCAGACTGGAGTTGACTCTCCCTGAGTCTGTTTTCTCATTTCTCATTCTGCTGCGGAAAAGTGAAACAAGCCACCGGGTGGCCTTTAAACACAACATTGCCTTATTTTCTGTGTCTTGTCTCAGACCTAGGGAGGCATAAGGAGGCTGGGCAGAGGCACTCAAACCAGAGATTCCATTCTGAGTAGGGGCTGGGTAAAATGAGGCTGAGGCCTGCTGGGCAGCATTCCCAGGTTGGGAAGGCATTCTAAGTCAGGGGATGAGATGGGAGGTGAGTACAAAACACAGGTCGCAGAGACCTTGCTGATATAGGAAGCGGTAAAAAAAAGTTGGTCAAAACCCACCAAAACCAAGATGGCAATGGAAGTCACCTTTAGTAGTTCTTACTGATTATTACAGTAGTTACAATGCGTTGGAATGCTGAGACACTCCCATCAAAGTCATGACAGCTGACAGGTACCATGGCAGCATCTAGAAGTTACCCTATGTGGCCTAGAAAGGGGAGGAACCCTGGGTTCCTGGAATTTCCCACCCCTTTCCCAGAAAAACTCATGAATAAGCCACCACTTAACATAAAATCCAGAAACGACACTCTACTCAGTTGAGCAGCCCATACCACGGCTCTGCCTATGGAGTGGCCATTCTGTCATTCGTTTACTTTTTTTTTTTTTTTTATTTTGAGACGGAGTCTGGCTGCGTCACCCAGGCTGGAGTGCAGTGACGGGATCTCGGCTCACTGCAAGCTCTGCCTCCCGGGTTCACGCCATTCTCCCGCCTCAGCCTCCAAGTAGCTGGGACTACAGGCTCCCGCCACCACGCCCGGCTAATTTTTTGTACTTTTAGTAGAGACGGGGTTTCACTGTGTTAGCCAGATGGTCTCAATCTCCTGACCTCGTGATCCGCCCGCCTTGGCCTCCCAAAGTGCTGGGATTACAGGCTTGAGCCACTGCGCCCGCCCGTTTACTTTCTTTAATAAACTTGTTTTCACTTTATGGACTCACCCTGAATTCTTTCTTGTTCAAGGTCCAAGAACCCTCTCTTGGGGTCAAGCTCGTGGCTCCTTGCCACTAGCAGGCTGAGGGGCACCCATGGGCATCTGCTCTGAGTTCCTCAGAGAACTAGGAAGAGTGTCATGGGAGAGACCAAGGCTCACCTGCCATAAGAACAGCCTGGAAAAGGTGAGAAGGGAGGGAGGTCACAAGGGTCAGAGGGCCTGGGAGGCCCGCAGGTGAAAGGCGCGGAGCTCTGAGCGCATCTCCTTGTCTCGTCTCGCTGGGAAAGAAACAGTGTGGTGTTCCTGGTTCCAGGTAAACATGCGCACCCGGGCTTCGGAGCGGCCCAAGCGCTGGCCGAGGGGCCCGCGACCCCGGGCGCGCCGCCCGCAACCCCTGCGCTCCCACTCCCCGCCGCGGGGGACGGGATTTCTCCGGGACAGCTGGCCCGCGCTGTGGTAACACGTCATAGCAAGCGCGGTTTTCAAACCCGGAAGCGCCTAAGGGGACCGAGAGTGTTTCCGGCCCGGATCCCGGTGGCTCGGGTGGGCGGGTGGAAGCCCACTCAGCCTGAGGGAGCCACGCGGGTTTGGGGCCACCGGTGCGCTGCGGGCCCCGGGGTTTCTGCCCTTGGTGTCCCCCACCTGACGCTGGCCCTGCTTCTGTGATCCTACTGGCTTGGAACCAGGGATCCAGTAGGCTCGAAGTGGCCTCAGACGAATATTTAGAAGATGTTTCAAAGAAGGCGAAAAGTGGGCTAATGTTTGTAAAACTGGTTAACCCCTGTTCAGGAGAAGGAGCCATTTACTTGTTCACTGTGTCTACAGCAGCTGTTTGAAGTAAAAGTTTTCAAGGAAAAACACCATTCTTGGTTTATAAATCAATCAGTTCAATCAAGAGGCCTTGTCCACTTTGCCACACCTGTGGATCCTCTATTTCTGCTTCTCCACTACCTCATGAAGGCTGATAAGGAGGGGAAGTTTCAGCCCCTTGATCAAGTTGTGGTGGATAACGTGTTTCCAAATTGCATCTTGTTGCTGAAACTTCCTGAACTTGAGAAGTTACTTCACCATGTGACAGAGGAAAAAGAAATAGACAACAAGAAACATTACAAGTACAGCGAAAAGAAGACATTAAAGTGGCCGGAAGAAAAGGTTAAACTACGGCAGCATTAAAAACCGGTAATGTGAATGTCATTTCCCCGGTACAGTCAACTGCATTTTTCTCTGGTGACCAAGTTTCCACTGACAAGGAAGAGGATGATATTCTTTATGCCCATGGCCTAATATCTGATTACATCCCTAAAGAATTAAGTAATGACTTATCTAAATACTTAAAGCTTCCAGAACCTTCAGCCTCATTGCCAAATCCTCCATCAAAGAAAATAAGGTTATCAGATGAGCCTGTAGAAGCAAAAGAAGATTACACTAAGTTTAATACTAAGGATTTGAAGACTGAAAAGAAAAATAGCAAAATGACTGCAGCTCAGAAGGCTTTGGCTAAAGCTGACAAGAGTGGAATGAAAAGTATTGATACCTTTTTTGGTGTAAAAATTTTTTTAAAAATGGGAAAGTTTTGAAACTTTGAAAAAAAAAAAAAAAAGAGTGTGAACTGAGATAGTCAGGACCGAGAGTGGACAAGGGCTGGCTGTCTTCTCTCCAGCTGGGCTGACAGTGGGAAGCATCCCATGGTACAAGGTAAGTTTGGTAAGTAAAACCTTTTGTGTGTGTATCAAAAGATTCATAAGTGCTTGGGACAGAATGATAGAAACAAGATTTAGCAAGACCCCAACCGCCAAAAAAGGTTTAGAGGTTGCAGCTGTAGGGAAACTCATACAGTATGAGTCAAGAGTGAGATAATGTTCCCTCTTTCCCACCCAAATAACTTATGAGACTTTAGGTGGCAGTTTAATTTATCTGTGATGGCTTAATCCACACTGGCCGACACTAACAAGAAAGCAGCCGCATCCCAGAGCGGAGGCACCGGCCAGGGAGGAGACGGACTTCCTGGAGCAGCTGAAGGAAACAGTCAGGTCTGAGGAGCTCAGGAGCAGAGTCAGGGAACTGGTGCTTCATTCAACCCACATGGGGTTTCCAGCATGATTTGAACTGGCATTTAAAATTCAGACTGTGTCACATACACATCTAGATTCTGCTTTTTCTCATACTTGTTGCATTTTCCCATGAGACAGCCATTGTGTGCACCCCAGCTGGACCCACCCCCAGCCCCGACCACGGGGACCAGAGCTGCCATTGGTTAACACCTATCATGAACTTTATACTGAGGCTTTTCTTCTGGTAAGAGAGAGAGTTCTCTGTATCTGTGTCCATTAAAAGCAGCATAATGAGATTTTAAGAGTACGTGAAGAATGTTTTTGTAAGTTTAATGCAAGGAGCAAGTCCATTTCTCTCCTTTATTTGCCTGGATTCTGTAAAATGTCTAAAATCTTGACATCTAAGCCATTTGGCAAAGGAAATAGCTGGAGGATGTAGAATAGTTAGCCCAGAAAAGAGAACACCTAGGTACTATAAGAGGTTAGGCTCTAATATATGTAAGATTGTCACAAGGGGGAAGTATTGAACTTGACCTGCAGGGCTACATAAACTCAACCACCAGTTGCAAGAGATGTATCTAAAATAGAAAAATACAGAAAG
This sequence comes from Colobus angolensis palliatus, assembly GCF_000951035.1. Taxonomy (NCBI): domain Eukaryota; kingdom Metazoa; phylum Chordata; class Mammalia; order Primates; family Cercopithecidae; genus Colobus; species Colobus angolensis. The sequence goes on along the minus strand of NW_012115278.1, from coordinate 1,859,699 downwards.
ATTGAAAGTTAAAAGTATCTGTGGTCCAATTACTTTTTAAAAAGTAATTTAAAAGATTTAAAAAGGTATTTCATGCAAACACTAAACAAAAGAAAGTGCACCTAATTTAATATCTGTCAAGGAAGATTTTATGGGAAAATATTATGCAAAAAAGTGATATCACATAAGAATAAAAGATCTAATTCATCAGGAAGACCTGTCAATTCTAGATATGAAGGCACCTTATAATACAGTTTCAAACCATTTTAAAATTTTAACAGAATTACAAGAAAAATCACATCTACAATAGTGGGAGACTTTATCCTGCCACTCTATGACTGATAAAACAATTATCCCCCCCCCAAAAAAAAACAACCAGTAAGAATATAAAAGATTTGGACAACAATACAAGTTGAGCATTCCTACTCCGAAAATCCGTAATCCAAAATGCTCCAATATCTGAAACTTTTTGAGTGCTGACATTGAAGCCACCAAGTAGAAAATTCCACATCTGACCTCACGTGGTGGAGTCAAAAACGCAGGCTATGTGTATAAGCTGTGTACAACACATTGATGAATTTCATGTTTAGACTTGGGTCTTGTGCTCAAGATATCTCATCATGTATATGCAAAAGTTCCAGAATCTGATGTCTGAAACACTTATGGTCCCAGGTATTTCAGATAAGAGATACTTAGCCTGTATTAGTAAATATGATTTAATTGACATACGTGGAACACTGTAGTCAATAGTTACAGAATACATTCGTTCTGAGCACGCACAGAATATTTAACAAAACTGACTGTCCACTGTACCACAACACAGAGCTCTACTAATTTCATAAAAGTGAAATCATATAAAATAAGTTTTCTGACCACAATACAGTTGGACTAAAAATCAATTACATATCAGGCAGATGTTTAAACTAAAAAGAAAAAAATCAATTACATAGGTAACTTGAACATTGATATATGGAGATAACAGTATTTCTCTAAATAAATATATGGGTCAAAGAAGACATCCCAGCAGAATCTAGAAAACAATTTGAAATGAATTTTAAGGATAAAATATATACCAAAACATAGAGGAAAATTTACAGAATAAAAAAAGATAGAAAATAAATGAGGCTATCACAAGAAACATAAAAGGAATAGCAAATTTAGTAATCTGCCTCCTCCCCAGAAGAAGAAACAAGAAAATAATAGAACAAATTCAGAAATAGATAAATTAGAAAACAAGTGTATGATAGAAAAGATTAAACAATCTAAAGTTTAATTCTTGGAAAAACTTTGAAAATTTGATAAAATTTAATGTAAGACTTATCAAGAAAAACCTAGCAGGAGGGATTTTTAAAAGATCATCACAAAGGTCATTATGATTTTAAAATGAGGGCATCGGGAGGTGGAGGTTGCAGTGAGCAGAGATTGCACCATTGCACTCCAGCCTGGCGACAGAGCTAGATTCCGTCTCAAACAAGAAAAAATAAATAAATCAAAATTTTTTAAAAATTAAAAAATGAGGGCATCACAAGGATACTGCAAATATCACAGGAGGAAATTATAATAATAATAATGCTAATATATTTGACAATTTAGATTAAATGGACAAACAATAGAAAAATACAACTAATAATAGAAAATGTGGAATCCTATAATTATTAGAGAAATTGAAACTGTAATTATAAACCTTCCGACAAAGAAAACTCCAGGCCCAGCTGGTTTTACCAGTTAATTCTGTCACACATTTAAGGAATAAAAACCACCAATCTTGCTTAATTATTTCATGGACTAGGAAAAAAAAACATTAAATATCCCACAACCTGTTTTTATGTAAACCAGCATAACTTTCATTCCAAGAACTGACAAGAAAAAAAAAAAAAAAGAAATTGTAGAAAGGAAAATTACAGGTCCAAATCTGTCATGGACTTAGCTGGAAAAAATATAAACAAAATAATATTAGATATAATATGAAACTATAGTAAAAGAATAATTCCACACAAACAAGTTTATTTATTCTAAGAGTGCAAGAGTGGTTTAAAGCAAGAGATTGAATAAAAATCAATCATTTTAATTTACCATATTAACAGAATGAAAGAAAATTTATAGGGTTATTTCAATAGATGAAGAAAAAGTATAATGAAATCTAATACCCATCATTATAAAATCTCTTACTCCACTGGGAGTGTAATAGGACTTTCTTAATCTGATGAGGAACATTGCTCAGTTTCATTCCATTTGAGATTGGGAATGAGATAAAATAGGCCTGCCCTTGCCACTGCTATTCAACAGCATATTGAAGGTTTAACCAATTCGTTAAGTCAAGGAATACAAATAGGCCAGGCGCGATATCTCATACCTGTAATCCCAACACTTTGGGAGGCCGAGGCAGGCAGATCGCTTGAGCCCAGGAGTTCAAGACCAACCTGGGTGACATGGCTAAACCCCATCTCTACAAAAAACGTGAAAACTAGCCAGGTGTGGTGGTGTGTGCCTGTAATCCCAGCTACTTGGGAGGCAGAGGTGAGAGGATGGCTTGGGCCCTGAAGGTCAAGGTTGCAGTGAGCCAAGATTGCACCACTGCACTCCAGCCTGGGCAACAGAGCAAGACCCTGTCTCAAAAGAAAAAAAAAAAGATGGAAATAAAAATTAGAAGGGTTAAAAAAGAAGAGATGAAAACAGTCATCTTATTTGAAGATGATGTAGTTATTATTATATTTGTAGAAAATGTAAACAAATTTGCAGATAAATTATTGAATCAGTAAGTGAGTTCAGCAACTTTGCTAACATAAGGTCAATTTAAAAATCAACTGAAATTCGGTATGTCACCAACATACAATAAAATACATAAAGTAAAATTTTGCAGTTTGACACAGTTTACAATAATAAAGGATTCTAAAAGTTAAAAACATATTTAATAAAGGATGTGCAAGAGCGCTACACTGAAACTATGAAATATTAAAATAAATTAGAAAAGATCTAAAGGGAAGCTGCCAAGTTAGTGGATTGGAAGACTCACAATTCCCTCCAAGTCCAGTCCTAATAAGGATTTTTTGTGGGAGAAGAGGGCTTGAAAAAAATTTACATAGACATGGGGAGAGCCAAGATTATCCAAGACACTCTTAAAGAAGAAGGATAAGTCAAAAGGTTTTGCTCCATGAATATCAAGACTTACAATTAAACTACAGTAATTAAAACAGTATTTTTTAAAATTTGTGTTGTGTATGTTGAACGTATACAACATGATATTATAAAATATATATATAGTAAAATGGTTACTATAGTGGAACAAATTAACATATCTATCATCTCACAGAGTTGCCTATTCTCCCCTCTGTTGCAAGAGCAACTATAGTCTACTCATTTAGCAAAATTTCTGAATGTGATACACTAGTATTAACAATTGTCCTCATGTAGGTTAGATCTTTTCACTTGCTTATCCTACATATTTACTAATTTGTATTGTTGGCATAAGAATTAAAGAGACTAACAGCAGAGGAAGTGTAGAAACAGATTCATATGCATATGAATACTTAATTTCTGGTTAATTTGATACCAAAATCATACAGGAGAAACATTATTTTCAATAAATGTACTAGGTCAATTGAATACCCATATGAAAAAAAAATTGACTGGAAGCTATGGGCTGAGTCACGTCCCCTTTCAAAATTCATATGTTGAAGTGCTGACTCCCAGTACTCCAGAATGTAACTGTATTTGGAAATAGAGTCTTTAAAAAGGTAACTAAAATGAGGTCATTAAGATGGGCCCTAATCCGGTATGACTGCTGTCTTCATGAGTAGCAGAGGTTAGGACACAGACACACATGGAGGGTTGACCATGGGAAGACATAAGGAGTAGGCAACTGTTTACAAGGCCAAAAGACAGCTGCAGGAGAAACAACCCTACTGTCACCTTGGTCTTGGACTCCCAGCCTCCCAGAGTTATTTCTGTTCTTTAAGGCACACCATCTGTGGTATTTTGTTATGGCAGCCCCAGCAGATTAATAAACCCTAACATACTGTTGACAGAAATCAATCCTAGGGTGACTGTAGACCTAAAATCAAAACAGTAATGCTTCTAGAAGATTCGATAGATAATAGCTTTATGACATGGGGGTACTAAATGTCTTTTTAGAATAGAAAAAGTACTAACCATAAGGCAAACATCAAATAGTTAGACTGTATTAATATGAAGTTCAGTTCAACAAAAAATACCACTAAGAATGTTAAAAGGCAAGTCAAAGAAAGGGAGAATGTGTTTGTAAGGTGTATAAATAAAAAAGAGCTTGTTTCTATTATGTATGAAGAACCCCTATGAATCATTAAAAAGAAAATGCACACACAACTCAACAGAAAAATTAGCAAAAAAATTTGAATAGACTCCTGGCAAGAGGAGATCTCAGTTTTGTAGTCAGATCAGACTTCTATAACAAAATACCACAGCCTGGGTGGCTTAAATGAGAGACGTTTTTGTCTCACAGTTCTGGAGGTTGGGAAGTCCAAGATCCGTATGCCAGTTGACTCAGTGTCTGGTGAGGGCTCTCTTTCTGACTTGTAGACAGCCACCTTCTTGCTGTGTCCTCACATGGCAGAGAGAGAGAGAGAGCTAGTGATTCTTCCTCCTCTTATAAGGACACTAATCCCATCACGGGGCCCTACGCTCATGACTTCAGCTGGCCCTGATCACCTCACAAAGATCCCCACATCCAAATACCATCACACTGGGGTTTAGGGCTTCAGTTTATGAAATGCTGGGGAACACAAGCATTCAGTCCATAATAAGGGTTGATAAATACGTTAAAGGGAGTTCACTTTCAGTTCTTCAGGAAATGCTAATGAAAGCCACCTTGTTACACAACCACAAGCCCACTGGAGTGTCTGAAGTTTATGAGACTGACAGCCGCAAGTGTTAGGAGGCACAACAACTGAATGTTCATGCACTACTGCTGAGAGTGCATCCTGTACGATCACTTTGAAAAAGTTTTATTTGTTAACTGTTTTGGTTGGACATATGTAGGACCAATCGGACCCAACGATGCTAGTCCACATGCCCAAGAGGAGTGTACCTGTGTGCAGGAACAGTCGAGGCTACAGAAACATTTATAGCAGCATTTTCATGATAGCCCCAAACCATATGCATTATACAGCATGAAAATGAATGAAATGTAGTGGCATACAATGTGGATGGATATCACAAGCATAATATTACTGATTGAAAAAAGCAAGACACAAAACAATACAGACTGTCTAATTCCCTTTTTATAAAAAGTTCAAAAGCAGGAAAAACTTAAGTCTACTGTTAGAATTCAGATAGAGTCACCTTTGGGGAGACGTGAAGGACTAACACCATCACAGGGCACGGGGGGGGATTTTCGTGTGCCACCAACATCCTGTTTCCTAACTTTTGTGCGTTGTTTTGTGATGATTTATTGGATTACTCATTTAAGTTTTCATACTTTATTGTAAGTGTTCCTCATTTCACCATTTAAAAAGTTAAAACTGAGCTGGGCACAGTGGCTCACACCTGTAATCCCAGCACTTTGGGATGCCGAGGCAGGAGAATTGCTTGAGACCAGGAGTTCAAGACCAGTATGGGCAGTGAAGAGAAACCTTGTCTCTACAGAAAGTAAAAATAAAACAATCAGCTGGGTATGGTGGCATGCACCTGTAGTCCTAGGAACTTGAGAGTTTGTGGCGGGAGGCTCATTTGAACCCAGAAGTTTGAGGCTGCAGTGAGCTATGATCTCATCACCGCACTCCAGCCTGGGCGACAAAGTGAGAACCTGTCTCAAAATAAAATAAAATAAAATAAAAAAAGGGAAGAAGACTAACATGTGATTCAGCATCTATTATATACTTTAATGTTGTTAGGCACATTCCACATCCCTCCTTTAGCCCTTTCAGCATTATTATCCATAATTTTGCAAATGATGAAACCAGCTTTCAGAGAGGGTAAGTGCATTATGTACCACCTATAAAAGGTAAAGGGAGCGTTAAATGCAATTTCTTTTCCAGTGCATACTGCCTCAGCTCAGTAATCCATTTAACCCTGTTCTCGCCTGAGCTTTGCTATTTTTAAAGATGGCAATTTAAATAATGAATATGCATTATAATATTTTGTTGGTCGTATTGATACAGACTTAAACATACACTATGTATATATTCATGTTTATGCACATTCACATATTTGTATGTGAAAAACAAAGTCCAGTTATTTGAAAAGGCCACCTAATTTTAAACATTTGAGTGGTGGTATGAGATGACGAATGTTCAAATTATTTTTCCCTTTTTTATTTAGTGGCAAGTTCACGGGAAAATCAGGAGATATGGATTATTATTTCTCTGTTCATGGTTTATCAGATAAATTTTGGAAAATCCTTTAGACTCCCTGTACTTTAATTTCTTCATTCCAAAAAGAGAAATTATACAACCCTTCCTCCCTCGTAACACTGCTGTGAGAACATTGGAGCAGGAGCATAATAAGACTTTATTGAAAGCACCACCCTGTAGAAATGCAAAGAACCACTAGAAGCTGAGGTATGGAATTTTGCAAGGATCCACATTGCTCCCACATGCTACACAGGAGCAATCATGAACAAGTAGAAATTTGTAACAATTTGAAAGATAAATGAATCTGAAAAAGGGAAAGAGAAATGAAATTGTCTTTCTCTAGTCAATCTTCCAAATAAGAAAATGTGTTTCTGTGTCTTCATCTAAAAGCGAGTGAATCACTACTTTGGTATGTCTTGTGATTCTTGCAGAGAAGAGAGATAATAATCTAAAACTATGTTTCTCTCTGAGTTGAAGTTGCTAAGTGGAATTGATGCACAGAATGTTGCTGCTGAAACCAGTGGATACTTTGAACAAGTGTCTATGACGTTTAAACTACGTCCCAAGCATCTTGCAGGTACTTCTGGATAGTACAGTTCACTTAATTCTAACACAGGAACCTAACAAGAGGAACCAGGATACTGTGGGCTTCATTTCAGAGAAGAAGAAACTGGGATTTGAAGCTGAAGTAACTTGACCAAGAGCAGATGGCAGGTGAATGACACACTCAGCACTTGAACTCAGATTTTCTGATTCCTATTTCAGGATTATAGTCATAAGCAACTTTTGAAAACCATTTATCACATAGAAAAATAGATCCAGTGCTTTGCTTCTTGGCCTTTTGGCTAAGATCAAGTGTAGATTCAGAGAAGGCAACCCACTATTACAAGGACATTCTGGTGAATGCATTAATATTAATTAACTGAGAAACCTTTCCTCAGTTCAAAGGTCTGTGCTCGACAATCATGGAGTGTGGATGAAAGAAAAGAAAGGAGGGAGGGAGGGAGAGGGGGAGGTAAGAAGGAAGGGAGGGAAGGAAGGAAGGAGGGAAGGAAGGAAGGAAGGAGAGAAAAGGAAAGAAGAGAAGGAAAGAAAGGAAGGGAAGGAAGGTAGGGAGGGAGGGAGGAAGGAAGGAAGGAAAGGAAGGAAGGAAGGGAGGAAGGAATGGTGGGTTTCTGGACCTGGTTAAATAATCTGATGGAAGATAGCATGAGATTTAGAGAAATCAGTAAAATTAATTATCCAAAGTATCAGAAATATTCATTAAATCACCAAACCTCTTAGACTGGATTCCTGTTGCATTAAAGGCTGAGACTCCAGCCTGTGACTGACCTTCTAGGGTGTCCTACACAGATCTAACTCAATGGACTCACATCCTTCCCATGTCCAGGCCAAGTTTCCACTGAAAAATTATTCTGTGAGTTAAGATCTTACTCAGCTCCAAAGACATCCCTAAAAATAGCTTCACACATTTATTATAGACTTCCTTTTCAACAAAATGTTAAAAATTCATTTTAAGAGAACCTCTAAAATTCACTTAACATTTGTTAACATTTTTATGATTAATATTTAAAAAGCTCAGACGGAATTAAGGAATATAATATAAACAATACTTAGGAGAAATAAATCATGCTATTTCTTTCTGTACAATAAACTAGTTTTCCCTCTAGTAACACTATGGATTTTCTCAGTAGATTTACCTTTTCTTCACTGTCTTCATTCAATATTAGCAACCAAGAGTGGATGCACATTTAATTCTTCAAATACACTGGAGGTTACAGCTCCATGTTAGACCAAATTAATTCTGTTTTTACATTGACTTTTGTTAAGTGCCATGAGCTAAACATGATTTGCAGAATGCATAGAGGCTTAAGTTGCAACAACATATTGCAGGGCTTCATGTGTGGTCTGGACCTTACCAACAGCATTCATGGAACAATAAATACAGTAAATTCCAATTAAAATATGAGATGTGTCTGGTAAATTATGAGGCTATAACCTTAACAGCCCTGTTGTTTTCTAACCCTATAACCCAGCTAATTGGTAGCTCAGGGACCAGCCACAAGCCCAATTACCTAAGTGAGATAAATTAATGCTTGTATTAAAGCTGAGAAGATCCCTAAGGGACTTAGGAAAGACCTGCCCTTCAGGGAGGAGAACAAATGACTTCTTTGTAGATATCTGGAAGGGAGCCTCGCAAGTGTTCACTGGTTGACCTTGTGGGAATTCACTAGCATTTATATACACAGAGGTACCTGCTCCTCTCGTGTCTGTTGAAAAACACCAGCTTTCCAGCAAAATCTTCAGTGATACTTCTCTGGCCAAACCAGTCCCCAGTCGCACTTTCTTTCTCACTCAGGGCCGAGTTTAACTTGCTTTTCTCTTCTCTGCACCTGCCACCTCCCACTCCACTCCTGAGAATGGCCCCTTCTTCAAAGACTGAAGCCAAAGTGGATACGATCTTCCCATTCCTGCTTTTCTTCTCTTCTAAAAATAAGCGTATTTTTATTTACTTTAAACTATGCAATGCTAATCTTTAAAGTGAGTCAAAGAGAGGAAAATAAAATGACAAAATAAAAAGTTAGACAAGGTTCCCAAACCTACAGATTTCTTGCAGCCTTCATCTCCAAACTGCAGTCCTGACTCCCTTCTTAGGTATCTTAGTCCATTGCTGTTACTCTAAAGGAATACCAGAGCCTGTGTCATTTATAAAGAAAAGAGGTTTATTTGGCTCACAGTTCTTCAGGCTGTATAAGAAGCAAGGCAACAGCATGTGCATCTGGTGATGGCCTCAGGCTGCTTCCCCTCGTCATGAAAGGCAAAAAGGAGCTAATGTGTGCAGAAATCACATGGTCAGGGAGGAGGCAAGAGAGAGGGGGTGGTACCAGGCTCTTTGTAAAACCCAGTTCTCACAGGAACAAATAGAGCAAGAATTCACTCATTACTGTGAGGAGGGCACCAAGCCATTCATGAAGGACCCATCCCCATGACCCAAACACCTCTCCTTCAGTCCCACCTCTAATGCTGAGAATCAGATTTCAGCGTGAAGTTTGGGGACACAAACATCCACACTTAACCACATCTCCCTCCTCCTCAGATCCGTGTCCCCCATCCCACTTTTTTCTCCACTTCCTCTTCCTGTCACTTTCCAGCAATGGGTTCAAAGGCTAGATTGAAGATCTTTTTTTTTTTCATCTCCAGCTAGGTTGGCTCAGTAGCATGATTCTGTATATCAATATTAACCTCATGTATCTATCAGAGTCAACTTCAAAAGGCTCCATTGTACTCCAAATGCAAAACTTTAAAAGATGGCAATGGTCGGGCGCGGTGGCTCATGCCTGTAATCCCAGCACTCTGGGAGGCCGAGGCGGGCAGATCACGAGGTCAGGAGATCGAGACCATCCTGGCTAGCATGGTGAAACCCCATCTCTACTAAAAATACAAAAACTTAGCCAGGCACAGTGGTGGGCACCTGTAGTGCTACTCAGGAGGCTGAGGCAGGAGAATGGCATGAACCTGGGAGGTGGAGCTTGCAGTAAGCCGAGATCACACCACTGCACGCCAGCCTGGGCAACAGAGTGAGACTCCATCTCAAAAAAAAAAAAAAAAAAAAAGATGGCAACATTTCCATCTACAATTCAGATGTAAGGTTAGGTCCAGTGGTTTAAATAGGAAGGGAACCTATGTGATATGATTTGAGAATGATTCTCATACAGGCTGTGCTCCAAACTCTATGTCACTTTTATTTCTTGGTTCTTAAAGTCACCCCTATGCATGAAATATAAATTTGTCTCTGAGGATTTGTGCCTTATGTCTCCAGAGTGACATGGGGAAGAGAGACACCTATAACTATTTAAGACAGTTCACCCCTCTTCCCAGAATATTTTCTCCCTAACTCCTAACTTTTACATGAGTATGTCATACTACCAGAAATTCTGATTCAGTTGTCCAGAAGATGTTGGCACTGAAGCCCTTTGATTAGTTTCACACAGTAGTTAATTAAGGGTATGGTCAAAAGGTGTCAAGTCAACCTCGATTATACCTTCCTCCCAACAGTCCAAGATTTAGTCAATTTTAAGTAAGTCCCGGAGATACAGTGTTTTTCAGATAGCCAAGATGTAGTCTAAGGTCAGACTACTATCCATGACAACCCACTCAAGGGTATTTAGATTTACTTTCTGATCTTTGGTGTCATTGTCAATAACCAGAGGGGCAACAGATGGGCCACAAAGCACCCCCATTTCTAATGGAGCAATATTCCATGGCCCACCTTCAAACACAGAAGCCAAAGAGACAGAGGCCCTCCAGTTTGGGATTCACTGTTTCACAGTGATTTGGTAAAGTTGCATGGGCCACGTCACTGAGTTGTTGCAGCTTCAGTCACCGCACCTGGCACATCCCAAGGCTTCTTGGATATGTGGAGAAGCGCATGCACGTGGATGGCCTGTGGGTCTGTGCACGTTCACAGCTGAGAGCTGAGGCTGATAGCACCAGACACAGCAGGATCAGGACAAGAAGTTGTGTTCACGTGAGCTTATTGTCTTCATGGCTCACGGACAGGGTACAAACCCGGTAGCAGGTCAGATTGTCAGCTGCAGCCGCTGTTTGGCTTAGCCATCGTTGCTGGATCTAGGGAACAAAGAGAGTGTTAACTGTCACCAACACACACGGTCTAAGGTGTTTCCTCCCCAGTTTCCAAGGTCTTTGCTCCTCCTATACCATGTAAACATCGGCAGGTCCCATCCAGTTTCTGTAGCTTATCTTTTCTCCAGTCATCCGCTTCTTCACCAGTCCCTTCTTCTGGAAGCATCAGGGCAGAATTCACACATTTCAAAATAGCTCAGTATGATTTTATATATCCCTACTCAAAGCAATGAGAGAAAATGGTCCCTTTCTAGGGACAGCTGTAGCCAGTGACCAAAGTGGTATAAGGATCTGGAGGAAGTGTGAGAGGTAGAGTCAGAAACCATTCTGAATAAATTTTCTAGAAGGCATTCAGGTGCTCATCTCTACCAGACGTAAAGGAATTTGGGGGGAACATGGAATGTCCATTAAATACATTGGTTCACTGATAGGTGGCCTTTGTGACAGAAGTGACCTTTGTGACAAACAGGTGGCCTTTGTGACTGAACAAGGCCGAGAAAGTGGATAGCACCACACAACTGAGGATCAGGAGCCCCCGTGGCATGGCTGCAGTGGGCGAGAGCAGCACTCTTAGCCAGACTTCCCAGACCTCAGCACTGCTGCCAGTTGGGGCCCAATAGTTCTGTTGGAGGAGCTGCCTGTGCATCGTAGGGCCTCCACTCTCTGGATGCAATTGCATCTCTTCTGCAATTGTGACAACCAAGATGGCTCCAGATGGTGCCAAATGTCCCTGGGGGAACAAAATAGCCCCTGGTGGAGCATGTTGTCTGCATCAGCACTGTCCCCAGCGCCAAGGACACAAATCTGAAAGCTGCAGGAAGATGTGTACTGACAAACAGGTCCTCTGAGCACGCTCTGATAAAGCTAAATGTCGAGCGCCAAGGAGGGCTAGGGGCGCCACAAGGGCCAGACGTGGGAGGGACTAGAGGGCCAGGGTGTGCTTAGCTAGCTTAAAAAGGAGGAGATAGTTCTGTACAAGGCCACAAATGTCACCTGTCCTTTCAGGAAACTGTCAGAAAAGACATCAAGGCAAAGGGAAAAGAGCGTGGCTTTAGGATCTTATCCCTGGGTTTGCGTGTTGCTTCCACAACACTAGGAAAACTGTACAACGTTGGACAAGTGATTTAGCTCTTCTGAGCTTCAATGTCCTTATCTGAAATGCCCAGGTAATAACCGTAGCTCCTGGAACCTGTGTCAGCGCTGTTCTATGATGGGATATGGTGAGTTGGTAACTGGTAACAATACTTGGTAATTCAGGCCTGCTGGAACAATGCATGAGAAAAGTGTAGAAAAAGATGAAGCAGAAAGGGAGAGAACAAGAGCCTTTTTATGGTTTTTATTTTGCCGTGATGGCTGGGCCATGGGCGAAGTTCATGCATAGAAGATGTGGAGCCATCTGTATTTTAGTAAGATTGGTCTGACAGCAGTGTGAGGAACAGTTGCAGGAGGCAGGGCTAGAGTTGGAGATTCAAGTCAATGTACAATTTTTAATGTCCAGAATATGTAATTACCCATACATATCAATTGAATCAGCAATCATTCATTGAACTGTTTCATTATTTGCTTTCTCACCAAGTTACACTCATGGTAAAGATGAGATTTTTTTCAAATGGATTAAAAGAAAATAATTTATCAGTCATTCTACCTAGAACAATGTAACACAAATGATAACACAAAGGTTAAAACATCATTGAAAAATATTTTCAGACTAGCAGTTTTGTTGTGCTTAATATCTTTGAGGCAAGAAAAAACAGGGGCCTTAGAAGATATTTGCTGTGATCCTGTGTTTAAAATGGAATTAAACCAGAATTATGATGGAAACAAAAAATTCCACAGCTGCTTTTCTAACAGTTATATGGAGAAAAATCAACTGTTAGCTTAACAACTTCTTTCGATATCCAAAGCAATAAAATTACTATATTTAAACAAATTTAAATAAGGTTTAAAAATTACTTTTAAATCCCTTTCATAGGATTTGAAATAATGGTTATACAAAATTTATTTAATCGGCATATTCAGAAATAATTTATTTCTTTTAGATTCTTATTGTAATGTTATTAAAAAATGTGCATGCTGGCAGTTTATATATTTACTAGGGAATGCAATTTTCTTGCTATATTTAATGGATAAATAATTATTACTTGCATAGTGAAGGGAAGTATAAATCATTATCTTGAATAAATGACAAACAATTTATCTGTTTTTACTCGCAGTAAATACTTGGGTTCTGGATTGGGGTTATTTCAAACATGCCACCTGAAGATTCTTGCACACGTCATGCCAGTGTACATATATGGAAGTGTCTGTGAGTACACACGTCACGGAGGAACTGCTGTGCCGTAGGGGATACACACCCTCAATCAACCTTGGCAGATGATGCTGCTTCCAGAGCAGCAGTGCTGGTTTGCACTCTCAGAAGCTTTGTAGAGAGTTCCAGCTGCTCCACTTTCTCACCCACACTTGGTATTTCCAGACTCAAGTTTTTGCCAGTGGGCTTGTATATGTAATGGTGCCCTGCTGTGACTTTAATGTGCATTTCTGTTCTTGCTATAAAGAGCAGAACCCCCTTTCTTCTGTTTATTGGCCCTTTGAGTTTCTTCGTTTGTGGAGTATATCTCTGAAGTCTTTGGCCCATTGGTTCCCAAGGAGTCTTTTTCTTCTTGTGTGTAGGAGTTCTCTAGATGTTTCAAATGTCAGTCCTTTGTTGCAAAGTCTCTCTCCCTCTTTATGCCTTGCCTTTTCATCTCGTAAAGGTGTTTTTTTTTTTAATTAACAAAAATTCTTAATTTTAATGTAGTCAAATTTATTTTATGTTTTGTGTTTTATTAAGATGGGTCTCCACATAAGGAAGGGGGAAAAAGAGGTTCTCCTGTATTGTCTTCTAAAAGCTTTATAGCTTAGTTTTTCACATTCAGGTGTACAATTTTTTCTTAAATTGATTTTCTTTTATAGTGTTGTATCTCTTATTGAAGATAGTTCATATTTTTTCTGTATGAATACCATATGCCCCAACACGCATGGCTTTGGGGGCCGTTTCTGTCATATATCAAGTGTCAACGTATTCATGGGTCAGTTTCTGGATTCTCCAACCCGCGCCTCTCGTCTATTTGTCTATCCCCAGACTTAAGGCAAGGTATCACATTTATTATTGTTTACTGCTGATAACAGGTGGTCCTCCCTCCTTATTTTTCTTTGGCTATTGTAGGACCTTTGCATTTTGACATGAATTTTTAAAACAAACTTTCAAGTTCTTTGCAACACCTGCTGAGATTCTGAGATGTGAATTGGCATCTTCCATATTGAGTCTTCCAGTCCACAAGCATAGTGTATGTCTCCATGCAGTGAGATCTTCACTAATGTATCCAAACAAAGTTGTTGCTGTTGCTGTTTTCTCTGTAAGTCTTGCATATCTTTCATTAGATTTGTTGCTAGGTATTTGATATTCGGGATGTTATGTTAAGCAGTAAAAATTTAAATTTTGCTTGCTAATAGTGTTTTTCTGATAGATGGGCTTACAACTGATTTTTTTACATTGACTTTGTATTTAGCAGGCTTGTTAAACTCTCATTAATTCTGATTTATCATTAACAGATTATGCCTCTTCCCATGCCTTGTGTAATTTAGTATAGCTGTGACTAGACAGTGGAGGAAAACATTCTTAACGCTTCTGATCAAAATGCATGGCACCCAGTGAGAGAGACAAGCATCCATCATTGTTTTTTGAAGACTGTCCTCTCAGTGACCCTGCGCCAGGCACGCTCTTGGAAGCAGCCCACTGGGGCCGGTGAAAGGATCTCAGGGAGCAGGACCACAGGCATGGGTGATTCATCAGGCTTTTGCAAAACCTAGGCAAGAAAAGGGATATGTGATGAACGTAGATTTCTGGATATTCCAAGCCCTTTCAGGACCAGAATCTCCCTACCCTCTGAAATGTTCTTCCCCCTTTCCTATTTTTTCTTACAAAACTAACTTAAATGTCTCTTTCACAGCGAAACTAGCTCTACACCTTCAGAGTCAGTTGCTCTGTCCTCCTTTATTAACTTTATTCTGATTCCCTGTGGATTCCTATGCATTCTAATCCCCCGCCACCCACCACGGGATATCATGGTGTTTCTGTCTATCACTTTAGATTTTAGGATAGTGATCCCTATACTGATACTATGCTAGACACAAAATAAGCTCACATAAATCTTGACATGCTCAATACCAAACATACTATATGCATTGACTTCATTTTTACTGTATCTCACTGACATTAAACATTGGAGGGTTTTTGGTGGGAGATAAGGAGTTAGAAGTCTTTATTTTCATGTAGGCTACATAAACCACATGACTATTCAAGACTTACAGGTAGGTGGGTTCTCTCTCTCTCTCTTTCTCTCTCTCTCTCTGTCTCTTTCCTGAGGAAACATTTTTCTAAAATGTAATTTGAAGTGGAAAACACGCCAAATATATATTACTTGAAGAAAGAGTAACAGATATTTGATGATGAACCTAGGATATAGTGTACATATGAAAATAACATAATCACTGAAGGCCAAAGCTACTGAAATGTCACAATTAGAGAAACAGAAATATTATAGTCTTGTTTCAAACCACCATGTCACATTTTTGGTCTCATTTTTAACAGGATAGGATATAGGTTAGGAAGAGGTATAAAAGAGAAAAGAACAAGACTGTGATTTCACAACATAATCTTGGTGAAATGTCATGTCTATAAAATGAGGAGTGGGTTAAACCACATGGTCCCAAAGTCTCTCCCAGCTCTAATGTTCCAGAAATCTAGGCAGAAACCACATTATGCATTTGAGTGAAATACAGGGAAGGAAAGGAAGGAAAGGAAGGAAAGGAAGGGAAGGAAGGAAGGAAGGGAGGGAGAAATTCAGAGTTGAATTTTCTAAATGATAATAAATTGCAAGAAAAGAGGGGTCCTTAATCGCCTTACCTGAAGTCACGCCACCTAGCCTTCCACATAGCATAAGTATATAAGATTGCAAGGAAAAATCTCCTCTACCACCAGACAACCTGAAATGATAGTTTGGGGTTATTCATATAGAGATTTTGGATTTGACTAAAAAGCTATAAGCCCTGCAATTAGATTCACTTGGACAGTTTGGGCTAAATGATGTGTAAAGCAATTGAAAATAACACTGAGTTCAGTCTCCCTGGAAAGACTCCAATGTAAACAGTTCCCTCGACTTTTTTTGGGTTTTGCGGTTTGCAAAAAGGTGTAGTCCTAATTTGAGAGCCACGTAAAGAACTTCCTATCTGGAATGACACAAAGAACATTATCTGGATCCTAGAGATGTTTTCTATGATCATCCTCCAGAGGGATTCATAAAACCTTTTCACTTAATTGACTATTCAATGAAAACAATTCAGTAACTTCAAAAATTCATTTTAATACATGTAGAACCAAATAATTATTTGGTCTGACTGTGATTCACGTGCTTTTGCCAAGTATATTAATCATATTTTGAAGATCAATAGGCTGGGTTTCAGAATGCCTTAGTGACTTGTAGCAAAGAAATAGCACCCAGCTTTCTGATGTGCTGATGGATAAGGTGTCTGTGTGGTCAGGAAGCACTACACACCACAGTCCACATTCTGGCCAACATGGTGAAACCCATCTCTACTAAAAAATACAAAAATTCGCCAGGCGTGGTGGCAGGCACCTGTCATCCCAGCTACTGGAGAGGCTGAGACAGAAGAATCGCTCGAACCCGGGACGTGGAGGTTGCAGTGAGCCGAGATCATGCCGCTGCACTCCAGCCTGGGCAACAGAGTAAGACTTCATCTCAAAAAAGAAAAAAAAAATCTGGATACCTGAAAACATTCATTCAGATTTTTGTGTCTTTTGCATGCCTGTTTCTTCCACTCTTTACCAAAGACCCTTGAAATTTAAATTTTTGGATTTGAGGGCTAATATGATATTGATTATGCTTTTGTTTGTCTTAGGGGAAATCTTTTGATACAGTAAACAAAATCAAGGTGAAAAATCAGATCCTGAGTTTATAACAAATAAATTGTTTGAGAGCTTTATAAGTTGCTTTGCCTCGCAAATCTTCTTTAAGACGTGATTAGCGCTAAATTCGTATCACAGTTTTCTTGTTTACGAAAAACTCAGGCAAGAGTCCATGCTATAGTGTGTAAAATAAACTCTAACGATGCATTTGGCATATATCCCCCACTGCTGTATTTGGATGTTAATTTTAAAGTTAAAAAAGAAGAAAAAAATGCCATACCTTCTTTAGAACAAAGTAAGTTACATTAACATTATTTACATAAATTGGTGAACTCAGGAGGGGTTTGCAACGTTGTACATGTTAAAGAAAAATGTTCTTTCCATATTTTCAAAGAAGAGAGTCTTGGTTTTACACAGCATTTGCTAAAAACAATGATTGCTATTTTCTATAGAAATAAATAAACTTAGTTTTTTTTAAATACAGATATTTGCCCATGAAGGCTGTGCATTGTCATTGAAATGGCATCTGGTGACAAGCCTTAATGATCTCTTCTCTCTCACACTGTCCTTCTCTCTCAGTCCTTTGCAGGACGCCATTAAGTTTCCCGCCCCCCCCGCCCCCCACCCCACCCCTCATAGGGTCTAACTCTGTCACCCAGGCTGGAATGCAGTAGTGGCACAATCTCATTCACTGCAGCCTTGCCCTCCCGGGCTCAAGCCATCCTCCCACCTCAGCCTCTGAAGTAGCTGGGACTACAGGCTCGTGCCACCACACCCAGCTAATTTTTTGGGTTGGTTTGTTTTGGTAGAAACAGGTTTTAGCATGTTGCCCAGGCTGGTCTCAAACTCATGTGCTCAAGTGATCTGCCTGCCACAGCCTCCCAAGTAGCTGGGACTACAGGTGCCTACCACCATGCCTGGCTAATTTTTGTATTTTTAGTAGAGACGGGGTTTCACCATGATGGCCAGGCTGGTCTCGAATTCCTGGCCTCAAGTGATCCCCTCGCCTTGGTCTCCCAAAGTGCTGGGATTACAGGAATAAGCCACCATGCCTGGCTATGAGGGATATATATTTTTTTAAATCAGTTTCAGATGGATCTCCTGGGACCCATTATTTCAGTTTCCCTGATTATCACTGTTATTGAACACTCACGACGCTGAGTGCCTTATCGCTTATTGATCCCCAGTGAGGACCTACATAACAGTCTATCAGGGGTTGCCAGGGCTCAGCGTGGGGTTGACTCCTTGAGAAAAAAATGCAATGTCTTTTGTGGCAAGATAAGATATTGCCATCGTAAGCTCTGGTGGCTTTTAGCATGTGCTTGTCAAGGTCTTGCCGTTTGCTAAATGATGATGGTGGTCAGGAATATAATGCCATTTTGGTGTTCACAGACAAACTGCCCAACATTTGATTTAAAATCCCATTTCTAACTGACAACCTCACACAGTGGGACTTAGCTCTCAGGAGCAGCAGCAGCTGTCTCGCCAATGCTGACTGACTCATTTTTAAAGCCAATAATTGTCTCTTTGGATCATATCTTCCTCGTTTGAGGGCTCCTTTTTTAAAAAATATACGCTTATGTTTGTACATATTTTTTCTAAATATACGCTTATGTTTGTACATATTTTTTCATCGTATTTATATCAGCACAGACTAAAAGTGGACTTAAACTTTCATTTGGGAAAATTTCCTGCCATTTGCAGATGTGCGGGCAGCTGGTCAAGGTTTCCCAGCCTCTGCCTTTGTGTTCATGTTATTCTTTTCTGTGGCTGTCTGTAGACAGTTACCATGGCTATCTGCTGCTGCATAACCAACTATTGCAAAATTTAGTGCCTTACATCAACCATTTTGTTACAGTGAATAATTCTGTGGTTCCCGGTCAAGGACCAACTGGGTGAGTCTTCGGTTCCGTGAGAGGTAGACTGGGTTCACCTGGTGATGTTTGCTAGTGGCTGGGCTAGCTTGGGGAGTCTGGGATGGCTCTGGGTGCACACCTGAAATTGGAGCTTGGAGGGGTGGGACATCCTGTGTTTGTTCTCCATGTGGCTTTTCCATGCGGCCAGCTTGGACTTAGGGTAGTTAGATATCTTAGATGATGACTCAGGGCTCCAGGAGAAAGTGTTTCCAAAGACTGGGGCAGAAGTCACAGGCTGTTAGAAACCTAGCCTTGTAAGTCACATAGCTTCACTTCCACTGCAGTTTACGGGTCAAACAAGTTAATAAGTTCATCCCAGAATTTGACTGCCACCTCCCAATGGCCAAAAAATTGTCATCATTTCTAATCAACCGCACATCTTCCCAGAGATCGACTAGATTTTTTTTCATTCCTGTTTCTCTTTATTGATTTGAAGTTATTCATTTTCTGGTGCTTCCCTGCACTTCCCAGCCCTTTTGTTGTTGGGTAAGGCCAGGTGACTACTTCTGGCCAGTGTGAATTCTCCACTTTGTGTGTGAGTTGGAATATGTGTTGAATTGGAGGATCCACACTTTCCAAACAGTCAAGGAGGTTGAGTTGATTCAGCATCTAAAGGACTAACAGTCCTCCTATAGTGGAATTTATAGGGTCAAACTCTGAACTAAACATGAAAACACAAGAGGACTTGTGAGCTATCTTCCTTGGGATATATATAGGAACAAAGGGGTATTTGGCAGCCATAAAGGTGGGTTGCAACAGTGATGGAAATTTTCACCAAACATTTTCCATGTACCCCTAGATTGCACTGTGAGTCCCTGCAGGAAGGTTATCTGATGGATGTCATTTCTCAAGCTAGGGTAGAAGAGTGGCTGTGAGCTCCCACGCCTGACCCTCCCTCTTGGTGTAGAGTGGGGAAGCCATGTCGACATGGCATATGCACGCGATCCAGCAAAGCCCCCAGGATTAGCTGGGACACAGCAGGCAGGGCAGCTGCCTTGGGGAATTGCCTAATCTACAGTGGAATTTATGTGAATAACGAATAAATTACACGTGGAGGCTAGAGATTGTGGATTTCACTGTCACCCGGCCTTACCTCTCCAATAAACAATTCTATTTTTATTGTGTTAGAGGCTCCTCTTAAAACGAATACATGCATACAGTTGATTTAACAAAGTATAAAGTTAGCCATTGTCTCCACCCTCCTCCCGATAAAATAAAAAATAAAAGTGGTTTTGAATTCCAAGCTCTGATCGCCACTTACCCTCACAAGCTTACATGTTATTGTCACCTGGCATTTTTGTTTCATCTTTATTTATGACCTCAGTATTGGTCATTTTTATCATTACTAATATTCTTTGAGACAAATAATGTCTTTTTTTCAGATTTACCTATAAATTTGGCAAATTTTGTTCCCTTCTTGTTGTAGTATCTGTCTTTGATTTGGGTTTTATTTCCTCCACTGAAGTAAATAGTTTAACCATTATTTCAAAAAAAAAAAAAGGTAAACTTTCTAAATTTTTTGTTTTTTGAAATATTTTTATTTTACCTCCACCTCTAAAAAAAAAAAAAGCTCAAGTATGTATAGAATTCTAGGTGTCAGCAATTTTCTCTCAGTGTTTTAAATATATTATTTCACTGAATTCCGTTCTCCATACCAGGGGTCAGCAAACATTTTCTGAAACAGAGCGCTTGTTTAAGAATCAACCACATGCAGACCATGTGGTTTCCATCACAGGTACTAACAATGCTACTGAAGCATGGAGGCGGCCATAAAGACATGTGCATACGTGGGTGTGACTGTGCCAATAAAACTGTTATTTGCACAGGCAGCCCTCCAGACCATGGGTTGTAGTTTGCTGATCCCAGCTCTACAGTTCAAGTTGAGAAGCCTGCTCTGAGTCTAATTGTTTCTTCTATTTTAAAGTAACCTGCTTTAGGTTTGGTTCTTTGTCTTTGGTGATGAATATCTTGGTGTGTTTTAGTTTACAGATGAGTCCTTCTCGGTACTAGTACTTCCTGAATAAGGAGTATTATCTTTAATGAATTCTGGAAAAAGGGTAACTCTCACCTCTTCAAACATTATCACCGTCTCTTTCTACTTTTGCCTCTGGAACTCATAATAAATGTATGTCAAAACTTCCCTCCCAGCCAATATGGTGCTCCTGTTCTGCTTCCTACTTTCTCTCTTGTCCTTCTGTGTTGTATGCTCTTTAAATGTTTCTTTCACTCAGTAACTATTTCTCAAACTGTGTCTAATATGCTGTTTTATACACTGTTCATTTTTTTAAACTACATATTTTCATTTCTAGAAGTTTTCTTCTTTACAAAATCTTTGTCAAAATATTTTTGTTTTTTTAAATTCATCTCGTATGCCTTTAATCATTTAAAAAATAATTTCATAGTGTTTATTTTTTTTCTATTTTTATAAAATTTTTATAACTCATAAAACAGTGTTTGTATGAAAATTCACACAAAGTTGCTAGAGAGCATACAACTTCCAAAAATGTCCTAGGTTTCTGTTACATTCAGTTTTCTAAGGATGCACTCAAATCAATGGTATAATGCAGACTTTATGCAATATTTCATTACCTTTGGTAAAACTATTCTCATTATTTTATCTCCTCATAGTGTTAACTCTGATATCCACTTTATGCAGGGTCTGCTGTTACGAGGACATCAGAAAACCATTAAGGCTGGATCTACAAGAGGCAAATATCTCCAAACAGCAGTAATAGCCCCTTGGGCCCCAGCCCCACTTCATATATTTATTTCATTGTCTTATCATCTAAAGTTTTTGAAGGTCTAATCCTACAGTTTATTGTTTCTGTTTCTTTCATCAAAACTTTCACTCTTGGTGAATCATTTTCTCCTGCGCATTAGAATTATAGATTGTGAGTTCATCATCATTGGGGTTTTATCTAAGGGAATCATGTGATAACTTATTTCTCCAAATAAGGCTCGCATTTACTTCTGCCAGAAATCTCATGAAAATGTGGACTAGGACCATTTTGTATATTAATTGTTTGGCTTGAAAATTACTGCACTATTCTAGTAATATAAATTTGAACCCCAAATCGATGTCCATTGCAGACAGAATATTGTGAATTCTAACACAGGCATTTCTCCCCATTCAGAATTGAGACTAAGACAGACAAGATTTCGCTGAAGGTGTAAGCCTTTACCTGTTTCTGACTGGACGTGTGAGTTTCACTTTTCAATGTCAGCTTTCCTAAGGCTAAAGACCCACTTCATCTCTTCACCTGGTATCAGCATTAGAACCCAAACCCTTCAATTACAAACAACAGCAGCAACCTTCCCCAGCACAGAACAGAAACAGCCATAGCTCCTCCCTCTCTTTCTTCATTCCCTTCTTTCCCTGAAAAAGTTCCTTCACATTTTTGTTTTTTGTTTTTGTATTTGTTTTTTTCTGAAGGGGAAAATACAATTTAAAGGATGTTTGTTAGGTTTTCCACCGTGACCCTTTGTGGTGGAGGGAAGCAGGATTTCCAAATCAGATACTCTGCATTATTGTCAGAAGAGGAATGTGTGCTTCTTTCATATTTACTAGTTCAGACTTTCTTGGAAAGCAATCTAAAGGTATAATATAAATACACTATTTTCAGAGGTAGCAGGCCTGCCCTTAAATCCATCCTCTGACTCTTTTTGTTTTGTTTTGTTTTTGAGACGGAGTCTCGCTCTGTTGCCCAGGCTGGAGTGCAGCAGCACGATCTCAACTCACTGCAAACTCCACCTCTCAGGTTCACGCCATTCTACCTCCTCAGCCTCCCGAGTAGCTGGGACTACAGGCGTCTGCCACCATACCTGGCTAATTTTTTGTATTTTTAGTAGAGACGGGGTTTCACCGCATCAGCCAGGATGGTCTCGATCTCCTGACCTCGTGATCCGCCCGCCTCGGCCTCCTAAAGTGCTGGGATTACAGGTGTGAGCCACCGCACCCTGCCCATCCTCTGACTCTTAGTCATCATCTGCTCTTAACCTTACTGAGCCCCAGTTGCCTCATTTATGAATCAAAATAATAATTCCCATCCTTATCACTCAGTTCAGTCGCAGGGCAAAAAGGTTATTTTAATTATGTAAAGCAGAAAGGAATTTCGTACAGAGAACTGGGTGCTCACAGAATTGTTGGCCGAGCCAGAGTGAATGGCTCTGGTCTTCGTCTCTGGGACTGATGCCCAGAACTGGGGAAGCAGCCCCGTGGGGGAGAGGCTGCCTTCGGGAAGCACGGTGTTAGCTGTGCTGCAGGATCGGGAAGCCCTGCACTGAAATGCAGCTGTGCTGCACCTGCTGGTCCACATAAGCAAAACTCAAACCCTGATGGATGCCCCAGCCCTGCCACTCGACCTCCCCAAGTGACTGGGTGCTGTTGGTGATAGGTCCATAAGGCCATGCTTACCAGCAGGTCAACCAGAAAGGCAGCCCCCACATCATCCCTGCCCTCCGGATCTGCGTCCGGGCTGCTTGTTGGAATCACAGATCGCATTCAGGGCCCTCTGCAGTGTGGTGTAGGAAGCAGCTTCCGGCTTGCCAGCTCCCGCAAGCAGGAGGGAGAGACAGTGTCACAGTTCATGGTCTCCTCCGCGGATCTCCAAGGCTGGGCCGGGAATCAAGAAACAACCTGCACCACGTGCTTGGCCCTGGGCTTGGCATGTAGCAATTGCCCTCGTGTCTTCTAGTGTCCTGTGTGCTTCAACTCCACCCATTGCCCAGTGTGGCAGAACTTGTGCCATCTCAGGGGTTCCTCAAGCTTGAGCACATGGGGCTCACTCACACCTGCAAGCATCAATTTCACCAAAACCTGATGATTGTTTTACTAAAAACAACACGGAGGTGGTGATTTAGAGATGAAACCCATGGTTCTCCTCCATGGGGCAGCGTTACCCGGTCGGCCAGACACAAAGATGAACACAGCAACTGCACAGCCACAATGTCAACCCTAAGAACCACCACTGTGTCTGACAGCGGGAAGCATGGCTGTGCCAGCACAGTGGCCTGCACACAGCGAAGAGGGCAGCAGTGCCGCTCCTGTGTAACTGGCAAACACCCCCTCAAAGCCCACGGTGCTCCTGCGTGCACTCGGCCAGCCAGGGAACTTGCCTAGACTCCTCACCTGGAGTGGTTTCTCCCTCCTGTTGCATATGGTATGTGGCCCCAAGTACCTCAGTCTGCTAACAACCTGTTCTTCATCCTGTTTAGTGTGGAATTCTGCAGGAAGCTGGGGGGAAAAGATATAAGCACTCTTGTTGAAGGTATTTGAAACAAAAGAAGTGAACTAAACTAAAATGATATGAAACTTAAAATACAATAAAACTTCCCCTGACACTGTGAAGGATATTAACAAATTATTATTAAGTAGGCTACTCAGACAATTCTGCATCTGAGTGTTTTAATGTAGGGGGATGTTAAGTGGCCACGAGGGACCAGAAGTGGAAAAGGCTTCTCAGCACCGCATGACTTGGGGCACTGCATGTCTCCTCTGAGAGCCACACCAAGGCTCCCTGAGTCAGAGCTGTCATGGGGAGTCCTCTGGTTCCATACGTCTGTGTTTATCTCACTTAATCCCTATAGTGACTCTTAAGACAGGCACGAGCTGCTGGCTGAAGCCTTGATTTGTGGCTGGAGAGAGCTGCAAGTCTGGACATTTTAAGGTGGATCTTATCTCTTTTTTTTTTTTTTTTTGAGGCGGAGTCTTGCTCCGTCGCCCAGACTGGAGTGCAGTGGCCGGATCTCAGCTCACTGCAAGCTTGATCTCCTGAACTCGTGATCCGCCCGTCTCGGCCTCCCAAAGTGCTGGGATTACAGGCTTGAGCCACCGCGCCCGGCCTAAAATTTTCAGCCTGGGTGACAGAGCAAGACTCTGCCTCAAAAAAAAAAAAAAAAAAAAACTAGCCGGGCGAGGTGGCGGGCGCCTGTAGTCCCAGCTACTCGGGAGGCTGAGGCAGGAGAATGGCGTAAACCCGGGAGGCGGAGCTTGCAGTGAGCTGAGATCCGGCCACTGCACTCCAGTCTGGGCGACGGAGCAAGACTCCGCCTCAAAAAAAAAAAAAAAAAGAAAAAAGAAAAAAAAAGAAAAAGAAGGAAAGCTGTCTGCATGGTAAATGCTTGCAGTCTGAGCCTTGCTCTTTATGTGTCATGGCAGCAGAAAGACAGTTGAGCTTCTGCTCAGGTAACTTGGTATTTAATGAGTGTATATTTCTCCTCTTTGGCATTTGCCTTAAAGTCCTAACATTAATTACATGGTGTGATTTTATCCACCCAAGAAATGCTAACCGATTAACTACTACGTGCAAGAAAATCCTAACGGTAAAAATTTTGTATCTTATTCTTAAGAAATCTTCATCCTCCTAGATTTGAATTTCCATCTTCTCTCCGCATTCTCTTTTAGATAGACCAGATAGAAGAGATAGTGTGAGGATGGCATCTAAAAAGCAAACCAAAAAGAACAGGTTCTGCACAGCCAACACCCAGTACTTAGAGTTTAAAATGTGAAATTGGCCGGGCGCGGTGGCTCATGCCTGTAATCCCAACACTTTGGGAGGCCAAGGCGGGCAGATCAGGAGGTCAGGAGATCGAGACCATCCTGGCTAACACGGTGAAACCCCATCTCTATTAAAAATACAAAAAATTAGCCGGGCGTGGTGGCAGGCGCCTGTAGTCCCAGCTACTCAGGAGGCTGAGGCAGGAGAATGGCGTGAACCCGGGAAGTGGAGCTTGCAGTGAGCTGAGATTGGGCCACTGCATTCCAGCCTGGGTGACAAAGCGAGACTCCGTCTCAAAAAAAAAAAAAAAAGAAAAGAAAAGAAAAAGAAAAATTGTTTGCAATTGTTTCCAGCCATTGTAGAGGCTCTGAAGGAGATTTCCCTTTTGAACTCAATAACAACAACAACAGTATAATACACCTGAAGATTGCTAGCAGGGAAGCGTGAAGTGTGGTTAACGTCAACACAGGAAAACAGTTTCCTCCGTGATCCGTCAAAACAAATGAACTTAGAAATATACACTGTAAGAACCCAAAATATTGAAAGTATTGGGGTGAGAGCCACACTCTAATGTGGGAATCTCATGACTGTAAGGAAGCCTCTTTCGTAAGTCTTGCCTTCTGCAAGTAGAACTGGTGGGGGTAAATGTGGAATTGATGAAGAAGGAGGCCATCTGCCATTTTTGGAAATCTTTAATTGCAGGCCAGATTCTGAGTAATGATACCCTGTTGCCCTACCAATCCTCAGATATTTTTAACCACAAATTTATTTTTATCACTTTTGTTTTAGCCATTTCAACGGGAGGAAGTCATCTTTTGCATCCTCTTTTGATCATCTGTGGTATGTTTTGGAGAAAATAGCTCAAATGCATTTCACACCTATAATTTTATTGCTTGGAAAGGACCCCAGGCCTTGGCAGAGCCAGTGGTGAGATCCTGTGCTGGCGAGCCCGTGGTCCCCTGGGGTCCTGCTTCCGCAGCCCGGCTGACGTGGAAGTGACAGCATTCACGTTTCTCCCACATAGGGATACTTGGATCCCTGTTCTATTTCAGGCTCATGGAAGGTTCCAAGGGTGATTGATATTCCCCAGCGTGCACACGGGGTCTCTTTTCCATCTCCTTCTGTGCTACCGTACTATCCATTCTTGTCCCCACTCCGTGATGCATTCTTATTTATCAAAGGCAGATTTGCATTACCGTTTCTAAAATGCCATTTCTTTCAACCTAAGTTACCATCCCCACTCCCTCTGCCACCTTCTGATTGTGAGTTGATTTTTGTGTCTCCACGTTTACTCACATGCCTTATCTCATCAATCCTTAACTGGGGTGGGCTGTTCGTCTCTTTTTTTATTAATAAAAGTGCATGTATGATTACTTCTCTCCTTATTTATTATTTCAGACTACTAATAGTGATAGGGCACCTATCAGCTTCTGTCTTTATAATGAGCATTGCAAGTTCAAAGATAAAAAAAAATCTCATGGAGTTTATATTCCGCCCTTTTGGTGCCATGGCATTTGGTGAAAAGAAGTGCAGCTCTGCTTCTGCTGCGTGAAGGCTCTCTCTGCTCCCACACAGAAGGCATGGCAAGCAATGTGGCTGAGATGGGCCGCTGCCTGCCTGGAAGGGGCACGGCCACGTCATGGCCTTCCATGATCCTGGCAAATTTTATTTCCCATGTATAGCCTATCATTTCCTTCCCATCCAGGGACCACTTCCCTTCACAGTCACCTGGAGCATTCCCCAAAACCATCCCACCTTGAATAAGTGTGGGCATCCCAAATGGCTGCAGCCTCCCTTCTCCAGGCATTCCTGGGTCAGCTTGTTCCCCACAAACCCAACAGGAACTCAAGTTTTCTAATCCGTGTACTTTCTTCGACTTCCCAGCAAGCAAGCTTCGATTCCGTGATTCAGCACCTCCATCACATCCCCCCACTAGCCTCACCTCCCTTGCTGCTGGTCTGTCTTCCTGCCACACCAGCAGACACACACACTGCACCAACCATCTTTGATTTCCATACTCTGACGCTTCAACATCTGGGGCCCTGCTGACCCTGCAGGGACTGCCCCTCCCAGGGCTAGTTAATTTCGAGACAGGGTAAACAGCCTGCCCGTGGGTATGCTTTTCAAATACAAGCCAATCCCAGCCAACACCCCCGACCACATCCAGCCATGACTAGACTCTCACCCTGGGCCACCATCCCCCTTCCGACATCACCCCAGGGCTGGGTACCAGACAACAAGGGAGAGTCTCTAGGCCCCAGAGCCCACAGAGATTGTTCTCACAACCCAATCCTAAACTTGCTGACCCTGCCTTGCCTGTTCTTTCTCGCTAAAAGTGCAGTAAAGGTTTCCACCCACAGTACCCCCTTGCCCTCTGACTCCTGGCCGCCCCGGTGCTTCTTTGTCTGGCCCCCACCAGCAGGCAGCATGGCATGTTCCCCCCTTGGGAACCACAAATCACAAACTATCTTTTCAGTGGCAACCATCTCCAGATCTGCAGCCTCACCATACCTGAATAATAATAAAGCTGGTAAGGCCAAGGCTGGTGGATCACCTGAGGTCTGGAGGTCCAGACCAGCCTGGCCAACATGGTGAAACTTCATCTCTACTAAAAAATACAAAAATTAGCCAGGCATGGCACATGTGCCTGTAGTCCCAGCTACTCGGGAGACCGAGGCAGGAGAATTGCTTGAATCCAGGAGGTGGAGGTTGTGGTGAGCTGAGATCGAGCCATTGCACTCCAGCCTGGGCAACAGGGTGACTCCACCTCAGGAAAAATTAAAAAATAAAAATAATAATAATAATAAAGCTTGCGTTTTAAAAAGCAGACCCCCATCCCAAGAAAACCAAGTATCTCCTTGCCAGGAACTGGCATGGAAGCACCCCGGCGATTCAGAAGAAAACCACCTAATAAGGCTAACTGTGTTCACAATGAATTTGCAATGACTAACAGGCTTAACACTCCTGCAAACCCCACTCACTTCTGCCAATGACACTAAGGCAAGGGCTATTTCAAACCTTCTGGCTCTTCCCATGTCTCCCACCTGAAGGAAATCATATATACAGTGGTCCATTTCCAAGACAAAGTGCCTTGAATTTGCTTAGGTCAGCAAACTGCAGAAGAAAGAGGACATACTAGGCCCCTGCTTGGATAGCAGATGCCTGATTGTCAGCCTTTCCCTTCTTCCCCCTTCTCCCACACCTTAGTTGCCCTCATCCTGTGGGGAAAAGAGAGATCAGACTGTTACTGTGTCTATATAGAAAGAAGTTGACATAAGAGACTCCATTTTGTTCTGTATTTGAGATGCTGTTAATCTGTGACCCTATCCCCAACCCGGTCCTTGCAAGAGACC
The DNA here is from genome assembly GCF_000951035.1 of Colobus angolensis palliatus. NCBI lineage: Eukaryota > Metazoa > Chordata > Mammalia > Primates > Cercopithecidae > Colobus > Colobus angolensis. Next base: position 1,831,019 of record NW_012115278.1, on the reverse strand, counting down.
TGTGCTATGGTGACTCAAGGTTTAACGGATTTGGGGCTGTGCAGGCTGTGCTTTGTTAAACAAGTGCCTGAAGGCAGTATGCTTGTGAAAAGTCATCACCATTCTCTTAATCTCAAGTACCCAGGGACACATACACTGACTGCGGAAGGTCGCAGGGAACTCTGCCTAGGAAAACTAGGTATTGTCCAAGGTTTCTCCCTTTGTGATAGTCTGAAATATGGCCTTGTGGGAAGGGAAAGACCTGTGCATCCCCCAGTCTGACACCCGTGAAGGGTCTGTGCTGAGGAGGATTAGTATAAGAGGAAAGAAGGCCTCTTGGCAGTTGAGATAGAGAAAAGCATCTGTCTCCTGCGGGTCCCTGGGCAATGGAACGTCTCGTGTATGTTCTGTTTACTGAGATAGGAGAAAAACCTCCTTAGGGCTGAAGGTGGGACTTGCTAGGGCAATGCTGCTCTTTATGTACTGAAAAGGTTTATGGAGATGTTTGCATATGCATTTCAAGGCACAGCGCTTTTCCTTAAACTTATTCATGTCACAGAGATCTTTATTCACATGTCTTTCTGCTGACCTTCTCTCTACTATGATCCTATTGTCCTGCCACTTCCCCTTTTCCAAGATGGTAAAGATAATGATCAATAAATACTGAGGGAACTCAGAGACTGGCACAGGTGGTGCTGGCGCGGGTCCTCTGTGTGCTGAGCGCCGGTCCCCTGGGCCCACTTTTTCTTTCTCTATACTTTGTCTCTGTGTCTCATTTCTTTTCTCAAGTCTCTCGTTCCACCTAACGAGAAACGCCCACAGGTGTGGAGGGACAGGCCACCCCTTCATCATCCAGACCAAAGAAGTTTAGTCCAAGATAAAACTTTACTAGTCTGCAAGACAGCTCAGTTTGTCTGTTCTTATCAGCCTGCCCAGCTACTTAGGTCACAAGTCAAATACTTGAAGAGCCCCTGAGCTAACTAGGATTGCAATGCATTGTGGGCTGCAACAAAATGCAGCAAGACAACCCTAAAAAAAAAAAAAAAAAAGCGAAAACAAAAAACACCTAAAGTCCCTGCCTAACAATCAATAGATGACGTCCAGGAAGATTGTGACCTCATAGTAGTCAGTCCATGAGGAACCTGGGCAGGGACCTGCGCGCCAGGGCATAATTTGCTTGTTGAAACTCTGCTGGGTATGCCTCCCCTTCACACACTCGATCTTGCAAGACTGTCATTAAAAGTCTCACTTTCGCTGTTCTCTGGGTCTCTGCGTCCATTCTTTGGGTTTGGACGGGTGAGTTTGTTTCTGACACACCTGCCTAACTTCCCCTCGCTGCCACCACACTTCCTACTTGACAGAGAACATAGAAACCACTAAAGGTAAAGTTGTCCCTTTCCCCTCACCAAGTGTTTAAACCTGCACACATGTGCTCCTGGTCTTCCTACTCTCCTGTAAGGATAGGAAAGCCTCCCCTTCTCCTGGACACAGCCGGGCCCTCCACGAGGAGCTTGCTCTACATCACCCTCTCCACGCAATTCCAGCACAGGTTTCTTTTCTCTTTAGATGGCCCCTCTTCCCTCTAATCAGAATCCCCATCTACAGTGCAAGCACGCTTGAGCCCACGTGCCCACACATCCATCACCTGGCTGCAGGGGCTCTGAACACACGGTCTGAAGGATTTAAAGCAAATCCCAAACGTCCTCACAACGTATCCATAAATAGTTCAGTATGTATCTCTCAAAGATTAGGACTTCTGAAAAATACTACAAAAATACCTTATTGCACCCTAGGAACTTAACAAAAAGTTCTTAATTGCGTCAAATATCTACTCAGTGTTCAAATTTTCCTAATTGATCATCATTTTCCCCAACGGTTGGCATGTATGAATTAGACACCAATATTTATTTAACAGGCCTGAAAATACTTTGTCTATTTTAATGTATGACATTCCCCTGCTTCATTCCGTTTTGTTTTTGTGACTTAGTTGTTAAAGAAACATGGTCATTTGTCCTGTAAAATTGCCCGAGTTTTAGTATTTGGCCAACTGCATCTCCCCAAATGTTCAACTTGTTCTTCTATTTTTAAATTTCCCATAATCTGCCAGATCTTGAGGCCTGGTTAGATGCAAGTTTAATTTTCTGGAGCAAATACTTCCTAGATGATGCTGTCAAGTCCCTAGGGCTCAGGAGGCACATTGTACCTGATCACCATTCCTTTGGTCAGTAAAGATTGATTATTTGATTCAGGTGTTGCTTCCATCAAGCCTTTATGATGTTTCCTTCAGCCTTCAACTAATGGTTTGGAAGACTTAAATGATGACTACCTAGATCCATTACCTTATTTAATAAGAAGATAACATATCATTTATTTATTTATTTATTTTGAGATGGAGTTTCGCTCTTTCGCCCAGACTGGAGTGCAATGGCCTGATCTTGGCTCACTGCAACCTCCACCTTCCGGTTTCAAGTGATTCTCCTGCCGCAGCCTCCCAAGTAGCTGGGATTACAGGTGTCCACCATCACGCCCAGCTAATTTTTGTGTTTTTAGTAGAGACTGGGTTTCACCATGTTGGCCAGGCTGGTTTTGAACTCCTCACCTTGAGATCCACCTGTCTCGGCCTCCCAAAGTGCTGAGGTTACAGGCATGAGCCATCGCGCCTCACCAAAGATGGCCATATCTTAATCATATCATTTCTTCAGCAATTATTACTTAGATTTATTCCACACAAAGAACCTTTCATAATCAAATATTTACCTACCCTAAGGCATGGTTTGAACAAGAAAGGTAGAGTAAATATTTTATTTTTTTCAAGTCTGTTTTCAGAAGAATGAATTTTCTGCATTGCAAACAAGCTTTTATTTTAAAGTTTTGTTATAATCCCATCTTTGATGTAGTTTGGTCCATTGCCTTTTGCTCTGAACTGCCTCCTCCAGCCATCAGCCTTGGATGTGGATATCAACAAGCACAGCTGGTTCCCTAGCACACCTTCTGACAGCCCAAAGCTTTCCTAGGTCTTGGGAGACTAACCCAGTCAGTGATCTTCTCTTCCAATGAAAGAGAATTTCATTTTTATACAAGGGTTCATGCTAAGTTCCGTCTCCCCAGTGGGTCAACCCACAGCTGGAGTCTGCAGAAGTATGTGAGGAGTCCATACTCAAACACCTGGGTGGGCCTTTACCTGGACTGAAACCAGGGGTGTGCAGGAGCTGGCTTGCGTAGGCTCACAGGAGGTGACTACGAGTACCTCTCCCAAATTCTGTCTGCAGGGATAGAACTGCGGTAGCTGGAAATCAACCAAGGTGGAAGTAATTACACCATGGAAATTGGCAAACACTGCAAATCAGAGCTGTTCCTCCCTGGAGATCTGCTATTAAACATTTACTACACACTCCTGCAAAACCTCCGCAGGCCACCGACAGCAGCGTGGGTTTCTACCTATCTCTGATTTTTCTTTCTGTTTTTGGTTCCTGGGAATTTCCATTTGCTCGTTTCAAATTGGCTGTATTTTTACATTTAATGACATATCAAATTCAGAATGCATTTGTGTTGGTAGCAGGAAAGAAGGCCTTCCCAGTGTGCCACGTTGTCAGAGACACCTCTAAGAAACAGCCAGAGGGTCTGGGGGTTGATGGTGTGTGGGTTGGGGAGGGAGTGGCTGAAGAGGGCGGGGAATGTTCCAGCACTGGAGAATCATCTGTCCGCTGCTCCCTGCACGCAAGGGTTTCCACGACGCCCTGACCTACTGGCCTACATTCAGAGAGGTTTTACAGTTTCAAAAGACGATAGTAACCACACAGCAAGCGGAAAAGTGCTGGGAAAGGCGCCAGAGAGGGCAGAGTCCAGCTCAGGATATACGGGAATCTACCATATGGTAAAGGGAGCTTCTCAATCAGTGAGGAAAAGATAGGTTAGGCCTCAAATCATTATCTTATTAAAATAATTTTTAAAACAAAATACTTAACTTATTCCTTGCAACAGATAAGCTCCAGATAAAACACATTTTAATTTTTAAAAAATTATAAAAGTAAAATAGTACAAGCTAATTTAGGTGACTATTTTAATATAATTTTCACAAGCAGCCAAAGTTGAAACACTGACACATCATCAAAGCCAGAAGCTATAAAGAAGAATATCAATGGGGTTTATCTATATAACTTTTTAAATATCAATTTTTTCCTTATGGACAAGATTTAAGACAAATAGCCAACTGAGTTTAAAGTGTCTATAATAGGCCAGGCACGGTGGCTCATGCCTGTAATCCTAGCACTTTGGGAGGTCGAGGCAGGCAGATCATTTGAGGCCAGGAGTTTGAGACCAGCCTGGCCAACATGGGGAAACCCCATCTCCACTAAAAATATAAAAATTAGCGAGGTATGGTAGTGTGCACTTGTAATCCCAGCTACATGGGAGGATGAGGCACGAGAATCACTTGAACCTGGGAAGGCAGAGGTTGCATTGAGCTGAGATGGCACTACTGTACTCTAGCCTGGGCAATACAGTGAGACTCCATCTCAAAAAAAAAAAAAATTAAAATATGGATGGTTTTCAACTTTACTTTCAAAATTATTCTAAAGTTTATGAGACAATAGGAAATAAAATTTTGAAAGAGAAAAATGATACAGAACTTGCATCAGTGCACATAAAGTTTATCATGAAGCTACAATTACAAAAGTATTATTCCAGCACAGAAATAGATTGGCACCCAGTAAAACTGCATAAAAGGGCAGATACTGACCCCACTGTATCCAGGGAGTTATAAGTAATAACTCTGGCTGTTGGGAAAGGAAGAGTCATGCAATAAATGGTGCTCAGCCAATTGGTTAATTCCAAGGAGAAAAATTAAGTTAGATTTCACTTTGACAAGAAACACTAAAGTTGGCTGGGCATGGTGGGTCACGCCACCATAGAGCAGGTGGCATAGCGGGTTGGGGGTTGGGGAGGCAGTGAGAGGTGAAGCCAGCTGGACTTCTGGCTGGGTGGGGTCTTGGTGAACTTTTCTTACAAAAGGATTGTAAAATGCACCAATCAGCACTCTGTAGCTAGGATTGCAAAACACACCAATCAGCACTCTGTGGCTAGCTAGAGGTTTGTAAAATGCACCAATCAGCACTCTGTAAAAACGAACCAATCAGCTCTCTGTGGCTAGAGGATTGTAAAATAGACCAATCAGTGCTCTGTAAAATGGGCCAATCAGCACACTGTAAAATGGACCAATCAGCACTCTGTAAAACGGACCAATCAGCAGGATATGGGTGGGGACAAATAAGGGAATAAAAGCTGGCCAGCTGCAGACAGCAGCAGCACACAGCTGGAGGTTCTTGCTGGAATGTGGAAACGTTTCTTCCACTTTTGCAGTAAATCTTGCTCTTGCTCCCTCTGGGTTTGTGGCGTCTTTAAGAGCTGTAACACTCACCCTGAGGTTTCGCAGCTCCATTCTTGAAGTCAGCATGACCACAAACCCGCTGGGAGGAACCAGCAGGAAGAAGGCAGTCAGAATGGGGTAAGGGTGGCAGTCGGTCAGTGAGGATGTGGCCATCAAACAGTTCTGAGCGTTAAGAATAGTTATGACCAAAAGTAAAGGAACAGTGTAGTTGTACAGTTTTTGCCTAAAAATCTGAATATGGGGTTGGGAATTTTACAAAGCGTAGGAGATGAAGTATCTGTGTAACACGAGGGATTCTTTTTTGGTGTTCAGTTGTGATTTTCGTATCTTCATATTGTGTTTCCTACACTGTTTTGAATACATGTTTTAAGAAACACTGTTTTGAATACATCTTGTAAGTAAACAAAAATGGGTTTGTTGGTTTCCTTTTATAACTGTATGTTGAACTAAATACCCCGAAACACACTTCTGCTGAAAACAGTTAAAAACAATAGAAAAGTTAAAAAAAAAAATTTAATGAATGGACAAAATAATTTCTAAAAGTGCAAAGGCTGGAAAAGAAAAGAGGGACCAGATTGGCAGAAGCCTGTAGCCCCGCCCCTTTCCTCGGGACACCTGCTACCTCCGGTGGAAGCAGCGAGGACGTGCTGAGGTTCCAGCCCAGGGACCCACCCGAAGGCTACAGACCAGGGCTGGGACCAATCAGGAACCCAGCACCGCAGTCACAGGCTGGCCCGGGGCAGGTGCTCTGAGTCCATCCTTGCCTCCTGTCTCAGAAATCTCCAAATGAGCATTTACCCCAAAGAAGTCCCAGACTGATAGTGGGCTCCGGCCAGGTTAACCCCAGAAACGTCATGGCGAGCAAAATAAGCAGGAATGAGTAGTTGGAAAGAATAAATAACGTGTGTGTCCGTGTCGATGATTTCCAAAAGTATGAAAATTTTAATCATGAATTGTTTACAGGTATGTGTGACAAAAATTTTAAGAAAGGAAATACGTATAGCTTCAAAATATAAAACTCCCAATTCTACATAGTGGTAGCTCCAAAGCACTCTCAGAAAGGGACAGATCAAATCATTACGAATGTAAAGACTTCAAATTCACAATCCCCAGGACTGCATTTATTCAGGAGGGCATATGCTTTACTTTCGAACACACATGTAATTTTTAAAATAAACTATCCTCAACCACAAAGGCAATCATCATAAATTTCAAGAAGTTAACACCATTAAAACATTTATTTTCACAAAGCAATAAAATTAGAAAACAAAAAAACATTTACATAACTTTTAATTAAAAATCAAATAGAAGTAGAAATTGCAAACCTTTGTAACTGAATAATAAGAGCGCCGAATCTCTAATCCTGTGAGACGAAGGAGGCAAAGGCATTTTGAGAACCACGGGTATTCTTAAATGCATTAATTAAATTCAAAGATGCATTAAAAATAAGCTCTCCACTCAAGAATCTAGGAGAAAGAACAGCACAATAAACTCAAATAAATTAGAAGAAAATAAGGAGGAAACCAATTTAATTCAATAAAATAAACCCACACACAAAAGTTTCAGATAATCAGCAGCGCCAAAATAATATTTTATGAAATCGCCAATAAAACGAACTTCGAGTAAGTAGAATAAACAATAGGAAAGACATAAGTAATATAGGAAACAAAAGGTACACAGCAGGGCCAGGCGTGATGGCTCACGCCCAGAATCCCAGCACTCTGGGAGGCCGAGGTGGGAGGATCCCTTGAGCGCAGTAGTTTGAGACCAACCTGGGCAATATGGCAAAACCCTGTCTCTACTAAAAATATAAAAATTAGCCGGGCCTGGTGGCAGGGGCCTGTCGTCCCAGCTACTTGGGAGGCTGAGGTGGGAGGAGGCAGATATTGCGGTGAGCCAAGATCATGCCACTGTACTCCAGTCTGGGTGACACAGCGAGACCCTGTCTCAAGAAAAAGAAAAGAGATAAAAAAAAAAAAAAAAAAGCACAAAAGACACACAGCAGTGCCAAGGCAGCAAGGATTTACGTGTTATAAAAGATTTATAGGCAGCTTTAGTTCAATGAAAATAAGGGTGGACTTGGGAACTGTGGTCTATCTTGGCAACTCCTCTCCAGCTTATTTTACTCCTGCAAGAGGGCTTCCTACTACACAATGATTAAAATTTGTGTCTTTTTTTGTGATCACTCACACTGAAAAGTAGACGTATTAAGTAAAGAATATGATTGAAAATGAGAGACTTTCGCAGGAGACAAAGGGCAGATGGATAAACTGGTGTGCTCACACCTAGGAGGAAAATTAGCCTGGGTCACAGCCTTTCTCCCTGTTTATATTCTTCTTGAATAAGCAGGAGGTACATTTATGCCGATAAGAAGATGAGCTGTGATTTGGAAAACTGTAGGGCTGGGGGCTGGACGCGTCATCATCAGTCAGTCATTCCTGCCAGTCAGCACCCTGATGGATGACCTGCAAGGCCGCAGCAGCCAGCAGAACACAGGACCACGCCAGAACGTCCAATCCAAAGGAAAACAACCTATACTCTAAAGTGATCGTGCTCATCTCAGTGTGTGACAAGGAAGACGATGGCACCTGGTTCCAGGAGCCAAACGTTTCCACATCCCTGCGAGGCAGGTGTCTTTGCACATCCTTTCTCGGGCATCAGCATCCCGCTGCGCGCAGAGGCTTTGAAGTTAGTCTGCTCCAGTGGACATCACATGTGCAGCAACAGGTAACCCGGTTGGGAAGGGTGCGCTTTCCGGTCACCCACCACCAGGGCACGTGGCTCTGGCACCACTGCCAAGCCTCAGCTCTCTGCAACTCCTCAAGGGACTTTGTGCTCAGTTTTTCTGCAGAGAAAACTGCAGAGCAGGAAGTAACTCCCAGAAAGGATCACTTTAAGGAGGGATTGTCCTAGCAATGACCACCTCCTGGTACACAGGCTCCGTTTAAGCCTCGTGAATTTTCAATACAAAATTTCCAGAAGAAAGATTCAAAAGCTGCCTCCATGGCTCCTTCTCAGATGTTTAATAAGCTCTGTGATGTCGGCTTGATTAATAAGAGAATATTTGGGGCCCAGGCTCAGTGACCTCCTTAAAGCAGACCAGTTGGCACCCTTCAAACTGGCTGTGCCCACCTGTGGGGTGGAGATCCTCCAGGACACTGCCTCCCATTTAATACTGAACGGTAATGTGTGTGAATCCCTTAAGACCTGGGGTGGAGAGAAGGAACACACATCAACAACTCCAGGTCAAGCTAGGGGATATTTTAGAATTTTTTGCCAGGAAGAGATTTTTTTTTAAATAATGCTTGCTTTGGGGAGTTCACCTGCTCTCCCCAAGAGCAGCCCCCTTGATGAACCCCCCAACAGATGGTGGACCTGCTGTGTACCTGTCTAATCCTAGCACCCAGACCGCTGCCCTTATCTCTCACTGGCCAGGCAAAGTAAGCTCACAGCATTCACCAGCTCCAGGTGATGGTCACATGTGGCCTTTTGGTGTTGGGGTACAACAGGATTTAATTTTAGGATGCAGGCTCAGAAAGTCGCCTGTGTGGTGTTGCCTGCCAAGTAACTCAGATATGAGCATTGTACTGACAGACCATGTCAAGCTTCTCATGGCCATTCTTGAGTTCTATAAGGGGATTGATCCTAAGGTGTAAGGCCATGTCTGTTTACCTTGGGACTCAAGCATATTTATTTCAAAATACAGCCTTTCATAAAATGTATCTCATTTTATGATACAAATAGTGCATCAAATGCCACAAGCCATTGTAGAGACCTACAGAGAATACGGTCACGAGCCCTCCACCTTCTCCTCCTTATCTCTAATCCTTCTACCACAGGGCTCATTTTAACCCGGTAAATACTGTTCTAAAACTGTTCGTTATAAAAATATGAATACATATATGTGTAAATAAATGCTATCATATATTCCCATCTGTAAACAGAGATGTGTTTTCCATAGTTTTTAATGACCTAATTTATGTTGAACCGGTGATAAATTACATAGTATAAATTTCAAATGCTCCAAAAGCATATACACAGGTGTACTGGGTTGAACAATATCCCTTAAAAATTCACATCCACCCAGAGCCTCCGAATGTGAGCTTTTCTGGAAAGAGGGCCTTTGCAGCTGTAGCTATTCTAGAACTTCAAGATAGCATTATCCTGGATTTAGCATCAGCTCTCAATTCGATGACTGGGGGCCTCATAAGAAGAGGAAAGCATCCACAGTCACCGAGGGATGATGGCCACGTGAAGATGGAGGCAGAGGCTGGAGAGATGCTACTGCAAACCCAGGAACCCCAGGGGCCACCAGAAGCTGCAAGAGGCAGAAAGATCCTCCACTAGGGCTTTCAGAAAGCTCCGGGCCCTGCCGACACCTGGATTTCAGGTTTTAGCCTTCAGAACTGTGAGAGAATGAATTTCGGTTGTTTTAAGGCCTGAGTTTGTGATAATTTGTTATGGCAGCCACAGGAAACAAATACAAAAGGAAAGAATGTAACACACACAGTCCTTGTCCCCTGTCCCCCACTTCCTTTCCTGAGCACTCACTGAGTAGTTTCTCATCTATCTTTCTAGAACCTTCACCTCCACGTGCACTTTCAGCAGATGGTGACAGTACACTCTGTTCTGCCCATTATTTCATAATAAATCTTGGCTTTCATCACATATTAGTTCACTGTTGCACTCTTTATGGTGGCTGCACAATCTTCATTTAATTATTTTTCCTGATCTTGTGCTGCCACAAACAATGCTACAGCAAATGCCCCTGCACACATATCATGTGCACGTGTCTGAGTGTAACTACAGGCTACATTCCCAGCAGTGGAATCACTGGGACAAAAGGTGGACTTGTTTTTACATTCTAGTAGTTCTGGCTCGCTTGTGTTCTGGCTGCAATATACACAAGTGCCAAGGTCCCTGCACCCTTCCCAGAAAGGCGTGCCCTCACCCACCTTGATCTTCGATAGTCTAGGTGAAAAGTGGCATGAGGATTTGCGTTGACTGTCTATTTATATGGATAGGAACAATTTTTATCTCCTTTCCTGAAAAAGGTTAAAATCCTTTTGATGTTTCTGTTGGCTTGTTGAGGATTTTATTGAGTTAGAGGAGCTCTTCGTTCAGTTAGGAAAATTGTATTTTTCTGTGATATAAATTGTGTATAACTTTCCCAGTCATTTGTCTTCTGATCTTCTTTATGGGGCTAGGTGATTGTCAGGAGTTTTTTTTAGCTGTATGTATTGACTTTTTTTCAAAGGTTTTGTTTTATGCTACTATATGTTATTTACTACAGCAAAATATATACAACATGATGTTTACTGTCTTAACCAGTTTTAAGCGTACCATTAAGTGTATTTAATACAGTGGTATTAAATATAGTCACATTGTTGTCCAGCCATTACCACCATCCATCTCCAGAACTTTTTCATCTTCCTAAGCTGAAACTCTGCACCCATTAAACACTAACTCTCCGTTCGGCCTCCTCCAGCCCCAGGTGGTCACCATTCTACTTACATTGCTGTATTTTTATAACATATTTTAAAAGGCATTTTCCACTCCCTACCAACATTCTCTATTTTATTATAATTTTTGTTTTGATTTTTAGATAAAATATTCGCTTTTCTCTAGTTTACTTGGTGAAATGTAAATTTATTTGGATATACAGATTCTCCAAGACCATTTATAAATTTATTCCCTATTAAGTTTTTAAACATTCATTATTTATTTTAACTGAAAAATAAAAATTGTATAGATTGAGTACAGCATACCTTGAAACACGTATACATTGTGGAATGGCTAAATCAAGCTGATTAACATATGCATGATTTCACATACTTATTATTTATCATGGTGCGAATACTTAAAATGTACCTTCTTTGCAATTTTCAAGAATAGAATACGTTGTTATTACCTATAGTCACCATGTTTTATTCGCAAAAATTTTACCCAATTTGGTCAAATGAATTTAGGTACTGTCAATTCATGCTATATATCTTTCCTTTCATGAGTAGGCAGCACACTTTTTCATTATTAACTTTTTAAAAATGTATTTCAACTTCTGATAATCCTGCTCTTCCACCATCACTCCTGCTTAGAATTTTCCTAGCAATTATTGTTTATTTTTTATGTAATGAGCTTGTCTAGTTCGTGCAAATATATTCTGGTGGTATTTTATTGAAATTATGTTAAAAATACTAATTAATATAGTGGTGATGTCATCATGATGTTAATTCTTTCTACCCAAGAAGAGTTTGCTCATATTTCGTTTTGTACTGCTCAGAGGTATTTTAAACATTTTTTCACATAGGTTTTGTACATTTCATATTAAGTTTATTCCTAAATGCATATTTATTATTGCTAAAAAATAGTCTTTTCTGTCATTAAAGCATTTAAATAGTTGTATTTTGTACAGAGGAACCCAATTATTTCTGTTTTAATTTTATATTAGCTGATTACATCCTCTATTTGTAACATTGTCTTGCAACTTTCTTAGAATTTCCAAATATAAAAGTATGCTATCTGCAAATAATCACCACTTTGTCTTCTCTTTTACATTTTTTACTTTTTGCCTTGGCTAGTAGGTTTGAAACAATATTAAATAGTAGTGATATTTAACATCCTTGTTTTTTACCTAATTTTAATGAATGGAAGACATTCTTGTGTTCTCTCATTAAACATGGCACTGGCCTTTAATTTGAGATCACACACACACACACACACATACACAAGATTTTTAAATGTTAAGGAAGTAGGTATTCTTATTTTATTAAATGTTTGATAAAAAATAAATGGCAAATACTTAAAATGTATCTTTTCAGTATTTACAGAGATAATACTTCTATAGATAAATGTATAAATTAAATTGCATTATATTCAGAAAAATACATTAAGAGATTTTCCAGTATTGAACTACACTTGCATCCTTTAAACAGTCCGGAAATTGGTCAATCTTTATGAGGCAGGAGAATAGGGAATTAGGGTAACCAGAGGTTAAGACTTAAGCAAAAGCACAGCAGATGCAGTCATTTCTAGGCAAGACTGGGCAGCATCTTCACTGGGTTCAAGCGATTCTCTTGCTTCAGCCTCCCGAGTAGCTGGGACTACAGGTGCACGCCACCACACCAGGCTAATTTTTTTTTTTTTTTTTTTTTTTTTTTTTTAGTAGAGGCGTGGTTTCACTGTATTAGCCAGGATGGTCTCGATCTCCTGAGCTCGTGATCCACCTGCCTTGGCCTCTCAAAGTGCTGGGATTACAGGTGTGAGCCACCGCGCCCGGCCCAAGTATCAGGATCTTTAAATCACCTTTTACCCTTTCTTTCATTTCCTTTGAAAGAGCACTGCAACAGCACTGTCTGTAGCATCAGCATTCTGATATGCAACATTTATCCTAATCATAAATAAATTATCTAATCAGAATTCTCACATTGGCTTCACTCAATTCCAATCACCTGTGTTTTTTCCATGGTTTATCCATTTATCTACTGCTTAGCTGAAATTGGTATTCAGCACTTTCTTCAGGATCAGCTCAAAGGATCTATCAGATTTGTAAAGGTTTGTCCTCTTGCCTTTATAACTGAAAGACTCTGCTTCGGGATAGAATTTTGCCCATACCTCCTTTCCATAAGAACTGGAAATTACTTCTCTACTGCCTTTTAACACTGAATGTTTATATGGAATAGTCTAAGATGTAAAGCCAGTCATGTGTATAATTTTTAAAATTAAGTGCAACTTAATCATATACATGAATGCAAAGGGACTGTTTCTCAATTCTTGAAGTTCACCAAATTTGTTGGTATAAATTTGATATGTAATGTCCTATATCAGTATTTCTTGGACAACAAATTTGTAGACTTGAATTTGTTTTTCTTTATTGATCTTTTATTTAAATATGTATTTAAGTATTCCCATAGGTTTGTCCTTACGTTATACCTCTCCTCTGTCTGAAAAATCAAACAGTCAAAACATACAGTAGTAGTTCTCCATCAAACTATCATTAATTTATTTAGATTTTAGATGCTGGGGCCAGCAATCTTCTTACTTGTCTTGAGATTTCTCTTCTGATTCAAGCCCTACTTGTTTCAGAAACTTTCACAAGTATTCTCTTCAATTATAATAGTTAGGTAATATAACCTAAATCAATGCACATTCAAAAGTATCTTTTTAAGCCCAGGCAAGTGAATGCTATTTTAATTGGAGATATGTTCTTTGGTCACAATCCTCTCCTTTCAGTATTTTGCAGATGTTATTTCAGTGTTATCAGAGAAAAGTAGTTCTCCTTTTTTTCAGTTTGAAGCTTAAGCAATTTATACTTGGAATGTCAGAATTTGAAATAGGTATGTCTAGGCATCTTTTCAATTATTTTTTCAATTAATCTTTTCACTAGTAGGTAAGTCTTTTAAATCTGCAGACTCAAGACTTCATCTCAGAAATTTTTCTTTATTATTTAATTATCATCTCTCTTGGAGCTGTTTATTTTTATCTCTTGGGACTGCTAAATTATTTGCTGGTTACAATCCCAAAAATTACTTTCGGTTTCCAACATCTTTAATTTCATTATGTCCATTCCTTTGGCATTTTTATTCTAACATTGTGAAATATTTTTCCAGTCTGCCTATAAAATTGAGATTTGGGGAAGTCACGCCTGCACTCTAACTGTATCTCCTCGAGTCTTATTGCTTTGATGCTAAATTGTGCGCAGGATTTTCCACTGGTTCTGCTTCCATTTTTTTTTTCTTTTTTAAAACATAGTCTCACTCTGTCACCCTGGCTGGAGTGCAGTGGCGTGATCTCCACTCACTGCAAACTCCACCTCCCAGGTTCAAGTGATTCTCTTGCCTCAGCCACAAGTAGCTGGGATTACAGGTGCCCACCACCATGCCCAGCTAATTTTTGTAGTTTTAGTAGAGACGGGGTTTCACCATCTTGGCTAGGCTGGTCTTGAACTCCTGACCTCAGGTGATGACCCGCCACGGCCTCCCAAAGTGCTGGCATTTATAGGCATGAGCCCCCGCGCCTGGCCACAGTTCCTTCTCCTCTTTGGCTGCTCCTGAGCTCTGGGCGCCCTCCGCTGCTGGGTCAGGAGGGTCTGCTGAGAAGCAGTAAACCACTTATGAGGGTGGATTTACTTCCTCTCCTGTGGACTGGCAGTGGGCAAACTTGCAAACTACTAAGCTCTCTTGAGGCAGAAAGACAGTTTATTCAGTGAAACTACCCTTCTTCCAAACTGGCCCTTAAACAAACAAAAATTACCTCCTCATATCTATTCCACCATCTGACCCTATCCCCATTTCCCTCATCCTCCCTTCCAGTAAAACCAGCCCCATCTTCTCCGTGTAACATGCCTCCCGTATTCTCCATTCACAGCAGTGGACAGAGGACACAATAGCTAAGCTCTCAATCAATCTCAGGCAAATAGCCTGAAAAGAAGAAAGCTTATCACATGTATTATTTCTGTCATCCTCACAAAACTCTGCAAAGCATAGGAGACGCCCCCAGTTTTGCAAACAAGGCTACAAAGGCCCAGAGCATTGGCCGTGGAGAGGCTGCAGTACAGATCTGCTCTGCTGACCTGGAAGCTGGGGCTGTGTGCTCCACATCCTCCCCTGGTCTTGCTTTGTGACTAAGGACGGATTTCCAAGATAGCTGGAGAAGCAGTTCGAGGCTATGACTCAGACTAAAGTGAATCGTCACTGAGGCCGCAAATGAGTACTTTACAAAAACTATTATAGGAAAGTCATTTCAAGCATAATAGAGAACGTTCAAATGTGCTCGTAAATTAAATACATCAAAACTAGCACAGGATACTAGGCGGAGCTGACAGCCTGACAAAGATGAAAGCTGCTGCCCCGCCTCCGTGCTGGTGGGCGCTGGCTGGCAAGGAACAGCTTCCTCCCCTGCCCGTGGAAGTCACATGGCAGCAATTTGGTGAAAACACAATTTGGATATGTGTATTACAGAACCTTTGAACAGCGTTAAAATTTTACATGTTCATTCTAACTCTAGGGTTTCATCTGAAATGAGGTCAAAGATTTGTGAAGCATGTGGTTTATTCCAGCATGATTTTAGATAAGAAAAAGTTGCAAATAAACTAAATGTCTAACACACAAAGAAAAAACAATCCCACAAAGTCTGAAAGGAATTGCAACAAATCGGTTGAGTTGGTTATTCCTGGTTGGAAGTGTGAGTAGGCATTTATTTTCATAATTACATATTTTCAAAAGTTTCTACCGTGTGTTATTGGATCATCACGGGTAGCAGGCACTGGCCTGGCCTGCTAGAGCCTATAGCTGAGTAAGAAATGGCACACGGAATTACGTATGTGCAGTAAGGCAAGGCTGTGCTCTTGCTGCCGTAGGGACGCCACTGAATGCTGACAAAGCAAAAGAATCAGAGGAGAGCCAAAGAACCTAGCATATTGCAAATAAGCCTATGAAAAGGTGCTCAGCATCATCTGTCATTAGGGAAATGCCAATTAAAACAATGGGATATTACTTCCCATTTACTAGAATGGCGAAAATCCAAAAAACTGACAAAGTCAATCACTGGCAAAGGATACAGAGCAAGAAACACTTTCATCCATTGCTGGTGGAAATGCAAAATGCTACAGCCACCTTGAAAGACAGTTTGGCAGTTTCTCACAAAGTGAAACACAGTCTCACCATGTGATCTAGGCATCGCGCGCCTAGGTATCTACGCAACTGATTTGAAAATATTTATGTCCACACAAAAACCTGCATACAATGTTTATAGCAGCTTTATCCAAAATTGCCAAAATGTCCTTCAACAGGTGAATGGATAGACAAACTGTAGATGAAATACAGGAATATTATTCCATGATAAAAATGAATGAACTACCAAGCCACACAAAAATATGTGAATCCTAATGCACATTGCTAAGTGAAAGACGCCAGTTTGAAAAGGCTGCAGACTATGTGATTCCATTGATATGACATTCTGGAGAAGACAAAACTGCAGAGACAATGAACAGTGGTTGTCAGGGATCTGGGGAGGGAAGGTGGGTGAGGCACAGAGAATTTGTTCGGGTAGTGAAATCATTCTGTGTGATACTGTAGTAATGGATACATGAAACTAGGCATTTGTCAAAATGCATAGAACCTTATAGCCCAAAGGGGAATTTTAATGCATCAAATTTTAAAAAATAATTTAGGAGGTTGGGGAATCTCAGGATGAAATGTGGACTGTGACAAAAGAACCTGACAGTCTTACGAATGTATGACGAACCTCACTAAAGAGAGTTAAGGGGGAAAGTGCTGACCTAAGCAATTTTGGAAATGAGTAGAGATTGCATGGCTAATGGGAAAAGTAGCTATACATGGCACTGTACTCTAGATGGTAATTTTTTCCCCAAAATATGAGTTTATGCACCTGAAACTATTATATACTACATGGAACTTAAAAACTAAATGAGTGATGAATGGTGGGTGCCTGGTTTCTCACTGTTTTACATATAAGCAAAAGTAGAAGGCTAGAATGACCTGTATGTAATGGATTAGAGTTGGAGATACCAGTATGTACTCATATTTAGCTCCATATATATGTGGATATATAAGCATATATATATATACACACACACACACATGCTTAAGAACTTAATTGCAATGTTTTTTAGGGCTTTTATTAGGCTAAAAAGAATTTGGTAACACCCCAGGTGCCCTTTAGAGGCCTCCAGTTGGTTACACCCTATGAAGGATTGGCCTGCGACCAGTCAGAGGCTGAAGTGGAGACCTGGCCCACTGTCAACCAGAGGCTGAAATGGAAACTTCTGTCTTGTTATCACAGGAGTGAAGATGTGGCCTGGATGCTGCCTAATCTCACCTGCAAATGGCTGCCCCCGCTGTTCTTTTACTTACATCTTAACCTCTGGTTATCCTAATTCCCTGTTCTTCTGCCTCACAAGGATTGACCAATTTCTGGTTTATTTAAAGGATGCAAGTGTAGTTCAATACTGGAAAATCTCTTAATATAATTTTCTGAATATAATGCAATTTTATTAATATAATTTATACACTTATACATAAAAAACCATCATCTCTGGAGAAAATGAAAAGATATATTTTAAATATTTGCCATTTATTTTTTATCAAACTTATAATAAAATAAGAATACATACCTCCTTAGCATTTAAAAATCTCTAGCAGTATCTATAAATACAAACACATACGTAGCATGTATACACACATACATGTATATGCTCTTTTTGTTAAGAGGACCTAGAAGCAGTGACGCCCCAGGAATAATGAGCACATCTATCACACAGATCTTGGTGTCTAACACGGTTCTCCAATAAAAGAAACCAAAGCTCCCTGAAGAAATGACTGATTCTAGGATTGGGGCAGGGAAGAAACAAGATGAGCCTGGTATGTCTTCTTGTGACAAAAGGTAAGAACAGTGCTAAAATACACATGCACACAATAAATGATTAAATGAGTAAATAATGGAGAAGAACAGAGAAATTTCCTTTGCAGAAGAATCTTAAATAATTTTTGTAGATAGTCCACACAGTGAGGTGGAGCATCACTCCTGCCTCCCTAAGCGTGAGCTCCACGTAATACAACGGAGAAACCTGACAGGCACGACCTCAGCCAGGCCAACAAGGTTAAGGTCAGCAGTAGCAAGTCATGTTGTAACAGAATGTGAGGAGAATGGCACTTACTTCAGCCATCTTTCCATTAAAAACACATACATCCAGTCTAATCATGAGGAAAACGTCAGTCAAATACCAACTGAGGGACATTCTACAAAATGCCTGACCAGTACTCCTCAAAACTGTCCAAGTTGGCTGGGCTCCCTGGCTCATGCCTATAACCCCAGCACTTTGGGAGGCCAAGGCAGGAGGATTGCTTGAGCCCAGAAGTCTGAGACCAGTCGGGGCAACACAATGAGACTCCTCCTGTACAAAATATGCAAAAAATTAGCTGGGTGTGGTGGCGTGTGCCTGTAATTCCAGCTATTCGGGAGGCTGAGATGGGAGGATCACCTGAGTCCAGGAGGTTGAGGCTGCAGTGAGCTGAGATTGCACCACTGCATTCCAGCCTGGGCAGCAGAGTGAGACCCTGTCTCAAAACAACAGCAATGGCAACAAGACCCAAAACCTGTCAAAGTCATGAAAAGCAAGGGAAGTCTGAGAAACTGTCAGAGCCAAAAGAAGTCTAAGGAGACATTACCACTCAATGAAGTGTGACATCCTGGATGGGATCCTGGAACAAAAAAAGACATTAGATAAGCAACTAAGGCAGTCTGATTAAGTATGGACTTTAATCCCAGCACTTTGGGAGTCCAAGGCGGGCAGATTGCGAGGTCAGGAGATCGGGACCATCCTGGCTAACACAGTGAAACCCCGTGTCTACTAAAAAAATAAAAATAAAAATAAAAAAATGTGCTAATATTGGTTCACTAATAGCGACAAATATACCATACTAATGTAAGATATTAATAACAGGGAAACCCACCGTGGCATAATGGAAATGCTATGTGCTATCTTCACAACTTTTCTGTACATGTAATACGATTCCAAAACTAAAATTTATCAGTAAAAAGACATCAGCATTATTACTGTATTCAATTGAATAAAAACTTATATGCATAATTTTTAATTTGAAGCAAGTTATGGGAACAGTGGAAGTTTAACTTAGAAAACTGACGTAGGAAGCTTGAAGCACAAGAAATTTAACCTTGGTCTTGAACAATCCAAATATTGTACTTTTTTTATGGTAAGTTAATTGTTGAAGACTGTGAATCATGCCAAGGTTTTCTTTTATTTTGAAACTGAAGCCTCTTATTGTTATCTCATAGCTGTTGTAACAAAGGCTATCTTGTAAATGAACTTCTCAGTAGCCACAAAGAGAAACATAGCTTGATAACTCGTTTCTTTCTCTTTTAGACAGTTTTGACTGTTTATCTGAGTTAAATATTTCTAGAGTATATGCATACAACTGAATTTTTTTGATCAGTTAATGTGTAAAGTTTTTCACGAGATAAGAGTGTGACAGAAAGAAGAAAGGAAGTGCTCTTCAGACCAAGCTAACTATCTTCTTTTAGTAAAGAGAGGGAAGAAAGTTTATATGTATGAAAGAAAGATTTGGACATATTCACACGCAAAAGAGTGTCATCTAGCTGGTTTTTACACAATGAGGATCATTAAAATTTTTATCAAGCCAACCAATCAAAAAAGTCAGACTTAGTCATGAAAAAGATGAAAATGAAGGACGCGATAGCTCCCATGTTAAACAAAATACTTTATTTTAAACAAGACCTCATGAGGGTTTTAAACTTTTTGATGTCTATAGACTCTACAAAATATTCAAATAGTGAAGATCAGGCAGTAAGGTGATTTCTTAGCCAATTTTAAATTTACAATCATATCTGCAATTTCTGGCTTCAAACCATCAACAACAACGGCAAAAAGGAAGTCTTTGGAAATGTCAGCAGTAGCTACTCCTGAATACTGTGTAAAGATGTTGCTTAGAGAGATAGTTTCTTATGTTTTTCGTTAATGAATATCTTATGCTTTTCATAGCTAATGAATATTTTGGTGGGGCAAATTTGGGGCCTCAATTGCATTTAGAAACTTCCTTATATCAATCAAAGAGAACCGACCATTTTTCTTTCTTTTTCGTTCTAAAGTGCTACTTGATAAACAGTTTTCTAAAGTGGTCACTGCAGTTTTGAATTCTTTTGGTAAAATTGTGCCACTTAAAAAGTTATGCACAGAGTTAGAGTTCTAGTAATAAAACATAAAGAAATCCGGGAGCTTGGCAAAGACCCATTGTCATCCATCAGGGGCCAGACAAAATCTCCTGGTTCCAAGCAGACAAAATTAAATAAAAACAGTTCTCAGGGACACAAAAGCAAGACTGAGGAAGAAGTTCTTACAAGGTTTTGAAATGGTAACCCAGGGCCAATAGAACAGGGGCCTGAGAAGAAACCTTCTCAGTTTCTTCTGAGGTTGGCTTTGATGATGGACTCTCAGGCTTAGAAACACTGTCTTCCTATAGACTTTTCCCCTCAGAGACAAATAACTTTCAGAACACTGGACAAGCAGACAAACAAACAGCCGGTGCATTAGGCAAGCAGGTGTTAGGTGCTATGAAACAATGTTGCCAAAGAATAGTACAAATTAGAGCTGTTAACTAAAATTCCCAAGGGGCTTAATGCCTAGGAAAACAAAATAAACCCATTGCCCAAAGGCTACACTGAAACACAGCAGTTCAATGTAGCATGAACTTACCTCCCAGCCAGGAAAGGTGGCGGCCAAGGCACAGGGCTGTGCAGATGTGTGCTCCCTCACAGAATGATATGCTTTGGGTCTGTGTCCCCACCCAAATCTCGTCTCAAATTGTCCTCCCCAAGGATGGAGGCAGGAAAGTGACTGGATCCTGGGATTGGCTTGCCTCGTGTTGTTCTCATGATCGTGAGTGAGGTCTCATGAGATCTGATGGAATTATAAGGGTCTGGCATTTCCTGCTTGCACTTCTCTCTCCTGCCACCATATGAAGAAGGTCTTTGCTTCCCCTTTGCCTTCTGACATGATCGTAAGATTCCTGAGGCCCCACCAGCCATCTGGAATTGTGAGTCAATTAAACCTATTTTCTTTATAAATCACCCAGTCTTGGGTAGTATCTTTATAGCAGTGTGAAAACAGACTAACGTACGGACTCAATCATCAGTCTGACGTGGTGCGGATCTCTGCTGCATCTCAGAGAAACTTCTATTTCTATCGGTGTCTTTGAGTCAGAGACCACCAGGAGCACCCTTGTGATTGAACAAGGTGGGTTTATTGCCAGTTGCAGTGAGCAGAGCACACGCCACAGAGAGCCAGGGCATCTCAGCAAGCAGGTGTCAGAAGCTGTTATATGATGTGGGCTTACATTGGTGAATTGAGGAAGATTCAAGGGAAGGGTTTGCTTTATTTTGGAAATCATCCGAAAGCAGAGGCAACTTGGTAACTGGGTGTCTCAATTAATCTTATCTGTGGGGAGGACAGACCAGACTAGTGCAAGGTAAATGTTGTAATTGATAAGGAGCTGTCATCACTCATTTTAGCCAAGAGAAAAGGATGTTTGGTATTTTGTAGGTGGCACAGCAAACTTGTTTTTGTCTGTGCTTAAATAAAATTATGAAATGGGCTTATTTTGTCTCACTGTATCATGGCCTCAGAGTAACCTTGTCTGAGGTTGGTGTTTGCAAGATTGAGTGTATGCAAAAGGAGAACAGGATGGTCTAGCTGGGAATACCAGGCCAGCTTTTCAGACATCATGGCTGTTTGGTTTGGTCTGTTTTTTTCTTTCTCAAAAACTAAAGTTTGGGGGAAAAATAGATATAAGCAAAGAATTAGCATTAACTAAGCATACTCTGGGATGGGAAGTGAATTACAACAATGTGTACAAGGTAGACCGGTGGTGTTAAATCAATTCTAGCCCAAAGCTGTCTCCTTACAGATTTTAAGTTCAGCCTAAAGGTTTCTCTGTACATCATGAACTATGACAAGTGGAGGTGTAAACAGACCGCAGCCTACACTTGTGCCAGTCACTGAGTTTTGGCCCATCAAATGTAGCCAACTGTTTAAGCCATGTTCAAATAAGGCAAACGGCAAGCTGTACCCAATCCAGCTGTTTCTGTACCTCACTTCCATTTTCCTTATGTTGCTTTCCTTTTTCTGTCCATAAATCTTCTTCTACCACGTGGCTGCGCTGCCCGTCTCTGAGTCTACTTCGAGTCAGAGTAGACTGCTCGATTCGCGAATCATTCACTGCTCAATTAAACTCCTTTAATTTGACTGAAGTTTTTCCTTCATCAGATGGCGTCAGAAGGGAGAGCTTCTAACGACCCCCATGAACCCTGAGTGACCAAGTGAGGGACCTGCCAGGCTCCTCGTGCCCATTGTTCTCTCAGGGCAGCTGTGGAGGGTGGTAAGATCTCACTCAGATTCCAAAGCGCCATGGATTTGTGTTTTGAGCTCTCCGAGTTTCTTTGAGCAGATTTCTCATGCAAACTGGGTTTAGAAATGGTGACAGAAACTGCACTGTGTCCATAATTGGGTTGGATCCAGTAATTAACTGACTTAGAGGCCTCTTACATCTGACTGGGGCAGAAAAAAAAATGGTGGTAAATGGCAATATTGCAGGGAGTATAAATTTGGCTTCTGAGAATTCACAGGGATTTTTGTGTTCCACTCCTTTGTGTCATTTTTCTTGAGTGCTTAGATAGGAAAAATCATTAACAAAGTTGATCAAGGGTACCTGATTTTAGGTAAAAATGGGATCCTTAATTTCTGAAGAACTGAGTTCCTTCTGGCTTATATATAAATAAGTATTAGGCCCCAGAAGCAACAAAGTCTTACAGAAATGGTGAAATCTTACTAAAGATAACTTAGAGTGGAACGTTCCAAATGAACAGCGCTGCGCTGAAGTGCATTTGAAAATGAGGGCTCCCAAATTAGTCTCATCTAGGGATGCCTATTGATATGCAGAAACTTCTAAATGGATTTCAGTATTTTTATTTAAAGACTTTATGAAAGTCAAATAAAAAGCTTAAGTGACTAATTGATTTAAAAAAAATTAAATCTGCTAACTTTTGGCTGAGTTGTGATCTCGAGCCAAAGGAAATAGACCGTAGCACCAACTGGTTGACTCTGGGTAAGTAACGGAGTACATTTTACCTGGTAAAAGATAGGAATGGGGTAGAGGCCCGCCCCTCAGTAAAGTCCTTCTTGGTTAAAAATGGATTTGGTACTATGGGATGTTAACTGCTGTTCTCTTGGGACTACTCTGCCTTCTAGTTTTTCCTGATGGCCGTGGGGGACAGGATTAGGCATGTACAGTCTCACCCCCTGGACACGGGGAGCTTTTTCGTTCCCAAAGGGGAAAACTTGAGAGCTGATGGGACTGCTGGAAAAGATCCCTTCATGACTGACGAGTGGCCACCTGAACTTTTGATTCAGTATCACTGCAATGTGTGGGTCTTTCTCTGGGTGTGCTGAGTTCCTCACCTTCCCCACCCTGCTGCAGTCAAATCTTCTCTCTCTCTGCAAACCAATTGTTAGAATGGTAAAAATCACTATCTCTTGCAATGTTTTAATTAGTGGGCAAAAGTATCCATGACGCCAGTCTTACGCTGTAGCGAATCTGGTGTACTTTGTGCTATGAATTTGTCTTTCTGTTTCATTCTGTCACGAAGAGGGGAACCTTAGGATAGAACGCAGGCTTGGGATCTTGTCCTTTTGCAACGGTGGCCCAGGTTCAGGGTTCAATTCTGGGCCAAGAGAACGAGTCCTTTCTGGTTTGATGTCTGTGTAGCTTTGGCCATTTGTTGATTTTCTTTCCCTCCATGAATAACATCCAGCTTCCCTTCTTGAATCTTCCTCTCTCTGAGCTACCTTTGGAGATTCTAGATTTTGTAAAAACTGCTAACCACCTCTTTGAAAATACCTCATACAGTCGTGGTGAAGTCATAACCTTAATTGAGGCTTATTGGTTTTGCCTGTGAGGTCGGTTTTGATAAAGCTTAAAAGCCAGAAATAGTCACCATTTGGCCTGGCTAAAGTAGGGTAATAAGAAATTTTAAAGAGCACTATGGTTAAAAGTCAGCTTAATTAAAAGCAGATATGTAAGCCATGCATATATTTAAAAGGCCTTTACGATTTTTTCTCTTCTTGAATCTTCTTTTTCTGGATAAAAAGGTTTTGTTTTCTTCTCAGTTGGCTGAATTGCTTTTCTCCATTTTGTCTTGCCACTCTTGATGCACACAAGAGGGGACCTAAGAGAACTTCTAACAGCTTGGGACTCCTTGGGGAAAACAGAGGAGGTGCCATAGATCCTTCTTTGGGAAAAAACCTCTGTTTTCCCCATGAAACCCCAGGAACTGAAAGCAGATAGATCCCTCGCAAAATCTATGGCTAAATATACTCTTAGGGACGACTAATGGTAACTATGGGGGACACATAGATTTCTGCACATTCGGATCAGAAAAGCATGCTCATGGCCAGCTAGAAAGTTTGGAAATGCCCCCACCCAGCTGAGAGATGAGGCTCCCCTGGGGGATGGGCTAATCACAGAACGGGTGATCAGCTTTGGGTTGCTTTGCAATCAAATGCACAGAAAAATCGTTGCACTGTCTTGTTCCACAGCATTGCTCTTTTGGGGATCCAGGATTCAGTCCGACAATAGAACCCTGAATTTTGGGGGATCTGTTTTGCCTTCCAGCTGTGCCTATTTATTAGACCCTAGAAAATAACTGTATGTTTTCTGTTATGCCCTGTTCCTCCAAGGACTCCACTCGGAAGCCAGTAATCCAATTAAGAAATTTAAAAACTGGCAAATGAAAAATCTTACAACTCCTGGATCTTCTTCTGTCTTTCTGTGTATTTATATTATTGCACATGTGATGTTTATATATTAAAGAGCTCTGATTAATTGGCTTAAAAATAATAAGTGCTTAAATCAAATATTTTGTCAGAAAAGTAAAAAATGTAATGCTTTTTAATTCACATGACTTTAGTAATCTTTGGGAAATAGAGCTATAAAGCTTATTGGTAAAATAAAGACATTTGGTCAGGTATTAGGTTTACTAAATGCTTTAAGGTTATAAACTGCTTTGACTTTTGAAAAGTGTTAAACTGAACTGCTTCAGAGCTATTAGATTCTAAATAAGGCCTGGGGACATGTGGAGTTACCCATGCCCCCAGCTACGCTGGAAATAGAGTTTATCTGCACTTCTGTCTGGTGTTCTAGGTTCTAGATCTGGTACATAATCAGAATCGCTCACTTACCAGGTTTTTCACCAAAAATAAATCTTGCTAAGTGAGGCCGGGGGGCAGTGGCTCACGCCTATAATCCCAGCACTTTTGGAGGCAGAGGCTGGCAGATCATCTGAGGTCAGCAGTTTGAGACCAGCCTGGCCAACACAGCAAAACCCCATCTCTACTAAAAATACAAAAATTAGCCAGGAGTGGTGGTGAATGCCTGTAATCTCAGCTGCTCGAAAGGCTGAGGCAGGAGAACCATCTGAACCTGGGAGATCTTGAACCATCTGAACCTGGGAGATCTTGAACCATCTGAACCTGGGAGATCTTGCCACTGCACTCCAGCCTGGGCGACAGAGTGAGACTCTATCTCAAAAAAAAATTTAAAAAAAAAAGGTTGCTAAGTGTTAACATTGTAACATATAACTGAGACTACTGAAGGAACAGTTTTACATGCAGGGGGTATAAGGAATGTGAAAGGTATTTTTAGTGAAAGATTATAAGAAGTCATGGGAATGTGGCTATTTTTGCCTAGATTAAAGGGTTAAAGGACCGTTTTACGTTAAATAGGATAAAGCTGAAAGTTTAAGCAAGCTGTGGAAGGTTTGTGAAAAGTTAATCTAATGAAAGAAACTCTGTGTGTGAACTTATTGACTAAAGTAAAGGGGTTTTATTCGGTTTTTCCACAAATTACATATTGGAATAAAAGCACAACAGGGTTTTCTTAGCACACTGATCTGCTCTTTAACAAAAATTTGTAAAGGGTTATAAAGGATCTAAGAGAATCTCACCTTATGATCAAACTGATTAAGATTAAATAGATTTGTCTATCAGATTTTATTAAAGATTGGGGTTGACATTAACAGTATACTAAGTCAAGGGTGAAACTTGGCTTTCTCTCTTGAACAAGATTTTCATGTAATATTAAACGATAACGAAATATTTTACTTTGCCTTTTGAATAAACCACCGAATAAAGAAGGAAAAAACAAGAGACACATTGTTTGGAAAGCTAAGTCTTCCCTCTATCAATGAGTGACGATTTTTGCCTTTTCAAAACTTTTGAGTTAGTATTTTGACTAAATGAATGATTTTTTCGTGACCTAGAATTCTATGTCATAATATCAAGTGTTTCAAACCATTAACATATTTTATAGGTGAAACCGCCATTGCTAAATTGTCACTGAGATAGTGAAAGAGGATCTGACATGACTGACTCCATCTTGTCACTGAGATAGTGAAAGAGAGCTGACATAACCGACTCCATCTTGTCACTGAGATAGTGAAAGAGATCTGACACAACCGACTC
>NW_012115278.1:1768203-1804417 GCF_000951035.1 Colobus angolensis palliatus | reverse complement strand
AACCGACTCCATCTTGTCACTGAGATAGTGAAAGAGATCTGACATAACCGACTCCATCTTGCTTCTAATCTCCAAGCTGTCCCTGTTCATTCCTGGGGGTAGGCTGAACTATCTTTGGGAGAAACTTCGTTTATAGTTTATAGTTTAAAACACGGATGGTAACAGTCTTTTCCCAAAACAAACCCCCTTCTTTCCTGGGGACTAACAAATTAGTCACAGATTAGAGATTATGGTTTAGGAGTTACACAGCTAGAGGCTACAAGATTCTGACCCTCCCTAAACTGCTCCTAAGATCAGTGCTTGAGATATTTTGCAGACTCTCCACTTGATGGATCAGCTGACACGATCCAGATTGATAAACTGGCTTATCTTATCTTGTGGTCCCCACCCAGGAACTGACCCAGCACAAGAAGACAGCTTCACCTCCCTGTTAGTTCATCTCAGACCTGACCAATCAGCACTCGCAACTCACTGGCTTCCCCGATGACTCACCAAGTTGGCCTTAAAAACTCTGATGCCCGAATGCTCAGGGACATTGACTTGGGTACTAATAAAACTCTGGTGTCCCACACAGCTGGCTCTACATGAATTACTCTTTCTTGATTGCAATTCCCCTGTTATGACAAATCGGCTCTGTCTAGGCAGAGGGCAAGGTGAACCCATTGCGTGGTTACACAGGCTTCCCAACATCACATTGCAGCTTCAAAATTGTCCCTTCTGACCTCTAACTTTGAGATGCTACAGAGGGCCTCTGAAGCCTTTAAAAGAGGTCAGCAGGATTATTTGACATATTAAGTTACATGGGAAGCATTGTCAAAATAAAAAATAATGTATAACCTTCTTCATGTTATATTTTAGTGAATGATATTAATATATGTTCCAAAATTGCATGGGATTGCTAAAATTCGAATATGTCTGGTATATGCTATCAATCATAATATGTTAAGTTATTTTAGACCACAGAAATAACCAAATTTTCTTGTCAATTGTGGCTTTAATTATGACTATTTAAAGTCATTTCCACAGTTAATTGCTTAATGCTGACGCAGTTACTGAAAACTTCACAAGCACACTGAATCCTGGAATATGGTGTCTTTTAGGAGGTTCATGAAAGGATGGAAAAGACCCTGAAAAGCACTCTTGAATACAGGTTTGTGGTAACTCTAGAATCATATCATTTGGACTGGGTAAGAATTCCTGGAACTTTAATGAAAAGACTGACCAGATTATAAAACTGCTAACCCAAGTAAAACAAAAATTAATTGAATACCAAGAAAATACTTTGCCAGATTTTCACGCTAAATCAGCCAATACTGAAATTGTTTAGATATACTATCTGAATGAACTCCAAGGTCTAAGTCAAATTACCTATGTTAACCCATCAGTTATCAGCATTAAGTATCTAAATGGGAGAAGCAACTGGTATTCAAGAGGGCATAAGTCCAACGTTAAGCATGGACTCAGAGAACCAGGACAGTCACCTTGTCCTTTCTGACTCCTTAAAGGTTTTATTAAAAGCTCTGCATTCCACGACTCATCATAAAAAAGATAAAATGATCCAAATTAAATACATATTGGCATGATGACTTCTAAATTGCTAAAATAGTTTATGACCCATGTTTGGTTTTCCAACCCGTATTCCTGGGAAGACAAATGAAAGCTTCGGGTGCATTTGGCTACCCAATGGGTCATTGAAACATTTATAGAGGGATAGCATTTAATTGTCACTTTCAGTGCATGTTTTCTGGTCGTATGAAAGCTTTACCACGCAAGAGGACTGATGTTGCAACAGTAGATTATTATGTCACAGGTAAAAAAGCTTTTTATGGTTCACTGAGGACAGTCAACTCCTTCACAATCTAGAACCCAAAGACTGGATCTTCTGAGACATCAGAGAATGACTGCTTTTGCCATCCTCACTGCAGTAAAACTTCAGGAACTCGGGTCTTGGGTTCATACTCTCACCACTGAGAAGAGTCCCTCCAAACCAAAATGGAGTCACTCGTGTTACATGTGACATAATCAAACTAAGATGTTCAGGAAACACACAGATCCTAGAACAGATCAGGTTCTAGGTCCTGGAAGGTCCTGTAAACAGGACGTTCCAGCATAAGGAGGTACCTTCTACTCAGTCCTTGCTCCTACCTTGCAAAACGCACTGTTCTACCATTTTCCAGTGGGTTTCAAGACCAAATAAGTATATTTAATGGTTATAGTGACATCAATGGCTAAAGTTTTGGTTGATCTCTCAAATTTGGGGGGAAATTGTTAAATCAAGTTTAGCCCAAAGCTGTCTCCTTACATATTTTAAGTTCAGCCTAAAGGTTTCTCTGTACATCATGAACTATAACAAGTGGAGGTGTAAACAGACTGCAGCCTACACTTGTGCCAGTCACTGAGTTTTGGCCAACCAAATGTAGCCAACTGTTTAAACCGTTCGAATAAGGCAAACGCCGAGCTGTACCCAATCCAGCTGTTTCTGTACCTAACTTCCGTTTTCCATATGTCACTTTATTTTTCTGTCCATCAGTCTTCTTCCACCCCATGGCTGTGCTGGAGTCTCAGAGTCTACTCTGGCTCAGGAGGCTTCCTAATTCACGAATTGTTCATTTCTTAAATCCCTTTACATTTAATTCAGCTGAAGTTTCTTTTTTTATCAGTGGTATGATGAGAATAATCCTCTTGGGATGGGGATGGAGACACCATGGCACAGAACTCAATTCCAGGAGGATTTCTTTTTTGAACTACGTGTTTATTTAGGAGTATTTCTATAATGAAGTTACATTTAAGCTGAGTCTTGCTGACAGGTACACGTTTCTTAGGTAGAGTGGACAAATAACATGCATAAGGTCAGGGAAAGAAGGGATTTTAGGAAGAAACAAACCAGACAAAAGAAAAATGTTTTCAAGCAGTAGGGTGTGTTAGGAGAAGCTTCAAGGATCGGAAGCAGAGAAGTGAGGCCGTGGGTGGGGCATGAGTCAGATGCTAATAACCTTCCTGAATTGCTAAGGAATTTGAACGTGATCTGATATAATTAATGCCCATTAAAGGGTTTTAAACAGTGGACTGCCATAATCGTATTGGACAGAGGAAAAACCTGAGGCCCGAGAGGCCAGCGAGGAAGCCTACCCAACATTCTGGAGGGATCCAGGGAAGGCCCACCTCATTGATAATGGGACCTAAGGGAGAACAGTAACTGGAATGTTTAACTCTTTCCTTACAGCACAAGGTGAAGTCTCACAAAGTGAATGAGGCTTCACCAGCGGGGAACCTCAGTGGTTCTGGCCTTTTTCAAGCCCTGCGAGTGGCTCCTGGAATATATCTTCTTCAGGTCAGATGTTTTTGTGAAAATGTGCAAAATAAAATATTTTACTTGCCTTCAGTTAAATGCCTCTTCCCCCTGAAGTATTCTTTCACTTTAAAAATCAAAGTATCTGTAACTTTGGAAGCAAGTACAATTTTTTGTTGTTATTGCTGTTCTTACTGATGTTGGAGAATCTCAGGTTTTAATTAAACAGTGAGCTTTTCGTTTACTCTCCTCTGTTAATATAATAGGTAGATCTGACACTCACAGTTAGGGGAGAGGAATTAAGTTGAACGATATGAAATTTCCATTGTAGTAAGTCAAAACCAGTGGATTCTTGACAATTTAATGAGGTTAAGCTAATATAATTCAACAATTACTTTTTAAAATAGAAGTTTTGTTTGGCTTAGAGAACCACCAAAGACACTCTCTGGAAGCAATGTCAACTTTTGTTTTGTTTTGTGTGTTTGTCAGAGCAAGAATAAGGGTAGTCATCATCTTCCCTCCCCACTGGACACATTTACTTAACATGAGTTGAGAAAGCTGGACTTGCCAAAAATTATTTCTATAACCCTATTATCATTAAAAAGGAAATAAATCCATCAAAACAATTGTTGCACTCCAGCCTGTCCAAGAGCGTGAGACTCCCTTTCTTTTACAAAACAGAAAATAGTTGTACATCAGCTGTGTACTGGGCTCCATGCTTTTCCACGGACAGGGCAGAAAAAAAGTTCAGACGTGACTCTTGCCCAAGGAACTTGCATTCAATTTAAGGTTTTTGAAAACATGCATTTAAGAAACTTAAAAACTGGCAAATGAAAAACCTTACAACTACTGGATCTTCTTCTGCCTTTCTGTGTATTTCTGTGTATTGCACATGTGATGTTTACATATGAAAGAGCTCTGATTAATTGGCTTAAAGATGAGGAAAACCACAAGGCCTTAAACAGTTATCAAATAACTAATAAAGACAAGAAGCATTGACAGATTCCAGCAAAAGAAAGAGAGCTGAAGAGGAAAGCACGCATGTACATGCAGAGAACACACGATATCTTTCCCAGCAGCTTGGCCAAATTGGCTGTGTGCTCTTAACAAGTCCCTTCAACTTTCTGGGAATGGTACTGTCACAGAGGTCTGGGCAGACAGAATACGGGTGAAATGCAGGTAATTTCCTCAGTCAGAACCAAACACCACTGGAGAAGTGATCAGCCAGAAGATCTGTCACTGGAGGAGCCACGGGTCCCTCCTGATCCCTGTTCATTAGCTGAGTGGAGGTGGCCGGACTGAGGCTCTCCACAGAGCATTTGCAGGGTGACAGTGGATACTGGCAATTAACCCGCAGTAAGTACCACCTTCATTTCAGGCATGATACCAGGAACTCATCCTCACAAGGACTCAGTGCCCTCACAGTGATTCTTACTAGTATAGAGGGAAATTCAGATTCAAAGGTTCAGTAGTGTTTCCAAAAATTAGCTAGTTAGCTTTTATTTATCTATTTATTTTTATTTTTATTTTTGAGAGGGAGTCTGGCTGTGTCGCCAGGCTGGAGTGCAGTGGCACAATCTCAGCTCACTGCAAGCTCCGCCTCCTGGGTTCAAGCGATTCTCCTGCCCGGCCCTAGTAAGCTTTTAGAAATAGCATTTATGCCAGGGACACCTGACTTCAAAAGAGGGAGGAAACTTATACACATGAATACACACACACACACAATCCATATTATTCTATTTTAACTCTCAGGTTGCTCAAGTTAATAAGCCATTGATCACCAGTAATATTATGGCACCCAAATTACAACTAATAGAAAGACACTGGAATTTGAAAACTTTTGGTTCAGAATGTTTGTCATGGAACTTTCCATTCCTTGATGGAAAAAATGCTAAGTGTTCATTCATTTCATCATATTCCAATGTTACTTTTATCATGGGACCAATGCAGGAGGATCTGCTAAAAGGATTTCACTAAATCTCTCAGTTGGATGATTTGGGGCAAGTGGTTTTTACCTCCTGCATATTTTTGAGGTTCTAGCCTTGAAAATCCCCAGTTATATGGCTGGGCGCGGTGGCTCAAGCCTGTAATCCCAGCACTTTGGGAGGCCGAGACGGGCGGATCACGAGGTCAGGAGATCGAGACCATCCTGGCTAACACGGTGAAACCCCGTCTTTACTAAAAAATACAAAAAATTAGTTGGGCGAGGTGGCGGTCGCCTGTAGTCCCAGCTACTCGGGAGGCTGAGGCAGGAGAATGGCGTGAACCCAGGAGGCGGAGTTTGCAGTGAGCTGAGATCCGGCCATAGCACTCCAGCCTGGGCGGCAGAGCGAGACTCTGTCTCAAAAAAAAAAAAAAAAAAGAAAATCCCCAGCTATCTTTCAGATCTAAACATTTCTTAAATCTAAATTCTAAATTATTAAAGTACATTAAATATCCAATAAATTATAGAAATGTATATTAGTTCCTATTTTAAAAAATTATTTGGATTAATATTACCAAACTGACGTGAAATATCCTGATACACTACTCTGTAAAATGAAGCACACTATTCAAGCCTTCTTATTGTACTTCAGTTTCTACCACACTTTACCTGCATGCCTCCCCACCCCACCCCCGCCATCATTGCTAAGGCATGTAATCATCTACTAGAACACTTGTTTCATTTTTGTGGTGCTTGCCCTTTTTTCAGGACCCTGTTGTGTCACTTAGGGTAGTGATAACAAACAAGCCCCAAATTTAAATGATGAATGCAATAAAACTTTATTTCTGGCTACAAGAACTCGCTGTGTTCACTGGTGGTTGGAAGTGGTTTCCACGCAGTGACTCAGGGATCCACTCTTTTTCCATCTGTGGTGCTGGCTCCTCCTCCAGCCTCAGAATCCTCTGCATTCAGGCAGCGGACTAGCAGAGTGGGAAACACTTGCCAGTTGTCTAAGCACCTGGGCCTGGAATTAAGACTCACCCCTTATCCATCCATGGCTCCACTGAGAGAGAAACATCTGGGAAAGACCACCTCTGCCTGGGCAGCCGATTCCCAGCAAAACTGCTCAGCACAGCAGGAGAAAGCCAGCCACTCTGTTCATTTGTCAGAAAGGTGAATGGCCTTGTTCTGGTGTAGGAGAAGCAGACCAGGATTTAGAGGCCTCGGGGTTCCCAAGTCCCCACTGTTTGCTACTGCCCAGAGTTGGCCCCCAGACTGACTCCTTTAAGACATGGCCATCACGGGGCTCCTGGCCATGGGCAACGCTGAACTGAAATTTCTAGATTGAAGGTGCACCTTCCTATTTTGATAGATAATTGTCAGGTTGCTCCTGCCCCAAAGGGGCTGTACCTATTGTCATTGTCTGAGATTGTGGCCTCACTTCCTCCCTAATGCTGGATATTTCAGCACTGCTTTAAATTGTGTTGCTATGGTACCAGCAAGGTTGAGCTGGCTCCACCCCCCTTTGCTGACCAATCAGAGCCCCTCTCCTCTAAATCCTCTATTCACAGCCTCGGCCCCTGCTGTGGGTTCTGCTTGAATGCTTCCATTCAGTCGTGCGGTAAGGATAGTCACCTTTTCCTATCAAAAATATTTCAAATATTTTCTCCCAGCCTAGGGCTGACTGTTGCATTGTTTACGGTGATTTCATCCTACAAACGTTTGAAATACTTAAGAATTATTTTATTTTATCATATAGACCTTTGAAATTCTTAGAGCTGAAATTAAGATTCTCGTAACCCCTCCATCCTTCTATGCTTTTTGCTTAGGACGGTTCTGCCGGCTGCAGTGCTGCTGTGCCTTAAGCTGTGTCTAACACAGGTATTTTCAAAGCAGTATTACGTCGTGTTCAGTGTATGCACAGCAGTTCCGGAACCATACTAGTTTTGCAAAAATTTCTTTAAATGGAATTGCTTGATCATAGGCATGTTTAGGAAATCCTGACAATCTCCCTCTGATCAAGCTTTACAAGTTTCTAGAAAATTCCTTTTCTCCACATGCTTGCCAGTACCTGACATTTCCAGACTTTTGCTTGTTGGCCAAATGCTGGCTGTGAATCAGTGAGGCTGAGATCTTTCTCAAATGCCTTTTAGCCGTGGGCTTCCTCTCCATGAAGGG
The DNA here is from genome assembly GCF_000951035.1 of Colobus angolensis palliatus. NCBI lineage: Eukaryota > Metazoa > Chordata > Mammalia > Primates > Cercopithecidae > Colobus > Colobus angolensis. The sequence goes on along the minus strand of NW_012115278.1, from coordinate 1,797,026 downwards.
CCTGGTCTCATTAAGTTCTCACTTTTATGTGGCAGTGATTGTCTTATTATCATTCATGTGTAGTTTCTGATCTATATCATATCAGCCTCTCTTTTTTTTTTCTTTTATGGGTTTTAAATGTTTATCTGCCATTCAGCAGTTTAGTTTTTTACTTTTTTTTTTTTTTGGCCATGGAAGTGTTGTTGCCGTAGTGCAGTTAGTGGGTTCTTCCCTTATGATTTGAGGTGTTTTGTTTTTATTTTTGTTTTAATAATGTAAGGCCATCCCTAAACAAGATGAAAAAACAAAAAAAACTTTCAAGTTCAGGGATACATGTGCAGGACGCACAGGTTTGATACATAGGCAAACTTGTGTCATGGGGGGTTGTTGTCCGGATTATTTCATCTCCCAGGTACTAAGCCTATCACCTATTAGTTATTTTTCCTGATCCTGTCCCTCCTCCACCCTCCACCCTCCCATAGATTCCATGTGTGTCGTTGCCCTCTATGTGTCCATGTGTTCCCATCATTTAGCTCCCACTTGTAAGTGAGAACATGCGGTGTTTGGTTTTCTGTTCCCTGCATCAGTTTGCTGAGGCTCAAGAACTCCAGCTCCAACCACGTGCTGCAAAGGGCAGGCTCTCTGAACAAGATCTTAAAGCCAGCCGTTTCGGAAGGCCTGTTGCTCCAAAACATGTCCTATGAGTTATTCGGGGTTTCATCCATTCGGGCTTGGTTCACGAAATTAGAATTAATTTAACTAATTCAACATTTCAGTTAACACGGCCTGACTGGCAGAGTGGCGTCTAACGGCAGGCGCGGCTTGGCGCCCGGGCCAGGCCCGCGCGGCTCAGTTCTTCAGACCCTCTGTTTTCAGCCCTTCAAATCCTGCTCTTTCCAAATCGCACGGAGGAGCTTTCTGGAAACTGAGGCCGGGCTGCAGGCTCCTAAGGACCGGGGCCTGAGGAGGTCTGGGGTGGCCTCCGCGAACCGGGGTGCGACGGGTTGGGGACCTCCGCGCAGAGCGCGGCTGAAGAAACCGGCAGTACCGGGAGCCACAGCGCCAAACCCCACCTCCGCCTTTTGAGGAGCCCCGCGCGGTCAGCAAGGGGTCAGCGCCAAAGCCCGCGCAGGCGCAGACAGGGCTTTGTTGTCAGAGGCGGGGCAGAACGCGGAGGGAAGGGCAGGCGGAAATGATTCAATTGGTTTAGAATTCAACGCTTTGCTGTCATCTCCCACATGGTCTAGCGGTTAGGATTCCTGGTTTTCACCCAGGCGGCCCGGGTTCGACTCCCGGTGTGGGAATGCGAGGTTTTTCTTTTTTCCTTTCTTTGGAACATAGTGAAACTCGTAAATTTATAAGCCTTAGCAAGAAGCTTAAAAACACGACTGTGAAAAGCGACATAATCCTTAAGGGTGTGTGGAGACCTGAAAACTCTCCTCGTAGTTCACAAACGCCCCCCAAAACGGGCTGTGTAATCAGCATTGCTGTGTTTGCATACCAAATTTTCACAACAAATAATGATAATATTTAGGTGTCAAATCTTACAAAGGAATTCTTACGTTCTAGGCAATTCACTGTTCTCTATGCCCTCAGTGAGTGTTTCCAGCCTGCAGATAGCGAGATGGTGAACAGGATGGAGGGACAGAAAGCAGCATGGAAGATCCCAGCCACAGGAGCCTCCCTCTGAAGTTGTTTGAGGACTGAGAAGGGAGGGCAGGTGCTTCCTGAAGCAGGAGTCACTAGGGCTGGGATATAAAGAAGTGAGAGGTCTGCAAGTGGAAATATAGCTTCAGTAGAGGTTTGCACAGGGATGTAGAGGGCAAGGACAGACACCAGATCCCATTCACCAAGTCAGCTTTCACAGAAGTTGGGGAAACTGAGGCACGGGATCAGCCTCTGGATAGAATCACACATGTGGCTAAGTTGAGGTCAACACTCGTAGCGAGTACACATTTTCAGAGGTGGAAAGCTCTTGAAACTTTCTTGGCTTCTAAGTCATTTCCCGAATGGGATTAAAATATCGCTTTCCGTGCTTAGGCCTGCATTCTCTTAACCATAATATAAGCCTGAGTGAGTAGTGGAGAGCTGACCGCTTCCAGAACAGTCAGGGCCATCTCCTTCAAAAGTTATATTGTTTGAAACAATCCTTGTGCCATTCACTTGGACTAACCAAATTGTGACTACTCCCAATGTTGATGCTTCAGCCTAATTCGGACAATCAAAATCAAAATCAACATCAGTCTAGAAAGCATGAACATGGACTAGTGAGAGCCTGAACCATTCATAAACCAACAGCATGAGTTGCAGACAGAGATACGATTTTATGTGGGGGAGAAGTTGTACTATTCATGCAGAGATAGTCACTTCTATTCCTTGACTGAATTTTGATTCTATGCTCTCAGTTTGTACTGCAGGCAATATAAGATTTGGCCCAAAATATCATCTGAATCATTGTAATATTTGCATTAGACTTTTCTATTACGTGATATATGACAATTGTTTTAAGACTGAGTTCTGAAAAGCTTCTCCTGTAAATATCTCTCACACTAGTTGCCGTCTGAGACATATTTACAGCGGATGATTTACAGAACTCAATCTTAAAAGACTGTGTAGTGGGAGTGGGAACTCCCCATTCCTGATTCCATTACGCAACTCCAGGGTACCATTGACTTTGGCCAGAACTACCTTGTCAGCCGCATCCAGAGTTGGCTTCAGGGACAGCTATAGATGGTACTTTTTATCTTTTGAAGAAGTGGATGAAAATGTTTCATGTGTTTTGTATAACTCCAGCAGGCTACTCTGAGCATTGTATTGTACAGAAATGACACTCAGGTGGAAGGCTGGGAGTGGATGCCAAGTAGCCAAAAGGTTGGACTGCTATGGTCATCTTCTTGTTTGCTTGTGTCCTCTTTTGTGTCTTTTATAGCCTTCTCCTTTTTGAGGAGCCTGGATCTCTGCAAACCCTGTTTCCCAGACTCCCTTTCCAGTAGACATCGGGTTAGCACCTGCCTCGGGGAGGTTCTGTTGGAGGATTAGAATATATCAAGCAGAGTCCCTGATGGCTGCCTGCAACTGTGGAATCCAGTGGCACTGGACATTCTGACAGGGGTTGTCATCAGCTGAGAACCCCTAGCAATGGCAGTAGTGGGCAGCTGTGGGCTCCAGGAGCCTGGAAGCTTCAGCAGAGCATAAGTGGATTTGACAGTGGTGTCTTCCCAGTGGCAATGGCAGTGCCTAACAGTGGTCTTGCAGGGCAAGTTTCTACCTGCAGGTAATACCATCCTCCCTTTTTGTTCTTTCAACCCTAAGTGAATGGTGGCACCTGCGGTTACTAATATCTGAACAATCTAATTGTTAGCCCCTTTTGCTCCTCTAGCTCCTCAAAAAATAATTAGCAACCAATTTCCTCTGTTCGATTTACCTGTTTGAAGTATCTGTTTTCCTGGCTTCAGACCAACCTATACAAGTGTCATTTTTGTGTAATTGTCATCTACCACTATGCACTCAGCCTTACTGACTTTTGGGAGAGGGAGGGTGTGCACAACTTATTCTATGTGTCAGAGAAGTTTCTCAGGGAAATGGTATTTCAGCTGAGACCTGAAGGATGAGTTAGCAAGGTGAGGGGGGTTGTAAATGTGCATCAGTCAATTTATTCTCCAGATCTGTTTGTCTTTTGCACAGGTCAAGTGGACAAGTGAATAACTGGGCAGACGATAGGAAAACTTCTGTTCTTTCAAGTCTTTGTTGGTGGCACGAATCTCTCTGATTCCCCCTGGGATGCAGGATCACTTTGGGTTTACCATTTTGGTAAGAAGGGGGAAGTTCTGGAAACACCATTTGTCTTTTCTCACCATAGTAGTCCTCATTCCAAGATTCCGAGAGCACTACAATAATGTCAGTTGCCAAATATGTATATTTGAGTTGTACATAATGGAATTAGGTTGGTCTGCAACCCACAGGAACCATGCTGAGATCGGTTTAGGCCAAAATATCATTTACTTACTAAGCTCCAAGGAACCTCACAAAATTATTGGAAGAGCAGGAGGAATAAATAACAATAAAAATTCTGAGCTTCCTACTTGCAGCAAGGGATTGAAGCAGTGCCACATCAAAATCAGTGTAAATTAACGGAACAAATGACCACAGGTCCTCTGGACAATGGGCAAGGGGGACCTTTACAACATATTCCTGTTGCAGTGTCGAAGGGCCATTCTTCAAGTAGGCCGAGTCTCCCCTTCCTCCAGTGGAACTTTGGACTGTGAGCTGACTCAGTTCTTGGTACTGGATGACACAAAACATCTCAATTCCAGTAAATCAAGTCATGTTTCTGGCCACTAGATCTAGTTTTAAAACTGCATAGACCACTCAAGCATACCAGCTCAGATCTATAATCCCAGCACTTTGGGAAGCTGAGGTGGGAGGATTCCTTGAGGCCAGGGGTTCAGGGCTGCAATGAGCTATGATTGGGCCACAGCACTCCAGCCTGGGCGACAGAGCAAGATCCTTTCTCTTAAAAAATAAGAAATCAAATCAAATAAAATTGTATATTTCAAACAATCATTCGGTATTCCACTCATTTATTTCATTCTTAGGACATCACTGCCAAAGATCCCTGCTGCGCCCATTTTTCCCTGGTGGTTTTGCTGTATCTAATACTTAGACCCTGCCACTCTGAGATTCCATGATTCCCAGTGAATCAGGAAGCACTGTGGATTTTCTCACCAACCTGGCTTATGGAAGATTGCTACAAAAGAGTTTTCAAGCATCTGGTTCTCTCCTCACCCATGCATTTCTCAATACTTAAATGAAGAAAGTCTGGTCCCATCTGGGAACCGCAGTGAATGGGCAGGTTTGTGGGCCATACTTGATAAATCCCACTCCAATGTAACTATTTGCCTAAGTCTTTAAGAGTGTTAGTCTACCTCACACCATGGGTGTACAACACTGCAACCTCAATGAACGTGGCCACGTTAAGTCCAGGTTTCAGTCAACTAACAAGGCAAGTTGGGAGGTAGAGCTACTTCCCAACCCTCAAACTAACATGTGGAATCTGTTTTGATAATGACCTAATTCAATGTTATCTTCTTTTTCCTTGGTCTAGCAATCTTAGGATCCATTTCCTTACATCTTCTTTAACTTCCTTCTAATATAAATTGGCACACTGTTATCACTCTTTCAATGCTATCTCATGCTGGGTTAGATTTTATACTTGATCTCCTAATTTCAGGTCCGGGAACCTTGACAGATGGTGAGGATAGATCTGGTAGAGAATTGACATCCTTTTCAACTGCTATGGGGAGGCACTTATTGAGTCCCTCAGTGTGCCCATTGTGATCTGTGAATTAGCAGCCGTGGTGTCACCTAGGAGCTTGCTAGAAGTGCAGAATCTCAGGCCACTCTCAAGGCCTAGCGAGTCAAAATGTTGAGTTTGACAAGATCCTCAGGTGATTCTTATGCACGTCAAGGTCTGAAAAGCACTGATCAAGGCTTCAAGCGAGAGAAGACGATCTTTCTCAGACAGAGGAAGGGGAGGCCGCTTCTACTGGCAAAAAAGCTCAAGGAAATTTGGGGCTTCATAATTCTCAGCTTCTTCTGACCCAACTGAAATATCCTCATTCCATTTCTTGGAGGTCCCATTCTTTCTAAATTAGTGCCCTGACTTTCACTTAAGTGATATGGAAAGGCTGTGATTCTAACTTATATTGAATTCTGTGACTTGCAGAATCAAATTATGGGACTGATTTTCAACTGTATCTCTTATTTCTTGCAGCTAACAAAGGACAATGGATTATCTGAGAGCCATCACAAGATCTCTAGTCCTCTGATCATACATTGAGCTGAGAATTTAAGCATTTCTGTAAACTCTCGAGTGCGGTCAGAAATAGCCAGCCCCCCATCAAATGGTTTATTGTAGCCAACTCTTAGTTCCAGTACCTTAACTTTCAGAGACTTTTATCCTACATAATGCCAAATTATAATTTAAATAAATATTTGGCCGGGTGCAGTGGCTCATGCCTATAATCCCAGCACTTTGTGAGGCTGAAGTGGGGGGATCACCTGAGGTCAACAGTTCAAGACCAGCCTGGCCAACATGGTGAAACCCTGTCTGTACTCCAGATACAAAAATTAGCCAGGCATGGTGGCGGGTGCCTATAATTCCAGCTACTCAGGAGGCTGAGGCAGGAGAATCACTTGAACCTGGGAGGTGGAGGTTGCAGTGAGCCAAGATCACACTACGGCACTCCAGCTTGGGCAACAGAGTGAGACTCCCTCTCAAAATTAATTATTTAATTAATTAATATTTGCCACTACATATGTGAAATACCAGTATCTCATTTTCCACAGATAATGAGGTCGTTACTGTATTTATGCCCAAGGAAAGATAAACAATCTCAACTTTTTCATCACTGGGAGTCTGTTCCCTGAGAGCAGTGTTGCTTACAAGAGCTGTATCCATGGATGTCTCACTAGAAAAGCAGAATGCACTTTATTTATTTATTTTATTTTTTATTGGTGGGACAGAGTCTCACGCTGTCACCCAGGCTGGAGTGCAGTGGCAGGATCTCGGCTCACTGCAGCCTCCGCCTCCTGGGTTCAAGCTATTCTCCTGCATCAGCCTCCCGAATAGCTGGGACTACGGGCACTTGCCACCACATCTGGCTAATTTTTGTATTTTCAGTAGAAATGGGGTTTCACCATGTTGACCAGTCTGGTCTCGAACTCCCGAACTCAAGTGATTCACTCACCTCAGCCTCCCAAAGTGCTGGGATTACAGGTGTGAGCCACTGCGCCAGGCTAGAATACACTTTAGGTATTTCTAGTAGAAGAAGTGACCAAAGAGCAAAGAGGGAGGAAGTGGCACTGGCAGCACTGGGGAGCATCTCACCACTGACATGTTAGGGCCTGCAGATAATACTGCTGGACATGCCCAGGCTGCTGATGTTGCAGTCGCTCAGCTGCTTGTGATGGCCACCGTGACAGTATGCCACTCACTACACACCATCTCAGCTTCTGGAACTGCTGAATCTCATGGGCAGCTCTGGCGACTTCTGCTGGAAATACCAAAGATACCAGAACCTGGAGTCAATCACTACTCTAGAAAAGAGAAGGAAAAAAATTGTCTCTTCCTCCTACCTTCCAACCTCCTGTCAATTATCCCAAGGGCTAAATTGACAGTGCCTGCAATTGACGTAACCTAATCAGGAGCCAGCTGGTCAGATGACCTGGAAATATTTGTAAGATTACACCTCCCTGAAATACAGAGCAGAGGAAGCAAGCTCAACATGTATCGTACTTTTTGTTACTACTTGTTTATCTGCTGGTCTTCTCTGAAACTGTAAGTTATTGGTTTTGAGCTTATGTAACGAACTATTCCCAAAATATACTGCTTAAAACAAAACAAAACAAAAAACATTGTTCTGCTTATGATTAAGGAAGGGCTCAGCAGTATGGTTTGCTGCTGTTTCCCACAAAATTTGCCACGGTCACTCACTTGGCTGGATTCAGCTGGTAGTTGGATGGAGCTGACCCTAGTACCTCACCATGTGGCATCTTGTTATCCAGCACTCCTCCACATGCCATAGAGTGTGTCTCTGGGTAGTTGCACTCCTTACATGGTGGCTGGTTTCCAAAAGGAAGAAAGCGGAATTTTCACTTTTCTTAAAAAGGTAGTCTCAGAACTGGCCTAGTGTGACTTATGCTATATTCTATTGGTCAACACATTCCCAGACCAGCCCAGTTTCTGGTTGGAGAAACCGACTTTATCTCTCAATAGAGAAGGGGCATATGCTTGCACAGAGAGGAAGAATGATGTTGGCCATCCTCAAGACAAGCTACCACATCTATGCAGGTCATTGACTTGTTTACCAGTCTCTTCCAAGCCTAACTCTCTACCTAGCTCGTTTTAAGTGTACAGTGAACATTTGTTGAAAGGACAAATAAATGAAGGTTTGGAAACATTTCTTCTGCGGAAGGAATAGCCTGCCTTCTAGCAGGCAGTGACATCCGCAGAACTTATCCACTTTTCCTTGTTGCTTTGGCTACTAGGAAGTTGAGTGCTAAAAGTTTAGTGCCCAAGCACAATAACAATATTACTCATAGCTTCTCAGTATTGTCTCTTCCTGTCCTCTCTCTGGGCTCTGATCTCCCTGTCATGCTTTGTCTGTGAGCGCACTGTGCAGATATGAACAAAGGCTTTATTTGCCGCCTCAGTAAAGGAAGCTTTATTTTTGTTGATAAAGCAAAATGCTTATAAATAACAAAAAAGGAATTGACCTTTTATTGAAGCTTTCTTTATTAAAATATATGAGTTCCTCTTAAGGCTCTCTGCGGGAAGAGCAATGCAACTGAAATTGTCTTGTGGTATATAATCTAAAGTGGGAGAGAATTGGATGTGACCCATTTTTCTAATATTTGCGTAAAGTGCAAAAACCCTAGGTACTCATTGACTGATTCATCTTTATGATTTGCATATCATACTTTTCCTTATAGACCTATACTTATTTCACTGTTTTTTTGTTTTTTTGTTTTGTTTTGTTTTTGAGATGGAGTCTCACTCTGTCACCAGACTGGAGTGCAGTGGTGTGATATCGGCTCACTGCAAGCTCAGCCTCCTGGGTTCACGCCATTCTCCTGCCTCAGCCTCCCCAGTAGCTGGGACTACAGACACCTGCCACCACGCCCGGCTAGTTTTTTGCATTTTTAGTAGAGGTGGGGTTTCACCATATTAGCCAGAGTGGTCTCGATCTCATGACCTCGTGATTCACCCGCCTCGGCCTCCCAAAGTGCTGGGGTTACAGCCGTGAGCCACCACGCCTGGCCTGTTTGGGTTTTTTTTTATAAAAATAAGTCATTCATGACAATGTATTAGCAATTCCTACGAATTATTTAGAAAAGGAGTTAATATTATATTCACAGTAAGATGTAAATAAGTATACAGGAAATATACTACCCAAGAGAGGATGCAAAAGCAAAAACATACCCTGAGGGCTAAATTCTGAAATTCATGGCCTCATCGCCACACTGTTTTTGACTTTGACTACACAGGAGCAAAACCCTGAAAGTACACATTCTCTTTCAGAAGGGCTAGGTAGATGGTGGGAATCTCAGTGAACATGCTCTGTTCTCTGAGTTTAATATAACCAGAGATGGTTATCAATTACAATGAAGCTAAATGCTCACAATAATGCTTACTGTAGGTAAGACGAAAAGCTCATCCAAGAAGCATGGAATGACTGTATTCTAATTGTTCAGCACTATCAGTGTGCGGACAGCCCAAAGAAATGACCCAATTCTTACTCTCCAGGATGTTTTTGCAAAGTGTAGTTATTAGAGGAAAGAAAAGTTAAAATATTAATAATGCATACATTAATTTGGTATTTCACCCACACCCATACAGGAAAACCTAAGAGAATCTATTGTTTTCATTTTTTACTCATAATTAATATCTTATCAATCATGGTATTCCACTGAGTGGATCTTCTAAAGGGCTCCCTGCAATTTCCTCCTCCTCTTTCTCACTATCATGGCCTCAGTTCTGCCTCCAAAACATCCCGCCTACAAAATCATCAGCCTTCTTTTGGGTTTCTCCAACATTCAGGGAGAATTTGGGTTGGAAGGGGGTCATGTGGCAGCCCCTGACACATCCTTTCTGATTTTCCACTGCTGTATCTATGAAGACTCCTTAAACAGAAACATCATGGCCAGAAGCTATGACTCTTTATAGACTCCAGCATGTACTTTTATCTCTGATGACTACACACCAAGCATCATGCAAGCATGATCAACAGGCTGGGTGATGCCATCAGAGATGGAGTCTGTACCCCTACAGCAGGTATTGAGATGACAGCCACAGGATAATTGGCTCTCCTCTGCCCCCATCTTCTCTCCTCTTCACCTCTCTGTGCCTCCTTCCCGCAGCCACCACTTGCATTTAAATTAAAGGCACATGACCTACACTAGAGCAGTCATCTCTCAACAGCAGGGCAGGACTGCACGAGAGGGAGACATCACCCTCTGGAGGGGGCATGATCAAAGTGACTGGTGGTATTTTCAGGTACACCTTCCTGGATCTTCCAATATTTTCATAATCTATCAGTATTTAATATTATTCTGTTTTAGCACTTGCCCTCATTTTGTCTACTGCTGTCTGGAACAAGTCTGAATTTGTCTGTTGATTTTGTTGTAAAAATTGTACAGATTATGTTATCAACTATTTTTAAACGTTCTTAGGAAGAGAACAAAATGTAAAACAAAAAATGTTAATGAAAATCTCTGAACAGTAGTTACAGATGACTTTCAAGTTCTTCTCTATACTTTTCTGTATTTCTGAATGCTGTTCAATGAACAAGTATCATTTTCTAGACTCAGAAAAGGTTATGCTAACAAATTAGCCTTCTTCCTCCCTCTTCCTCCCTCCCTTCTCATGAGGTATCAGGGCAAGAGTGGGATGTGAGAACAGCATCCAGGTAGAGGGTGGGCCATCATGGGGTTTGGTGAAGGGAGTTTCTTCTTGGAGGAGTGGCCAAGCATGGAGCATAGAGATCAAGCAGCATTAGGAAGGCAGCTATGCCTGGAAGGGAGAAAACAGTGGCAGAGATAGAAGACTGATCCATAGTGGAGGATTGAACGCATCAGTACGTATATCAAGGATAATGGGAAATAGGTTTCTTACTCTTACATAAGAGAGTTACAAATATGAGAAAGGGAAAAACTATAAAGAACTCTGTAGATTTGGATTGGTATTGGAAGTACTGGTGTGAACTCCTGGTTTTTAATACGGATAAATACAAAGATGATGGATGTAAGATAGATAGTCTAATGATAGAGAGATAGATAACAGATGATAGATAGATGATATAGACTGATAGATGATAGACAGAGACATTAATAAAGATGTGAATGTGTATGTACATACATTTGTTCCCTAGCTCTGTCCCCTGAGAGAGCTTGAGAACATTAGCACCCTAGTACCAGCAAGCACAGCTAGTGCCCATGGGTAGTGAAAAATTTGGCCCTGCCCAAAGAAAAGTTCTGGTCTTTGTCCCCCCGCTTCTGAGAGGCAATCTCTGGGTCCCTGGAATATGATGCCTGGTAAGATTGTGTCTAGTTTCCTGGGGTCCTTGGGTCATGCTGGATAGCCTAGCAATGTGCTTTAGGGCAGGCACTCTCCACATCCGTATACTCAACGTAGGGCTGGCCATGCTAGAAAAACAACAATGTGGCTTCGGGTGAGAGCTTTTGGTCAAACAATATTAATCTATTTGGAGACTGAAATTAGCCACATGGGCCATAAATCAATTGATCATGCCTGCTTTAAGCTCCTATAGAAACTGTGGACATTGAGGCTCAGGTGAGCTTCCCTTGCAGGCACTACTCTTGAGTACTGTCATACACAGATGCCAGTTCAGCAACAGATCCTGATTGCGTGAAAAGAGGAAAGTAGGAGTTCTGTACAGATAGCTACGTGGCTGTGAAAAAACTGTATTAAAGTGTGTTAACACTATTTTTGGTGTTAGACAGTTGATGTTTCTTCCTCTGTTTCTACTACTTATATTTTCTAAATTTTCATAGTATGTATTAATTTCAGAATCTGAAATACACACATGGAAGGACTAGAGGTTCCCCATTAGCTGCAGAGTCAAGGCCTCCTGGGATGCACATGGCCCCATGAACTACATGCTTACAGCTCCCCAGCCCCTGCTTGTCCTGTTCCTCTGCACACACCTGCATTACAGCCATGCCTCATTTCTCAGATTCAGGGATATCCTGTTCCGGTTTGTGACTCTTTGCTCTACAACAATCTCCTCTCTTTTCTGCCTCGTTAACACTTGCTTCTTAAGCTCCCATTCACGTTTTATTTTCTGCTGGAAAATTGTCCTGAAGCCCCCAGTTCTGAGAGTCCTCCATCTTCCCATATTCTACCACACATATACCTTTGTTACAGCGTGTTTCCTCTGACGTCTTATGGTATTGATTGCTCATGCTGACCTTTAGATGTCAAAACTTTGGAAGCAGGTTCTAGATCTTACTGCCTTTGTGTTACCCACACCTACCCAGTCATTGACACAAGGCCAGTCCCTAAACTGTTGACGAATGATGGGTGAACTAACATATTTATAATTCAGTGAAACTCAGCTAAAGTCACTGAGACAGGCAGATTTTGCTTCATTTATTCATTCCTTCATTTACAAAAATGTACTGAGCCCCTTTCATGTGCCAAGAAATGAGTTAAGAGAAAAGGTGTTTTCTTTGCCTCCAGGAGCTCACAGTCTAAAAGGCGAGATGAGCTATTAACCATTAACATAGGACATGGCGAGTGTGTACAAAGACAGCAGCGTGGGGCGATGGAATCACATAGGCGCACACCTAACCCATCCCGGAGGTGGGGGATTGAAGCACACATAGCCAGCACATGGAAGCCCACAGAAGCCAGGCCTGGAGTGGATGGTGTGAATGCAGGGCCTTGGGAGGGTGAAGGCCTGGGTCTTTATCTCAGCTTCATGTGTGGTGGACATGTTGTCTCCTTATATTGTCCTCGATTTCCACAACTGTAGGAAGAGTATGTGTCTCTTCTTTTCCATACGTATCAAAAGTAATTGTCTGTTGTCTCCTGTAGACATTGCCTGCGCGTTTTTATCTGTACATACCTGGGTGCGGGGGCTACTGGGCCTCTTGACATGTGGTGTTAAGAACTGACAATAACCAGAGAATCTCCTGCTGAAAGAAATAGGTTACCAAAGGAAAAAAATATATATATTCATCCTACATAGCAGACATTAAAACACTTAACAAAACCCACCAGCAATAAAAACGATGTATTAAGGTTTTTGAAGCCAGTGGTATTTTTGATGTTACACGACTGCCTTCCTTGGTGGTGACTGCTGTATTTTTTGGCCTTGCTTTGATCGCGGCTGCTGGAGACAGCTGTTTCTATGCTCCCCGAAAGCGTATGGCACCGACATTCGTCATGTGGTTTTGGATAGCCGCCATCCGTCATCTCCTCTCCCGGTGAGTTTCACTCTCCCATCGCTCTCTGCATTCTCTGATCAGTTATCCCAGTGTGGGAAAAACAAATCTGCAAGCCAGCCTCCTGATTTACCACATTAATCTATTATTCAATAATAACGTTCCTTACAGAGCTGCATTAATTAAAAGCAAGTACGACAAGAAAACTGTCACTTCGAGTGTCATTTGTCACAACAACCTGATGTTCTTTTCTTTCTGTCATTTTTAGAACTTTGGTTGCCATGGTAACCCATAGCAGCTTTTATATATAGCATCACTTATATTCAGTTAGTTTATTTTATTTCATTTTTTGGTACCTTCAAGAAGACAGGCTGTTTTCTTCCTCCTTTTAACAAAGCTCATAACGTGGTGGAATAATCAGGCCTAATGATAGGTTAATCCACAAAGGAATATCACATGTTAAATGAAAAATTATTATTCTACATCTGTATATTAAAATTCTCTGTTTAAAAAATAAACTCTCTAAGAAGAAGCAAGTCCAGGTTTCGTCTCCTAGGTACTGGCTCATTAGAAGTTCGTAGCCCTGGGATGCAATTAGTATCCTACAAAACAGCAGGCAAGCAAAACAACCGCAGATTCGAGGGAAATCCAGGTATGCGTAACAAGCAGCGCTCAGCTTCCAGCTGGCCTTTGTGCCTCTCTGGAGTTGTGGGGCTCCCTGGCCCTGCCCAGGCTTCTTCCGGAGCACTCAATGCTTGCTACCCACCCCCAGGGGCCAACTCCAACGTGTGCTGAGAGCAAAGCCTTCCTGGAGCTGGCAGTCAGAAAACGTAGGCTTCCGCAAGGTACAGATAGCTTTCTAGAAGAGTCCACACTACTTGCCAAGCAGGGAGAGACTGAGTGGGAAGCAGCACAGGCAGTAATGTGTCTGAATGTGGTATCCAAGCCAGCCCATCCTGTGTCCACAGGCCATTCTCAATTTTCCCCTAAGCCCCTTCACCTTCTAATCCTGCAGTCTCATTATTTCCAAGCTCATCCGAGTCTCTTTTCATTTTGCGTTACCTTCTAATTGTAAGCCCCTGGCCTGAGCTGATCCGTCTTTTTTCTCCCATTCAAATCCTACTATCCTAAAACAATCCAAGTCCTGTTTCCCTGGTGACTCTTAACACTTCAGCTCTTGGCAACCTTTTAATTTCTTTCTTAATCTTCATTTCCCTGAGGGACTGCACCACTCAGCAATTAAATATATGCCCACATTTCATTTAATTTGACATATACTTATTGGGCATTTACTATATGCCAAGCCTTTTATGAGGCACTGTGGGAAAAAAAGACGAACAAATTGAGGTTCAGATTCAAGAGATTTTAGTATAGTGGGAAAAAAGCAACATGAGAACAAGGTAATTCCAGTATAATTTAGTAAAAAAGACTTTCACAATGCAGACAAATGTATAAGCTGTATGTAAAAATATCTGGAGTTTCCTGGAGAAAATCATCCCTGAAATGAGTCTTTAAAGACAAGAAATATTTACTAAGCTCAGAAAGAGGACAAGGGCATTCCAGGCAAGGGAACTGCATGGGTAGCGATCCAAAGGCTGGGGATGTCAGAGGCTCCACAGACAATGCAGCAGGCATTGCAAGAAAACAACAAGAAGGAAGGAGGAAGCTAGGGACAGGAAGGAGGAAGCTAGGGACAGGAAGGAGGAAGCTAGGGACAGGAACCATGTACTAAAGATTCTTGCTCATCTTAAACAAGAACTTGGGCCTTATTTGCACAACAGGAAAGAGCCATTGAAAGGTCTTAGGCTTGGGAATGACACGTTTGAATTTGTTTTTAGGTTGGAAGGCTGTATACTCCTGAATCCATCAATGTTTCCTAGTATCCTGTTATATTAAGCTTATTTCTTCTATTAGGTAGAATTTGGAAATATCATTCTTGTTTAACTTCTTTTTATATCTAGCACAATGTAGAATATAGTAAGGACTCTAGAAATATATGAATCTTCCAAGAACCACTCTTCCTAATTTTCTGTGACTTACTCAGATAGCCGCAAGAGTGGACTTTTACACAAAAGTCCTAGATACACGATGAACGGAAACAGCTCACTGTCAAAAACATCTAATGTGGATTGATCGAAATGTTTGGGATGCAGCAAAAGCAGTGCTCGGAGGGAAATTTAGAGTTGCAAACGCTTCCATTAAAAAAAGAGAAAGACCGCAAATCAATGACCTAAATTTATACCTTGAGGAAATAAAGAAGCATACTAAACTTAAAGCCAGCAGAAGAGAAAGAAAAAATGAATATTACAGCAGAGAAAACTTAAATAGAAAATAGAAAAATAATTGCTAAAATCAAGAAAACCAAAACCTGGTTATTTGAAAAGGTCAACAAAATTGGCCAACCTTTAGCTATGTTAAATAAATAAATAAATAAATAAATAAATAAATAAATAAATAAATAAATAAGAGAGAGAAAAAGAAGACTGAAATTACTAAAATTAGGAGTGAGAAAAAGTACATTGTGTCTGGCCTTACAGAAATGAAAAGGATTATAAGAGAGTAATGAACACTTTTACAACAAATTGCATAACCTATCTGAAGTGGGAAAATTCCTAGGAGCACAAAAACTACCAAAAGCAACTCAAGAAGAATTAGATAATCTGAAAGTACCTATAACAAGTAAAAATATCAAATCAATAATATAAAACCTCCCAACAAAGAAAAACCCAGGACCAGGTGACTTCTCAAGTGAATTCTACCAAACATTTAAAGAAGAATTAACATCAGTAATTTTCAAAAACTTGCAAAAAATAAAGGAGGAAATACTTTCTAAGGCGTTTGATGAGGCCAACATTAGCCCTGATACCATAGCCGCACAAAAATATCACAAGAAAACTATAAATCAAAACACCTTATGAATATAGATGCAAAAGTTGACAAAATACTGGCAAACTGAATCCAACACTATATTAAAGAGATTATGCTTTGTGACCAAGTAGGATTTATTGTAGGAGTTCAAGAGTGGCTCATGTAAAAATTAACCCGTTTATGCCTGAGGTTGCAATTTTTTGAAATTTTGCCATCAGATTTTGGCGATGATTTTAGCAGTAGGATATAAATAACTCCAAATGCTTAGCATCCCAATAATGGAACACTAGGCATAGATTGCTAATATGTCATATTAACAGAACAAAGGCAAATAATCATATAATTATTTCAATAGGTAGAAAAAAAAGCATTTCATAAAATTCAGTAGCCTTTTGTTATAAAAAAAACTTTAACAATCTAGGTGGAAGGGAACTTCCTCAACCCGATAAAAGACATTTATTTAAAAACCCACATTCATTACTTAAGGACAAAAGTCTGAAAACTTTCCCGCTTAGGTCAGGGACCAAATAAGGATGTCCACTTCTGTTACTTGTACTCAACAGTGCACTGGAAGTTCTAGTCAAAACAATTACGCGAGAAAAATAAATAAAAGATATTCAAATTGAAAAGGAAAAAATGCAACTGTCCCTATTCATAGATGACATAATCACATACACAGGAAATTCTACAGAATCCACAAAAAACTATTAAAGCCAATAAACACATTCAGCAATATTGTACCATACAAGAGTTATATTTTAGTAATGAACAATCTGAAAAAAAAATTAAACTAAATAAGGCACCAGGGATCAGTTCTGGAGAAATAGAGATATGTGGCCTTTCAAACAGAGAATTCAAAATAGCTGTTTTGAGGGAACTCAAAGAAATTCAAGATAAAAAAGAGAAGGAATTCAGAATTCCATGAGATAAACTTAACAAAGAGATTGAAATAATTAGAAAGGATCGAACAGAAATTCTGGACCTGAAAAATGCAATTGGCATACTGAAGAATGCAACAGTCCTTTAATAGCAGAATTGATCATGCAGAAGAAAGAATTAATGAGCTTGACAACAAGCTCTTTGAAAATACACAGAGGAGACGAAACAAAAAAGAATAAAAAATAATGAAGCATGCCTGCAGGATCTAGAAAATAGCCTCAAAAGGGCAAATCTGAGTTACTGGCCTTAAAGAGGAGACAGAGATAGAAACTTTATTCAAAGGGATAATAACAGAGAACTTCTCAAACCTAGAGAAAGATATCAATATTCAAATACAAGGTTATAGAACACCAAGCAGATTTAACCCAAAGAAGACCACCTAAAGGCATTTAATAACGAAACTCCCAAAGGCCAAGGATAAAGAAAGGATCCTAAAACCAGCAAAAGAAAAGAAACAAACAACATAAAATGGAGCTTCAATATGCCTGGCAGCAGACTTTTCAGTGGAAACCTTACAGGAAAGAGGAGAGTGGCATAACATATTTAAAGCGCTGAAGGAAAACATCGTTTACCCTAGAATAGTATATCCAGTGAAAATACCCTTAAAACATGAAGGGGAAATAAAAACTTTCCCAGACAAACAAAAGCTGAAGGACTTTTATCAACACCAGACCTGTCCTACAAGAGATGCTCAGCCCAAGGCCCTGTTCTCCTTCACATGTGAACTCCAGGTTCAGTGTGGTTGGCTGCAGGGGGAGAGGTTCCCCTGTGAGCTTGGCTGTGTACTGGAGTCTAGAGAAGAGAAAGGCTGTGAAGAAACAAAAACAAAGCAGCTGAGCACAGAGAAACAGAGAGGACCAGGGATGAGAAACGATTGACAACAGATCCCTCCTAAGGGGCAATTCTTGCCTGAAACTCGATGGATCCACAGAACTTGGACTACATCAGAGACCCTGTAACTCTAATTTTTTTCTTATAAGTTACTTTAATGGAATTCTGCATCTTGCAACCTATGTATTCCTCTTTTTTCACTGCAGATGAAAAACCAGGGATCTGATATGATTTAACTATAATAATCAGTTTTTAAGTGACATTTGTTAAGCATTCATGAGAATGCATCAATTCTAAGAGGTTTAATCAGGGAGACTGATACCAAGAAACAAAAATGTTGGTGCTGTTATGTTTTGTTTATTACTATCACCAGAAAAAACAAAGTGTGCTTAAAAACAAGAGGAACAATTCTTTGTTTCTGTCCACAAGGCCCTAATAATCTAGCAAGAAGGCAGAAGATGGCCACAAGACATCTCATGGTCCAGTCATGGAAAAAAAAGTGACAAAATCCTGACAAAATGAATAATTTCACCTTAAAAAAAGGCTATGTAAAGAAAACTTAAGATTATAAAATCTTGGTTTTTGATTATCCAGTTCATTAAATACACCCTCACCTGCACTTTATAGATAAACATTCACTGAAGTTTTTTTGTCGTTGGTGTTTTGTTTGTTATTTTTGTTTTTGTTTTTGAGACAGATCCTCCCTCCGTTGCCCAGACTGGAATGCAGTGGCAAAATCATGGCTCACTGCAGCCTCAACCTCTAGGCCCAAGCAATCCTTCCACCTCAGCCTCCCACGTAGCTGGGACTGCAGATGCACACCACCACGCCTGGCTAATCTTTGTGTTTTTTATAGAGAGGGGTTTTTGCCATATTGTCCAGGCTGGTCTTGAACTCCTGGGCTCAAGCAATCCATTGACCTTGACCTCCCGAAGTGCCAGGATTACAGGCTGGAGCCACCATACCCAGCCTCATTGAAGTTTTTATTTAACATTGTTATAATAACTTTCTGTACATATATTTTTTATTTTCCATATTCATTAGCAAATGCGAACATGCAGTTACATAAAATAAGAGATTATATGTCTCACAAAAAGTGTTGACATTTCATTTACCCCTGTAATATTAAAACAAATCCAGGACACAATTTCTTATTTTTGATTATAGTCCCTCCTATGTAGCAAAGTAGATTCTTTCAGTCATTGTATCTCCCAAATCTCTGACAAATTTATAAAGTCAGAAGAAGGCTGTTTTGGTACAGGACTTACTTGTAGCTTATATATACCAATCTTCAGTTCTATTTTTAAGGTTAAGAAAATTAAAAACTAGCTGGGCGTGGTGGTGCCCACCTGTAGCCCCAGCTACTCTGGAGGCTGAGGTGGGAGGATCACTTGAACCCAGGAGTCAGAGGCTTCAGTGAGCTGTGATTGTACCATTGCAATGCAGCCTGGACAACAGAGCAATACTCTGTCTCTAAAAAGAAAAGAAAGAAAGAAAGTGAAAAACTAGAATTTATATTAATATGTCTGTCAATAGACAGATACCATAGTCTAAATCAGAGGGTGAATAAATGAAATTAACTTGCACCTGACCGTCATTCACATCCAAGTCCATTTGTTTATTGAAAACTCAATGAAATATGATGATACAATTGAAGCTGAATTTGTATAGAGGGTGTTTCTGAGCTGTGGAAAAGATTCCATTGTGTATATGTCTAAGTCTGCTTCACAATGAAGGTACAGATTTATAATTGATAAATATTTCCTTCTTGAGTGTTACTTTCTAAGACAACATGATAAAATCTGTAATAGAAGAACAGGCTTTCTCACAACCTTCATCTAATTTCAATAAGAATAAAGAGGCAGTGGTAAACATGGGAGGAGAGAAAGTCACATAATTCATTTCTGTATGTGTGGGCGTTTATGAAAGTATGGATGGAAGAACTGGACAACTGAATCTATCCTAGAAATGGAGGATCCAAGAAAATCATAGATTTGTAAGAGATCAAGTTTGGACAATCCAAAAGTTTGCTGGAAGTTCTAGAATTCTAATTCTAGTTGTTCAAAGTGCCCAGTGTGGTGAGATACTTGTTTATTCTGTCACATGTTCTTCTAGTAAATACACCCAGTGTCCACAGACACAACACAAACACCTGCCCTCTGAACAAACATACTTACAAATAAATAAATCTGCAATCATGCAAACAAATCATCCAGGTGTAGCTCAAGACTTTGTGAGATGCAAGAATAAAAGAGAAGGAATTTCACTTACCCCGACATTGCATCTCTTATAATAATTCATATATTGTTTTTACCTACTAGTGCTGTTGAATTGTGTTGAATTGAATTGGTCACCATAGTTTAGTATCTGCAGTGGTTACAATATAAGATCACTGGGCATGGCATATGTAAAGTCAGTCCTTTGTTTAGTCATCCCAAGACTGTCGTCCTATCTTATTTCATTCTTGTAACTGGAATTCCAGACATACAGTAGCACATTTCTCTTCAGATGCAGTGATCCACATGCACAATGCAAAGTCATCATATAAAGCTCACTCTTTCCAAATGTCATTCAGGAGCACACTGATTACATAGCTTCTTGTGGGGTAGGATGAATACATATAATAAGATGTGGGGCTGCATAAAGCCCCTTTAGTTCTGTTTCTACCACATCCGCAAGATGCATGCCTTCTCAGTGCCTGTCTATCCTTCTATAAGAGGCGGTGTTGGTAAAACCTACTACTTGGAACCTGAGATGGATAGGAGGAGTAACCAACACACCATTCCTGGAGACCCCAGCCTCACCCCTTGTAAGCCTGCAGAGCCTTGTGGGGAAGGACACACACTGTTTGAGGGGAATATGAAGCTGCCTCAGCCATACATCCCAGGCCAGGAAAGTTAACAGGTCTCAGAAGTAAATCAGATGATTTTGTTTCTACCCATAAATAAGCAGAAAGTTTCCATAAATATTTCTCCTCCAGGCAAGCTCATAGTCAATTTTACATTGTTCTATAAGAAAAGTATTTCTGTCCCCAAATTCAGAAAACCAGAACCCTCCTCCAGTCTGGAAGATACGTATCATGTGTGAAGATTCCCTGTGGCAAATCCCCTTCCCAGGGAGCTGACTTTTCATGTCATACTGAAACCAGGAGGCAAATTGCAACATACCTCCCATCACCCTAGAGCCTTCTTGGCAAGTGGTAAGGCTGGTGTCTCTGGTCCTGTTTTAAACATTTCTCAGACTTCATTTAGAAGCCAGCGTTTTTTTCAAGTGTTATTCAAAGTCAAACCATAATCTATAGTTCAACATTTCTTGCACAAGCTACATTAGCCCCTCTTGTTTGAAAAGAGGATTTATTTTATTTCATTTTGCTTTAATGCCTCTCTGGTTTTTGTTGTTCAGGTCCTCCTTGAAGTTAAGCTATTTGCGTTGCCATGTCCCAATTTAACATTGGGGAAATTGGCTTGATGCCACACACAGAAAATTATGGAGATGGATCTCTCTTTGGGGGTGGATTTGGAAGGAGTAGGAGTTGCGGAAGGCCTTAAACAATAAAGAATAGCAAACATCGCCACAAACATTAATAGCAGAGAAGGCGTAAAAAAGACAAACAGAAACAACAGATGAAGGGAGGGCTGTTTCAGAATAATCCTTGCAGGGCTTTATAGGAGGGATCTGCTGATTATTAAAGTAAATAGGGACAAGTGTAGGTTTTGAGAAAAGACTGATACTACAGCAGCATTCTCCCAGGGCTCGTGAATAGCCCTCTGATCTCCAGGAAAAGCAGAGGAGTTCAGAGGCATCTGCTGCACCTGACATATGATGCCTGACTGCACAACCACCAATGCCCCTGAACAGTCTCCACTGGGAGCAGTATGTAGTTGATTAATGTTAAAAATTAATCAAGTAAAACATTACTGAAAGTATTAAAAGATACTCTGAAAGAATGTTCAGTCTAAATATATAAATACACATTATTCACAAATCTTGTGCAGTAGAACAAGATCTTTCTTTGCTTGCATTAAACATGTCCATAGTATTTCAACTCTAGTGATCAGTCGAGTTGGAGTGAAAGATTTAAGTAGAGTAAAAGATTTACAGACATTTGCAGAGCCATTGGAGAGTAGAATCTGTCCAGATTTTTGTAAGTTTCCCCTGCCCTTGATGCTAACTTTGCCCATTCAATTAGCAGTCTGACCTATTTTTCAAAAGGATTCAACTAATTTTTCACAGAAACAACTCTCTCTTCACATGTGTTTTTTGAGGGCTTATGTACTATTGCATTATATTGCACAATTACAGTAAAATGTAAAATGAGCAAACGCAGGTCTGAGCTCAGATAAGACTCAGCGGTTGGACGCACCCAGTGGCCTTGAGCACTCCCTGTATGTGAAGTCTGATTGCTTTAGAAGGTGATGAAGGGATGTGTGTGTTCAGGCTCCAACACATGGAGGCTGGGTGAGGTTACATCTACTGCACCAACAGAGGGGAGCGGGAGCACCTACCCTCATCCGCTGTGTGCTCTGATGCAGAAACAAAGAGCACCCAAAGACCGCCTGAGACATACGAGAAACAAAGAACGACCAACCGATTTTGAGGCCAGTGGACAGCACAGAGAGAAGCAAGAGAAATGTCACAAAGCATGCACAAACATTCAGGAATCTTAGCCATGGAAGTTTTTTTGTTTGTTTATTTGTTTTGTTTTGTTTTTTGGTTTATACAATGTTTAAAACTACTCATGTTGGAAACAAGGGGAAGTACATTTTTATCACTTGAATTAGAATATCAGTGTAATAGATTAAAAGTACTGTTGTCGCTCAATTAACTCTCTGTGATGTTTTCATGCTTGTTTCTCTTGGAAAAACACTGTTGTTGAATAAAGGTGAACCACCGACCAGGCATTCATTTAAGCAACAGCACCAGGCTAAAGGTGACAGAGAGCATAGGCGATACGCTGCTCCATTCCCTATCTGCTCTAGGGTCACTCCCAGGCTTCTTATGAGTATCACATGAAGTAATGCATCTGAAAATATGCTGTTCTCCTGCCTTACCATGTGCCACCCTTGTGTTAGATTGTACCAAGATGCATAGCTAACATGATGACTACAGGCACACCACGGAGACACTGCAGATTCAGTTCCAGCACCACAGTAAACAAATATTCCCAATAAAGCCAGTCGCACACATTTTAAAATTTTTGAGTGCATGTAAAAGTAATCTTTACACTACACAATCTACTATGTATTATTATGTGTGTATTAGTCCGTTCTCAAGCTGCTGTGAAGAAATACCCGACATCGCGTAATTTATAAAGAGAAGAGGTTTAATCGACTCACAGTTCTGCATAGCTGGGGAGACCTCAGGAAACTTACAATCATGGCAGAAGGCATCTCTTCACAGGGTGGCAGGAGAGAGAATGAGTGCTAGTAGGGGAAAGGCCAGGTGCTTACAAAATCTTCAGATCTCATGAGAACTTGCTCACTATCACGAGAACAGCACGGGGAAAGCCACCCCCATGATTCCATTACCTCCCGCCAGGTCCCTCCCATGATCCATGGGGATTAAGGGGAATTACAATTCAAGATGAGACTCTGGTGGAGACACAGCCAAACCATATCAGTGTGCAATAAAATTATGTGTAACATAAACAATACACATATCTTAACTAGAAAACACTTCACTACTAAAAAATGCTAACAATCACCCAAGCCTTCAGTGAGCCATAATTTTTTTGCTGGTGGAGGGTCTTGCCTTGATGCTGATGGTTGCTGACCGATCTCGGTGGTGGTTGCTGAAGGTTGAGATGGCTGTGGCAATTTCTTAAAATAAGAAAACAGTGGGCCCAGTGCAGTGGCTCACACCTGTAACCCCAGCGCTTTGGGACACCGAGGCAGGCAGATCACGAGGTCAGGAGATCAAGACCATCCTGGCCAACATGGTGAAATCCTGTCTCTATTAAAATACAAAAAAAATTAGCCAGATGTAGTGGGGCGTGCCTGTAGTCCCAGCGACTCGGGAGGCTGAGGCAGGGGGATTGCTTGAACCTAGGAGGTGGAGGTTGCAGTGAGCTGAGATTGTGCCACTGCCCTCCAGCCTGGCAACCGAGCGAGACTCCATCTTAAATAAATAAATAAATAAACAAATAAATAAGACAACAGTGAAGTTTGCTGTGCCGATTGGTTCCATATATTTCTCTATAGCATGCAATACTGTTTGATAGCATTGTACCCACAATGGAACCTCTTTCAAAATTGAGTCAACCATCTCAAACTCTGTCACCATTTTATCAACTAATTTATGTAATATTCTAAATCCTCTGTTGTCATTTCAAAAACATTCACAGCCTCTCACCAGGAGTAGATTCCATCTCAAGAAACCACTTTCTTTGCTTACTCACAAGAAGCAGCTCCTCAGCTGTTCAAGTTTTATCATGAGATTGCAGTAATTAGTCACATCATCAGACTCCACTTTTAATTCTAGTTCTCTTACTATTTCTACCATGTCTGCAGGTACTTCCTTCAATGAAGTCCTAAATCCCTCAAAGTCATCCCTGAGAGCTGGAATCAACTTTTCCCAAACTTCCATTAATATTGCTATGTTGACCTTTGCTCATAAATCACAAACATTCTTAATAGCATCTATAATGGTGAATCCTTTCCAAAAGGTTTTTCGTTTCTGTGCCCAGATCTATCACAGGAATCTATGGTGACTATAGCCTTACAAAATGTATTTCTTAAATAATGAGACTAGAAAATCAGAATTACTCCTTGATCTATGGGCTTTAGAATGAACGTTGTGGGGCCGGGTGCGGTGGCTCAAGCCTGTAATCCCAGCACTTTGGGAGGCCGAGACGGGTGGATCACGAGGTCAGGAGATCGAGACCATCCTGGCTAACACGGTGAAACCCCGTCTCTACTAAAAAAATACAAAAAACTAGCCGGGCGACGTGGCGGACGCCTGTAGTCCCAGCTACTCGGGAGGCTGAGGCAGGAGAATGGTGTAAACCCGGGAGGCGGAGCTTGCAGTGAGTTGAGATCCGGCCACTGCACTCCAGCCTGGGAGACAGAACCAGACTCTGTCTCAAAAAAAAAAAAAAAGAATGAACATTGTGTTAGCCAACCACGAAAACAACAGTAATCTCCTTATACGTCTTTATCAGAGACCTTAAATGACTAGGTGTATTGTCAGTGAGAAGTAATATTTTGAGAGGAATCTTTTTTCTGAACAGTAGATCTCAACAGTGGGCTTAAAATATTCAGTAAACTGACATTTAAATAGATGTGCTGTCATTCAGGCTTTGTTTTTCCATTTATGGAGCACAGGCAGAGTAGATTTGGCATTATTCTAAGAGCTTGAGGATTTTTGGAATAGTAAATGAACACTGGCCTCAACTTAAAGTCATCAGCTGTATTAACCCCTAACAAGAAGGTCAGTCTGTCTTTTGAAGCTTTGAAGCCAGGCATTGACTTTTCTTCTCTACTGAGGAAAGTTCAAGATGAAACTGGTCATGGTGGTTCATCCCTGTAACCCCAGCACTTTGGAAGCCCTGTGCAGGAAGATTGCTTGAAGCCAGGAGTTCAAAACCAGCCTGGGAAACTTAGTGAGACCCTTATCTCTGCAAAATAATTTAAAAATTAGCTGGTTTAATCATTTCTAGCTTTTGATTTAAAGTGAGACATGTGCAACTCTTCCTTTCACTTAAACACTTGAGGCCATCATAGGGTTATTAATTGGCCTAATTTCAATATTGGTGTGTCTCAAGGAACAGGGAGGTCTGAAGAGAGGGAGAGAGATGGCGGAATGGCTGGTTGGTGGAGCAGTCAGAACACACACATCTATCCATTAAATTTGCTGCCTAATATAGGCATGGTTTGTGGCACCCCCAAAACAATTACAACAGTAACATCAAAGATCACCAATCATGGAATTACAGATCACCATAGCAGATATAGTAATAATGAAAAAGTTTGAAATGTCGTAAGATTCACCAACATATGACCCAGAGACATGAACTGAGTATCTACTGTTGGAGAAATGGTGGTGATTGACTTGCTCGATGCAGGGCCCCCACAAAACTTCCATTTGTGAAAAAAAAAGAAAAAAACACAGTATCTGCAAAGCACAATAAAGCAAAGCACATAAAACAAGGTATGTCTTGAGGAGAGGAGGGAGGTTGTCTCAATCACATTGGGAATGAAATACACCTACGATATGCCCTCTCCACTGTGCATACTCAACAGGTGCTTGTTAAATTAAATTTAGAGACCTGCTAATGCCAAGACTATGCCTCTTGTAAACACACTTTCATGATTCTAATGCTTTTCAATGATTGCATCATGATGGTAGGTGTGCAATAAATTGTTTGTAATCAAAGACACATTAATGGCTTATACTTACAGGTTATTTTCTCACAAAACACCAAAGGCACTTAAGAACAGAAAGTTAGGGAACAGGAAGGATTATTTGACATCACGAAAGTCTTTGTAGATAAATTACCCTTATCTTGCTTACAATACACATCAATTTTAATCATACCAATTTTTTTTTAAGTTTCATTCACATCAGAATGAAAATTTGGGACAGCAAATAAGTACTGAAGGTTGCAGTCTCATTTGAAGTAGAGGTAGAGAAAGCCTTCCACCTTCAGATTGGCTTACATACACTGTGCATAACACTTCCCACAGCTGGGAGCTCAGGAAGCAGTGTTGGTGATCAAGATTCCTGTGCTGTCACTCACCACTCGTTCAGCTGCCCTGCGTATTTGAGCAAGTCAGAAAATGTGTCTCTTTTCCTCTATTTTACTTCACCTGAGCGATCATTTTTTAAATGACGTAGAAGGTATAGCTATTAACTTAATTAAATGTATTATATATGAGAAAGTTCACGGATACTTGAGAAGGTAAAGGAAGTATCACAATTAAGAGGGTAATGAAATCCACTGTAACGACAGCTTCTGGATATATAATAACTGGAGTATATTATAAATACCAGCTTCTTCATTGTACATTAATATCTTCCTGGTACTTCTCATAAATCTCCATCCCTTTTCTCCATCAATAATGGATAATGAATGAAGGTTTTTCTTCCAAATTCTAGACCTCAGAAAGCATATTTACAGAGAGGCTAGAGCAGTTAAGTTTTTATCTTTCCATAGCCTGTCATCCAACACTTCCATTTAGTTCACCACTGTTGTTTTGGTACTGACTGTTTAACTCATAAATTCCTACTGACTTTATCCCTTTTCTTCAGGGCACTCATTTACTCATTGGGACCCCAAGCAGAAGAAACAGAGGAAAAATATTAACATGAAATTTAAACGCATCCATTTTCTTCTTACTGAATGTAAATAAAAGTTTCTAAACCTGACCTTCTCCTCACCTCAATATCATGCCCAAATCTTACCACTTCTCACAATTTCCTCTCTCACTGACTTCGAGGCGGCACTCGTTCCTCATCTGCTGCCGCTGTAAACACCTGACCCTGGCGTCTCGGAAGCAACTCATGTTTGGTGTGTCAAAGGCATGCTCATACTCATCCCCCACATCTGGACTTCCTTTCGGCTCCCCCACATCTGGACTTCCTTTCGGCTTCTGTCTTGGTTAACGAAGCCACTCTTGCCCCTGCAGCCCGAGCTAACACCCTGAGAGGAGTCTGTGAAGGTTGGGCAGGGAGTGGGCTGTGGTGAGGTGGATGGAGCTCTGCCCCTGCGTGCTGCCCTCTGCCCTGGATCTCCACGTCCATTCCAGAAGACCGAGGCCAGTCTGCCCAGTCTGGCAGCTTCATGGACATCTGCTCAGCCTACAAGTGGCCTCTGATAGCCTACTCTATACTGTGGCCAGACTTATGATCCTAAAACCCAGAGTGGATGCAGCAGGGCTCCTTCTTAGAGTCTTAGATGACCCCTCAGACCCAAGACAAAGGCTGCAGCCTCACCCTGCCCCCATCACCCATCTCATTCCTTGCACCCCCCACCACACTCCGATTTCCTCCCTGCAGCCGCTTGGAGCCTGAGACATTCTTCTCTCCAGCTGGTGCCGACCTCTACTCTTCTCCATCATTCTCTCCTCCTTCTAGGGAAGTGTTCTCTCTCTCTCCCTCTCTCTCTCTCTGCCCAATGTTCACTGCTCATGTAAGTGTCACCAGTGTCACCCCTTCTTTGATGAATGTATGGACTTTCCAAGGAAAATTTAATTCCTTTATCCTCTGGGCTCCCGTAGCATTGTGTCTACACTGGCCATGGGGGGGTCCCATGGGATGGAAGCTCTCGCCTTTCAACTGAGTGAACTCATCCCTATGCTCACCTAGAACATAGTGGTGGCCAGTAAATGTCTGTTAAGTGAATGAATTGAATTAATTTTTTTTAAATGAGTGAATGCACAGCGTTATCTATAGACAACAACAATTGTATCAGGAACACTGATTTGGTTATTTAGAAATGTGAACAATTCCCAGGCACTTTTCCCCCATCCTCCCTGTATGCCCAGCAGTACACTAGTGTTTCGGTAGCTGAACCATAGGCCCTGCTCTGAAGCTCTGGGGCAAGAGTAGGTATTAGAGAAACTTGTGTGGATGAGAGCAATGAGGACTCAGTGGAGGTGGGGAGCCTAGTGGAACTACAGGTGTGGAGAGGGACCTCTGTCCCTAAGAAATGTGGGGCTTCAGCTAGGTGTGGTGGTTCACGTCTGTAATCCCAGCACTTTGGGAGGCCGAGGTGGGCAGATTACCCGAGGTTAGGAGTTCGACACCAGCCTGTCGAACATGATGAAACCCTGTCTCTACTAAAAGACACAAAAAACCTCTGGGCGTGGTGGCACAAGCCTGTAGTCCCAGCTACTCGGGAGGCTAAGACAGGAGAATTGCTTGAACCTGGGAGGTGGAGGTTGCAGTGAGCCGAGATCCCTCCACTGCACTTCAGCCTGGGCCACAGAGCAAGGCTCCATCTGAAAAAAAAAAAAAGAAAAGAAAAGAAAAAGAAAGAAATGTGGGGCTGTGAGTCCCCTCCGTGCTTCGTGACTGCGGTCGTGGGATGTATTTCTCAGGGTCCCAGTGGGAAAGGACTCTCATTAAACCATCTCAATAAAGTTGGAGGAAGGGATTGATTCTATGAAACTCTCCACATTACAGATCTCAGAACTTCATTTGGAATATAAGACATAGTTTCTCAGAATCTGCCTTTTCTCTTCTTTCCTTCTTTATTTTGCTTTTCTCTTCTTTCCTTCTTTATTTTGCTTTTCTCT
>NW_012115278.1:1694998-1767873 GCF_000951035.1 Colobus angolensis palliatus | reverse complement strand
TATTTTGCTTTTCTCTTCTTTCCTTCTTTATTTTGCTTTTCTCTTCTTTCTTTCCTTTTCTTTCTTTTTCTTTTTTCTTTTTCTTTCTTTCTCTTTTTCTTTCTTCTCTCTCTCCCTCTCTCTCTCCCTCTTACCTTTCTCCCTCTTTCTCTTCTTCCTTAAATCCTACCCACCAGTACTCAATACTTCCAATACTCTGACCCAGCAACAGCAGCTCTGACTAGAGACCAGCTCTTCAGTTCTCATGAACAGGTTCCCACATTATTAATGCAGGAGCTTCCAGCTGAGATCTCTCTAGTTAAATAAAACACAAATCCAGGCTTGGTAAGGAGGGATTTTATTTAAAAGATATCGCAAGGGAGAGAAGGGACTCTTGCAGTAGGAGGGACACTTGGCCATTATAGCAGTCTGCAAGCAGGTCCGGGGTTAGGAAAAGAGGGTTCATCTTTCACAGGGAGGAATGAACAAAACTAGAAAGAATGGGGTGTAAGGACATAGGGTGAAAGGGTGATATATTTGGACAGTGGATCAGGCGGAGTCTGAGGTCAGCCTGCTGCAGAGGAGCTGCTAAGGAGGGGCGTGTGCTGGCTCAGGATAAGACACTGGGCAGGGACATGGGGAGGGAGAAGAGCTGGACCAAAGTCTGGTTATTCTGACTTTGCAAGAATGTTGTTCTGATTGACCAGTGGGAACAAAACAGTGAATCACTTATGACGCAAACAATTGGAATTAGGAAGGGCTGTGTCTAGGCTTGTGATAAATGAGGGGACACCATGATTCCTCGACGTCCTATGAGGAAGGATATTTTTTGCAGTGGGCCATTCCCCAGAACGCAGATGGCTCCTTCACTTTACTGTTTTCCAGGATCACAGGGCTTGGGCAGAGCTCAACACAGTCTCCATGTGGCCAGTCAGGGGTTGCTCAGCTCCCGAGCCCAGGCCGCTCTGCTTCTTGGCTATTTTTGCCAGATGTTGCTATTGGCAAGTGCAGCCCAATGACTGCAGATCCCGGGAGGTGTCACGAGGCCTCTGAATGCCTTGCCTCGTGAGTCAAGGAACTTCTGCGGCCCCTTCCACTGCCTGCAAGGGGAGTTTTCACAAGGATAAGAAAACACAGGGAGTTAGGGGGAACCTCAACGGTGGAGATATTTTATTTACTTCTCTCAACATAGCCCAAGCTCCTTGATGTAAACAGTATTTTATTGCAGGGAATGTGCATACCTGAAATTCATTGAGGGAAAAGGTGTGGCACGTAGCACAGGCACAATCAGAGAAGGCAAGAGAGAATCCTGACAGCAAAGAGCCGGAGGGGAGGAAAAAAGAAGGGGGTGCTCCTGCGTCCACTATGTGCTCAGGCCTGTGCCAACAGATAGGGTACCTCAGGCAGGTCGTTCGATCGTTCTGCAGCTCAGTTTCCTCCTCTACAAAGGGATAAAAACAGCATGAACTTTATAGGGTAATTACAGGATTAAGTAAGTTACTATACGTGAAGTCTTTAAAACAGGGAGGCACTTCGCAGGCATTATGTAAGGACAGTCACGAGCAGCAGACGCAGCAGTAGTAGTACTAGCTAGGAACTTCACATTAGTGCTGCAAATCTCTGCAGAGGAGGTGCTTCCTGCACTTATTAGGGAGGACGGTAATGGTTTGGTCACGTGTCTGTACCCACCTGACACTGTGAACTCCATGAGAAACAGAGACCATGATGCTCTTATAAATGACTGCACCTCCAGAACCTAGCACTGTCCCTGGAACATCACAGCCAATGAAAATATGCGTTCAATGTGCACTAGTGGGTAGATAAATGGGTGGACGGATGAATGAATGGAGGGAGGGAGAGCAGGAGGAAGGAAGGGAAGGAGGGAAAGAGAAAGGGAGGGGGAGTTACACAAAGAGATGGATGGAAGCAGGTACAGCACAGAGGGAGAAGGACAGGGAGGAAGAGAAGGAGGAATGCTAGAAGCCTATTTCTTAAATCTTGTGCCAGATAATGGCTAGGGTTATTGCCTTGTATCATGAAATATGTTTTGCAGAAGGGGAAAAAAGGGAGGTGTTTTATAATTGGATTTAACTTGTATTCTGACCTAACTTTTGAGGAAATATACCTGCTTTTTGCTGGGTAGCCAGGTGTTTAGATTTAGCACGCAGACTTCCTGAGTCCTTCCTCCCTGTTCCCTTTCAGCCGTAGTATCTTTGTTTCACCTATGGTGCCTTTTACGTGATAAGCTGTTTGATTGGCTGGTCTTGCATTTCAACTTGGCTTCTCATTGGCAGCTTGCAGTTTCCAGGGAAAGCTCAGCAGAGTGGGATGAGGGGACAGCTTGTCTTTCATTTTCTCATCAATTCTTGCTTAATGGTTTCCAATCACACTTTTCTCCAGCGATTATTCTGTCACTCGTGCCTGCATGCAGTTTTCCACTACTGAATTGAAACTGTTTGCTTTTTCAATTGACAAATTATAGCAGGCAAATGCCACTCATTACTGCATAAACAATTAAGATCCTAGAAAGATTTGCTCAACTGCATTTTATTTGTGACTGGTTTCGGATTTTCTCATGCTGTTTGTGTGTGGCAATCGCAGAGTCACCTTCCCTGCCCTGGGCTGCCTTTTCTCTCAACCATATATTTTCAAAAGGTTTGCTGGCCTTGCCTCCCCAGGATATGACCAAAAAATTGCAAGGAGTGGAGTGGGCCTGGGCACATGCAGATAAGAATGCTGGGCGTGACTTTGGAAGTTCTGCAACCTCCCCGAGTTGAGCCTTAGGTTCCACATGTGAAAAATATGCACGATGAACTTCAAGCCACCAGGGTGCCCAGAGGTTTGGACTGAATCTTGCGTTCAGAGAAAGCACCCAGGAAGCAGTGTGACTGACTAAATGGACATTGAATCTGGATCTGAGTTGCACTACCTGCTTTTAGCAGCTGGAGAAGCAGGCTGGAGCTGTCCTTGGAATGCTCCGCTTTGCTAAGATAGCCATCCAAAAGGGAAAGTGCAAAGCAGGTATCCATTCCATAAATCACTGGTTTGGCAACTCACTGTCCAGCCCTACAGTGAATGTTTGACAAAAACAAAAAGATCCACAAAAGCCTGAACATGCCTCAGAGAACAGAGAGCAGGGTCGCATTAGCAGCGGAAGCTCGAGCTCCCAAAATCCGAGCTTCTCCAAGGGTGCTGTGAGTTGTCAGTCACACATCCTGTTCCACACAGTTGTGTATACCCTCCAGGAACTACTAATTTTTAAAATCTGAAATCCAATAAAAGCACTTAACAGTAAAACTGCACGGAAATAATTGCTTTCATTCACAAGGCATTTCGGTGTCTTGCAGGGCCTCATTTGCTCATTCATCAACGAGCCTCCAGCTTGTCACTGTGAAAATCAATTACCTCTGTACTAAAGATGCTGTCATCACCACCATCAATAAACAAGCATTAGGTATCTACTGGGTCTGAGATGCTCGTAATAGGAACTATTATATTTTAATGAGAGAAGAGGATTTTTTAAGGCCCTGATAATATAATGCCAAATAACATACATCGCAAATGATTTGGAACATCCTATATCATATGTGATTCTTTAAATATTTTTATGTTCACAAAAGCATGTCCAGGCTTTTGTGAACCTTTTTGTTTTTGTCAAACAATCACTGTAGGGCTGGACAGTGAGTTGCCAAACCAGTGATTTATGGAATGGATACCCGCTTTGCACTTGCCTTTTTTGATGGTTATCTCAGCAAATCGGAGCATTCCATGGACTGCTCCAGCCTGCTTCTCCAGCTGCTAAAAGCAGGTAGTGCAACCTCACTGGTACAGCTGATTTAGAATTGCTTATGATCTATCCATCTCTGCCACTATTTAGGACTAGAGTTGGGTAGGGTAGGGTATGCTGGGATAGCAAGGCACAGCTCATTCATTCTCCCATCGAACACACTGGCATTACTGTGGGCCTACTCAGAGCCAAGCACGAAAGTTTCAGGCCTGAGCAAACACGATGTGGTCTTGCCCTCCAAGAGGCTTGAGACCAGTGAAGACAGCATGACAGCTGATG
Organism: Colobus angolensis palliatus; assembly: GCF_000951035.1. Classification (NCBI taxonomy): domain Eukaryota; kingdom Metazoa; phylum Chordata; class Mammalia; order Primates; family Cercopithecidae; genus Colobus; species Colobus angolensis. The sequence continues at coordinate 1,763,828 of NW_012115278.1, read as the reverse complement.
TTGTCACAGTGGTGGGTGCTCCAATGAGCCTCTCCAGGAGAGTGAGCCACGGAGGGCCTGGCCTGGTTGATCGCGATAAGAGTTAGTGACCTGAAAGGGGTGTATGGGCGCAAAGGGAGCAAAAAGGACCCAGGAAGGGAGCACAAATCAGCAAAGGAGCCCAGCAAAATTGGGGCTCAGAACAAGAGTGGTGAAGGTGGCCGGGCACGGTGGTTCACACCTGTAATCCCAGCACTTTGGGAGGCCGAGGTGGGTGGATCACGAGATCAGGAGCTCAGGATCAGCTGGCCAACATGGTGAAACCCCATCTTTACTAAAGATACCAAAAAAAAAAAAAAAAAATTAACCAGGTGTGATGGCACAAGCCTGTAATCCCAGCTACTCAGGAGGCTGAGGCAGGAGAATCGCTTTAACCCGGGAGGTGGACGTGGCAGTGACCCGAGATCGCACCAGGGCACCCCAGTCTGGGAAACAGGGTGAGACTGTCTCAAATAAAAAAATTTAAAAATTTAAAAAGAGTGGTTAAGGTGAGGCAAGGCAGGGTGCCCAAGGTGCAGGGCTAAAGGCCTGGCATGTGTGGGATGGGAGGGGTAAGGGGATGTGATCAGGCCCTCTGGCAGCCTTTGTGAAGAGCAGACTGGGAAAAGAAAGAGCAGGTGCCCAAAGCACCGTGTGCACACTCTCCCAGCAGTTAGGCAGCATGGCCCCTGAGGCCCGGGGCCCAGGCAGAAGCTGGGTAGCTGACGGATACACAAGCTGCTGTGCAGCAAACTAAAGGAGGACAGAAGAAAATAAGGCAAAAGGAAATCATGGCAGCACATCATCCTGAAGCCCAACTTAACAGGTGGGTCCTGGTGCCAACTGGGCCATAGCAATCTTCTCCAGCATCAGTAAGAGGTGCCTCAGCCCAGCACATCCAAGGGCAGGGCACCAACACGAGGAGGAAGAGTTGAGCCCGCAGCAATGTTCCTCCCTTGTCGCCTAAGGATGCAAACTCCTGATGAGAGGCCAAGGATAATGTGGAAGGAGAACCACAGCCCAGAGCTAGGAAGAGGAGAGGGACACAAACCATCACATCGTTTCAAAAAGGAAGCACAAGTATATGTGATGCTCCTGCAGGATCCTAAGGACAGCAAAGAACCCAGAGAACAAAGGAACCCACTCCTCCATCAAAACCAAAGCCCTGAGGCATGAAGCCTGGGTAATAGCATTCTGGCTGTGCAGAGGTGCAAGGAGCTTAGCAAGTCTTATCACGCTAATGTCATTTTCCAGGTGGAACAAATGGACCATGTTCTGCTCCCAGGCTCCTCTCTGGGTCCCTCCACAAACTCTCTTTGAAAAACCGCCCTGCTTTCCAAGTCTGAAATTGGCGCAAACCCACAGACATCCTAAATGGATCCAAAAGGAGTGTTTAGTTTCCAGTTCTTCCTCCAACTGATGGCCCACATTTTCCTTCCTCATGCCTGGAGGTGGAAGTGCCATGAGGATACTGCACAGGAAGGGACATCACTTCTGCAAACAGATGTGGGATCAAATAAATTCATGTAAGCCAAAAGTCATTTTACTTTGTCTAGGCTGATAACTAATTCTGCCTTACTTGGGCTGTCAAAATGGCACCAGAGACAACCCACAGGAGTTCTAGTGTTTCTAAAGCTCAAGATCTGTGATAGCAAAAACAAAACAAAACACCCAAATAAGCCCCAAGGAGGCAGCTGTGTACTGGCTCCCATACCTAGGCCCACCACAACCTAAATGTCACTACCAGAAGGCTTGCTGTTTCAGGGGAGTACAAAATGCCCAGAGAATTTAGAGTTCCTCTGATGAATTTCTGGGGACAAATGTCCTTAGGCGAATCACATGCTCATGTGAAACCCTGGGTGAACCACCCTTTATTGCAAATCCAAGGTTTTTTGTCTCTTTGTTTGTTTGTTTGTTTTGAGATGGAGTTTTGCTCTTCTCCCCCAGACTGGATCTCACCTCACTGCAACCTCCATCTCCTGGGTTCAAGCGATTCTCCTGCCTCAGTCTTTTGAGTAGCTGGGATTACAGGCATCTGCCAACATGCCCAGCTAATTTTTGTATTTTTAGTAGAGACAGGGTTTCACCACGTTGGACAGGTTGGTCTTGAACTCCTGACCTCAGGTGATCTGCCTGCCTCAGCCTCCCAAAGTGCTGGTATTACAGGCATGAGTCACTGTGCCCGGCCGCAAGTCCAAGTTTATTTCAATCAAGGTGGAAGCATTCCAATAGCTTTTCTTTTCCCAAGTTAAAGTCAACTCAGTGTAGATCTTACCATGTTTTATGGAACTGCTCTTTAAAATTTGATCAGTATGAATCATTTGATGACAATGTGGTTTATGATGACGTGGCTTACTGGAAAATCTTATGGGAGAAATGTATGTGTGTGCTACTGTGAGTGCCCCAGTTTGGAGACCTTGGAAAGCCATCATGACCTTAGTTATTTATGCAGCACCTGTTTTCTGAGAATGAACTAATCTCCTAATTTCATACCTTTACACTGCAGTTTGAAGTGATTAACTTGCGAACCCTGTCCCATCATTTCATCGCATTGCTTGGCAGTAGCATGAGGTCACTTCCCATGGCATCAACAGCTGGATGAGGCTACTATGTCCCTAAGGGAATGGTTACAGCTAGTTCAGGGCACAAAGATGAAACATTCTTAAAATAAACAAGTACACCCAGAGGCAAACAGACGACAGAAACGTTCTAGGAAAATAGTCGCTAAAACTAGAAAGCAAGATGCAGAGGGCTTACGAGAAAACAAGAGATGTGAGTTTTGATAGGAACCCTGAGGATGGGTCCTTCTGAACCAGGATCCCACAGTTCTGCCTCACCGGCACCACACTGCAGGTCCTGGAGTTCCTCAGCCCTCTGAAAGGGCACCCGAGGACAGCAAGCGTCTTCCTGCACTGCCTGGAGAAATGCAAGGTTGAGGCTAAGGGCCAAGGTCCTGGAAAGCCTCGCAGCGCAGACCAGGGGCTGACTAGGCCCTGCAGAAAGGCTCTGTGAACACCCAAGTGAGGTGGAGGAGTTTTCAGGGTAGGTGCCAGCCCCTCAAGCACACACCATATAGAAGAGAGCCCCGCCCCTCAAGCCACTGGGAGCTCCTGCCTGAGTAAACCCATCTTCCAGGGAAGGAGTCTGAGGGGAGATCTGGAATTCACCAGAAAACCCAGAAATGGACAGATTCGTTTTTTGTATAGACTTCTTTTTCTTTCTCTTTTTGAGATGGGAGCCTGTCGCCCAACCTGGAGTGCAGTGGCGCAATCTCCTCTCACTGCAAGCTCTACCTGCTGAGTTCACATCATTTTCCTGCCTCAGCCTCAGCCTCAGCCTCCCGAGTAGCTGGGACTACAGGCACCCACCACCACACCCAGCTAATTTTTTGTGTTTTTAGTAGAGATGGGGTTTCACCATGTTAGCCAGGATGGTCTCGATCTCCTGACCTCGTGATCTGCTGGCTTCGGCCTCCCAAAATGCTGGGATTACAGGCGTGAGCCACCACGCCCAGTCTTCTCTCTTTTATTTAGAGAAAGGATCTCTGTCACCCAGGCTGAAGTGAAGTGGTGTGATCATAGTGCACTGCAGCCTCAAACTCCTGGGCTCAAGCCATCCTCCTGCCTCAGCCTCCCAAGTAGCTGGGACTACAGGTACCACCAAGCTTGGCTAATTATTTTTTTACTTTTTGGAGAGAGGGTGTCTCACTATGTTCTCCAAGCTAGTCTCAAACTCCTGGCCTCAAGAAATCCTTCTGCTTTGGCTGGGACAGTTTCCTTTTTTGTACCCAAGTTTGTGACATGAAACCTGGAGCCCACCACAAGGGAGTCTCTGGCAAGTTGGCAAGCTCTGCAGACAGCTCCACAGGAGGCAGTCTTGCTGCCCTAGTCACTGTTGGATGTGGGATCTCTGCATCAACATAAGCAAAAATGAAAGAGATGCAGAGATGAGGGCCTGGATGGATATTGAGAGGTGAAGCCAGCTGGGCTTCCAGGTCTGGTGGGGACTTGGAGAACTTTTCTGTCTAGCTAAAGGATTGTAAACACACCAATCAGTGCTCTGTGTGTAGCTAAAGGTTTGTAAATGCACCAATCAGCACTCTGTGAAAACTGACCAATCAGCACTCTGTAAAATGGACCAATCAGTGCTCTGTAAAATGGACCAATCAGCGCTCTGTAAATGGACCAATCAGCAGGATGTGGGTGGGGCCAAATAAGGGAATAAAAGCTCCGGTCCTAGTCCGGCAATTTTTTGGGGTTCCCTCTCAGGGAGTGGAAACTTTCTTGTTTTGCTATTTGCAATCTGCCTGTTGTTTATTGTGTCTGTGTTACCTTTGTGAGTTGTAACACTCACCCCAAGGGTCTGCTGATTTCTTCCTGAAGTCAGTTGAGACCAGGAACCCCTGGGGAGGAATAAACAGCTCTGCACGTGCCACCTTGGAGAGCTGTAACTCTCACTGCTGAGGTCTGTAGCTTTACTCCTGAAGTCAGCCAGACCAGGAGGCAGGAAGAAACTCTGGACATATCTGAACAGCTGAAGGGACAAACTTCGGACGAACCATCTTTAAGAGCTGTAAGACTCACCATGTGGGTTTGCGGCTTCATTCTTGAAGTCAGCCAGACCAAGCACCCACGGGAAGGAACCGATTCCAGGACACGATATGGCATGTTTATTGGCATACTTCCTAGTTGCATTCCAAATTATACTACTACTCAGAAAAAATGTATAGATATATTTTATTGTGGTAAAACCAGACAAAAATTAGTGTATTAAACTTTCAACTCAAAGTAGCATGTGAATCTGAAGTTGTAGTTTGTTGTTGGTTTTTAAGCGACTTTCAGAACCCTATTGAGGTTAATAGGAACTCATGCCAGTGTGCTACGGCTTTGGTGTCCACAGCTCTGTCCTGCTGGTGTGCAGGACCTGACAAGCCTTGTGAGTTACTGCACCTGAAGTACGGAGGGGGCTGGCCACTCATGCCTCATAATCCTAGCACTTTAAGAGGCTGAGATAGGAGGAGCTCTTGAGCCCAGGAGTTCAACACTACCCTGGGCAAGATAGACGTTAGCTCCACAAAAAATTTAAAAATTAGCCAGGCATGGTGGTAACACCTATGGTCCCAGCTACTCAGGAGGCTGAGGCAGGAGGGTGGTTGAGCCTGGGAGGCTGAAGCAGTGAGCTGTGATTGTGCCATTATACTCCAACCTGGGTGACGGAGCGAGACCCTGTCTTAAAAACACTAAATAAAGCTCAAGAGAGTTGGAATGATGAGGAAACTTTGTGTCTCTAATTTCTCACACGAGTGAGCTATGAGCACATAGAAGCAGCCCTCCTGAAACCAAGACAGCCCGTTACTAGTTACTAGTAACTCTAGTAGCACTAGGAGTGAACGGCACTGGGATTTTGGAAGCTGGTGCTGACAGAAAGCACAGGGAATCCACCCAAGTGCCCATCAGTGGTAGACTGGATAAAGAAAATGTGGTACACTTACACCATGGAATATTCTGGAGCCATAAAAACAACAAGGTCATGCCTTTGGCAGGAACATGGGTGGACCTGGAGGCCATTATCTTCAGCAAACTGACGCAGGAACAGAAAACTGAATACCGCCTGTTCTCACTTCCAGGTGGGAGCTGAATGTTGAGAACACATCGGTGGAAGGAAGGTAACAACAGACACTGGGACCTACTTGAGACTGGAGGATGGGAGGAGGAAGAGGAGCAAAAAAAATAACTATTGGGTGCTAGGCTTAGTACCTGGATGATGAAATAATCTGTACAACAAACCCCCGTGACACGAGTTTATCTATATAACAAACCTGCACATGTACCTCTGAACCTAAAATAAAAGTTAAAAACAAAAGAAAAAAATACACAATTAAAAATAATTTTTTTATTGTACCCTATTTTACATTTGACATGGGTCTATATTTACACAAATATTCTGCAATATGATGGCCACTAACCACAATGTGGCTCTTGAATATGACCACTTAAAATTGAGATGTGCTGCAATTTAAAAATAATATAAATTTCAAATAGTTGGTATAAAAAGAATTTAAAATACCTAATGGATATTATTTTACACTGATTACATGTTGAAATCATATTTTTAACATATGGATTACACTGAATATATTATTATTATTAATTTTACTTTTTTTTAGCTTTTTCTAATGTGGCACTAGAAATGTTTGAATGACGTATGTGGCTTGCATTAGATTTCTATTGAATAGTGCTGGTCTGTATGATTCATCTGCTTAGGAAAGAAAGAAAAAAGGAACATGATTCCATAAATATGATGAATATCTCTGAGTCCCATGATATCAGGAGAGGAAATGACATACTATTAATTTCAAATAGTTGACAATGGCTCATTAAGGAAGTTGACATTGTGTAGTGGCTACTCTGTGCCTAGCACTGCTGGGTGTTTCACATAAATTATCTCAATTAAACTGCCCGTATCTGTCAGGGGGCAGGGTTCAGTCACATAAGTGAAATCATTAGAGGAAAAAAAAATATGTAGATGTAAATGGATTATTCTATGGCAACTGCTTAAAAAGTCTCTGATAGGCAGGTACCTTTGCATATAAATCTGCAACTTGAAGTTTGCAGAAAAGACTGTCAGGAAGGGAAGATGGTTGTAAATTGGGAAGAGCAAGGACAATGTAGAAACCACAAGCACACACTGCAGTTCATCAAAACTGACTGGACCCATCATCAGCGCTGCCCTGCAGCCGTCTCCTGTCAGCTCACAAGCGTCTACTGTACGCATCTCTTCCTAACTTTGCTTTCAATGACATCACATTGAGAGCTTGAAATCAGCCACAAAGGGAGTATTTACACCGCATCAATTGGCAAACACTGTAACCCGGGGCTTTTGCTTTTTCCAGAGAGGTAGTTTTAGAACCTATCCACATGTCTCTGTGTGTCAGTCTCTCCCTGCCCCCAACTTTGATAATGCAGGTGATCTGCAAGAGAGGCAGATGCCCCTCATTGTGGAGCTAAACATATCTCTGACTCAGGCATTGGAGGAGCTGAAGGAGCATGAGGGGAAGGTTGAACAGCTGCAAGCCCAACTGCTTCTGCACACCCATGAGGTAAGCCAGCAGAGAGCGACATTGTGTGTGATAATAAATGTATACTAATAAATAATATTAAAAATAATAAAATATATATTATTTTTAAATTGCAGCACATCTCAATTTTAAGTGGTCATATTCGAGAGCCACATTGTGGCTAGTGGCCATCATATTGGGGAGTATTTGTGTAAATATAGACCCATATCTAATGTAAAATAGCATATCATAAAAAATTATTATTTTTAATTGTCTTTTTTTTGTTTTTAATTTTTATTTTAGGTTGAGAGGTACATGTGCAGGTTTGTTATATAGATAACATGCCCACCTTTCAATAGTAACAGCAACACAGCTGCTACTCCATTTCCACTCTCCAAATCCATGCAAAATGTCCTTCAAGGCCCATCTTAACTGGAAACATACAGGAACAATAATTCTGGGGAAATGCATTATGGCTTAGCCAAGTTGGCATGTTTCAAAGTCACTACAGCCATCCAAACAGGGATTATTATACCCATTTTAAAGGTGAGGCTACCAAGATCCAGGAAGGTTCAATAGCACTTCTAAAGTCACAAAGCCAATGAGGCAGGATGTGGGCAGGATGTGTGACTCCAATTTCTGTGCTCTTTCCACTGTCTCACACTGGGCTCCAAAATAAAGGCTTCCTCTTTCTTCTAAAATCTGGAACATGACAAGGATTCTCACTTTCACCACTGTTATTCAACATAGTACTGGAAGTCCTAGCTAGAGCAATCAGGAAAGATAAAGGGCATCCAAATTGGAAAGAAAGAATCAAATTATCTTTGTTTGCAAATGATATGATCTTATATTTGGAAAAACCTAAAGACTTCACAAGAAAACTATTAGAACTGATAAACTCAGTAAAACTGTAAGGTACAAAATTATCATACAAAAATCAGTAGAATTTCTGTATGTCAACAGTGAACAATCTGTAAAAGAAATAAGAAAAGTAATCTCATTTACAATAGTCACAAAGAAAATTAAATACCTAGCAATTAACTTAACCAAAGAAGTGAAAGATTGCTGCAATGAAAACTATCAAACACTAATGAAAGAAATTGAAGAGGGCACCAAAGAATGGAAAGATATTCCATGTTCATGGATTGGAAGAATCAATATTGTAAAAATGTCCATACTACCCAAAGCAATCTTCAGACTCAATGCAATCCCTATCAAAATACCAGTGACATTTTTCACAGAAATAGAAAAACAATCCTAAAATTTATACAAAACCACAAAAGACCCAGAATAGCCAAGCTGTTCTGAGCAAAAAGAACAAAACTGGAGTAATCACAGTACCTGACTTCAAATTATACTACAGAGCTATAGTAACCCAAGCAGCATGGTACTAGCATTAAAGCAGACACATAGCCCAACAGAACAGAATTGAGAACAAATCTGTACACTGACAGTGAACTCATTTTCAACAAAGTTGCCAAGAATGTACAACAGGGAGAAGAAAGTCTCCTCAACAAGTGGTGCTAAGAAAACTGCATATCCGCATGCAGGAGAATGAAACTAGATTTGCCATATGCAAAAATCAAATCAAAATGAATTAAAGACTTAACTCTAAGACCTCAAACTATAAAACTACTACAAGAAAACATTGGGGAAACTCTCCAGGGCATTGGTTTGGGCAAAAATTTCTTGAGAAATACCCTACAAACACAGGCAACCAAAGCAAAAATGGACAAATGGAATCACATCAAGTTAAAAATCTTCTGCACTACAAGGGAAACAATTGACAAAGTGAAGGGACAACCCACAGAATAGACAAAAATATTTGCAAACTGCCCACATGATAAGAGATTAATAACCAGAATATATAAGGAGCTCAAACAACTCTACAGGAAAAACAAAATCTAATGATGTGACTTCGAAATGGGCAAAAGACCTTAATAGACATTTCTCAAAACAAGACAAATAGCAAACAGGCATATGAAAAGGTGCTCAACATCACTGACCAGCAGAGAAATGCAGAGCAAAACTACAATGAGATATCATCTCACCCCAGATAAAATGGCTTTTATTCAAAAGTGAGGCAGTAACAGATGTTGGCAAGGAAGTAGAGAAAAGGGAACCCTTGTATACTGTTGGTGGGAATGTAAATTAGTACAACCACTACAGAGAACAGTTTAGAGTTTCCTCAAAAAACTAAAAATAGAGCTACCTTACAATCTAGCAATGTCACTCCTAGATATATACCCAAAAGAAAGAAATCAGTATATCAAAGAGACATCTGCACTTTCATGCTTATTGCAGCACTATTCACAATAGCCAAGACTTGGAAGTAACCTAAGTGTTCATCAACAGATGAATGAATTCGCAAAAATATAATACATATACACAATGGAGTACTATTCAGCCACAAAAAATGAGATCCTGTCATTTGCAACAGCATGGATGGAAATGGAGGTCATTATGTTAAGTGAAATAAGCCAGGCACAGAAAGACAAACATCACATATTCTCACTTATTTGTGGGATCCAAACATCAAAACAACTGAATTCATGGACATAGAGAGTAGAAGGATGTTTACCAGAGTCTGGGAAGGGGAGTGGGGGTTGGCAGGGAGGTAAGGACGGTTAATGGGTACAAAAAATAGGAAGTATAAATAATGCCTAGTATTTGATAGCACAACAGGGTGACTATAATCATTAATAATTTAATTGTTAATTTTGAAATAACTGTAAGAGTATATAATTGGATTGTTTGCAATACAAGAGATAAATGCTTGAGGGGATAGATACACCATTTCTCATGATGTGATGATTATGCATTGCATGCCTGTATCAGAATATTTCATGTACCCCATAAATATTCACCTACTTACTATGTGCCCACAAAAATTAAAACTTAAAAAAAATTTATAATTTTTTAAAAAAGCAAAATAAAGGCTTTCTTTGAACAGTCATGTTCCCCCTGCAAGGAGACTCCTGCAGAAGGAGGGAAGCTCACCTCACCATGAGCACAGTTGACCTGCTGCCATCCCTGTACTGGCTTCCCATTCAGAATGCTCTCACTGAAGCTCAGACACCTTGTGAGATGAAAAGGTGCTGCTCACAGGCGAGGAAAGCAAGGTGTAGAGAAATTTTAATAACTTTCTGGCCAGGCATGGTGGCTCACACCTGTAATCCCAGCACTTTGGGAAGGTGAGGCAGGTGGATCACTTGAGGCCAGAAGTTCGAGATCAGCCCAGGCAACATGGTGAAACCCTCTATCTACTAAAAATACAGAAATTATCTGGGCATGGTAGCAACACGCCTGTATTCCCAGCTACTCTGGAGGCTGAAACCTGGGAGGCAGAGGTTGCAGTGAACACAGATTGAGCCACCACACCCCAGCCTGGATGACAGAGCAAAACTTTGTCTCAAAAACAAGAAAACAACAAAAAACAACAACAACAAAACACCTTCATGTAAGACCCTTTGGGAGTTTTACAGGAGACAGTGGAATAAACAAGGGCAGAATGACAGAGGATCAGGGCACATCCCAGCTGCAGCCCAGGGACCAAAGGGAAAAGTAGTTGAAAATGTGATAGTAGCTATTGAAAGTGCTTTAAATCTGCCTCATTAATTGTAAGGCATACAGAGATATATTTGTTTCAATGCAGCATAAAAATACCATGTTTCTCCTAAAGATGTCCAAGGAATCAGGATCGGATCCCTCCTAATCCTGCCTCAAGTCTAGGGGAGCTGGGTTTTAAGCGGCGGACTGCCTCAGCCCCGTGGGCCTGGCGGGAAGATTGTTCCTCACCGCAGGCTTCCCGCCCGCAAATCCTGCTCTCTGGGTCTGCTTGCAAATGCCTCTCCTCTGCAGATGCCTCTTCCTTCTTCCCATGTGAGGCCAGGCACATCCCCTCTCCCTGGCAGGCAGATGGCAGAGGTGGGAAGTGAGTGCAGGAAGCCTGATTGCAGTTGGTTACAGGGACGGGAAAGTGGCCCAGCAAAGCCCGAGGGAGGCCTTTTGATTCCAAAGATGGGGCAGCAACTGCCTCTTCCAGGAACTCATCATTGCTCCTCTTGCACACATGTGTGTTTTGAAGAGAGAGGGAAAGAGGTGTGAACCAAAAACATAGGACGATTAAAGATGCACCTTACGGTTCCAGGCATGTGCTTCAGGTGTGTGTAACTTTGCCTCTTGGTTCAGCTTCCTGTATTATTTTTCCAGCTCTTGTTGAAAGTCCATAAAGTTAAGTTCTGTTGATCCAGAAGTATAAATGACTAAAAAGAAATATAACAGATCTGATGGCAAAGAGGGAAGGGATTTCTCTGAAATGGGCAGTTTGGGCCAGGCATGGTGGCTTACGTCCACAATCCCAGCACTTTGGGAGGCCAAAGCAAGAGGATAGCATAGCTCAAGGCTTGGCGCGGACAACGTAGCAAGACTGCATCTCTAAAAAGAAAATTAGCCAGGCCTGGTGGCCCACACCTGTAGTCCCAGCTATTCAGGAGGCTGAAGCTGGAGGACCTCTTGAGCCCAGAAGTTCGAGGCTGCAGTGAACCATGATCGCACCACTGCACTCCAGCCTGGGCCACAGAGCAAAACCCTGTCTCTAAAAAAAATAAAAATAAAAATGGAGGCCGGGCGTGGTGGCTCATACCTGTAATCCCAGTACTTTGGGAGGTCAAAGTGGGTGGATCACCTGAGGTCAGGAGTTCAAGACCAGCCTGGCCAACATGGTGAAACCCCATCTCTACTAAAAATACAAAAAATTAGCCAGGTGCAATGGTGCACACCTGTAGTCCCAGCTGCTTGGGAGGCTGAGGCAGGAGAAGCACTTGAACCCGGGAGACAGAGGTTGTAGTGAGCCAAGATCGTGCCACTGCACTCCAGAGTGGGTGACAGAGCCAGACTTCGACTCAAAATAAATACATAAATAAATAAAATAAAATAAAAATAGGCAGTCTGGTTTCTGAACAATATGGCCACATTGCCTCATAATGTTCTAACTTGCTTTTATTATGAAAATTGTATGTATTTCTGAGGGATATTTGATGCTCTCTTCTGTAAATATTTTTGGAAGTCATTTTACATATGTTTATTTACTTTTATAAGTGTACATATGCATACTTGGTATTTCTTATTAAGTATATAACGTGTCCGTAACACCTTGGTATTTCTGCATAATTTCGAGAAAATAGGCTTTCCTCCTTGAAAAGATTTCTGCTTATAAAAATGGTGTTGCACTCAATTATTTTTATAAACATTTGTAATAATATTGGTTACTCATTCAAGTGGTGTGAACGTTTCAAGTACATTTCAGTCTGACCAAAGTTTGCTTACAAAGCAGCCACAAGAACACCCTTGTTAACAGTAACTCAGAAAAGAAACTGACCCGGCTCAGAGAGAGAAGCTGCTTAATCACTCCCCAGTCACAGTGACATTTAAGAAGTTCTGTCTATTCTGTGGTCAATATTGAGCAGGATTCCTGAGTTGCAGCAATAAAGAAAAAGCTCATTTTCCAAATAAATGTGTAATAGCCCAGAAACTGGAATTCTACACCCCCCTGCTGGATTTTCTGGTTTATGAGATTATTTTTAACAACATGGAAGAAAAACTGAGACATTACGTGGATTGGAAAGGCTGTCAGTTGTTCTAATAGAGTCATCTGCTCTCCAAGTCAGGCTGCCACAAAGGAGCATGAGGATTTATCACGGAACTAGCATTTGGAAGGCAATATAATGAAACATGCAATTTAAAGCATTTTTGTCCTGAGGCTAGGCACTAACAGGAAGTGACTATTTTCCCCCAAAACATGACTTGTCCTTTCATTTTTTAAAGTGGTGCCTTTGGATAAGCAGAAATTTTTAATTGTGATCATGCTCAATTTATCATCTATTTAAATGGTTAATATATTTTGTGTCCTGCCTTAGAAATCTTTTCCAAGCATATGCAGATATTCTTTATTTTACTTAAGACTTTAGAGTTTTATCTTTATTTATAAACATAATGCATCTTATATCACATACATATATATATATATACACACACACATCCAAATGTTCTATCATCATTTATAGAAAAGAAGCTCTTTTCCTCATTGAATTGCTTTCATAGCTTTGTTGCAAATCAATTGGCCATATATGTGTGGATCTATTTATGGGCTCTCTGTCTTGTTCTTTGGATGTATATGTCTACTGTTATGCAAATACTGCTTGGGTTTCTAATCCATCATGACAAATCATGCATGGATGTTAAACATTAGCTACAGTGTTGGCTTTTCTGTCCTAACCCTCATCCTATTTCAAGTTTGCTCTTCATTTCACTTTGTCCCCAGGGATAAAAGCATTCCTGGGGCTGTTTTCACCTGGAAAAATCTTATACCTTTCTAGAAATTAATTAACTTAGATTTCTTTATGTCCTCAGTTCTCTGGTGTGCTTAAAACAACCACCACCACCGTGATATTACAACTTATCAGAATTTTTCCTCTGTGATAGCATGGAGGCAATGTTTCCTGCAATTTTCCACCTCTGGACTGAAGGCAGAACTCCATGCAGTAAATTATATTTGAGAGGTGCAATTCCCATAAGTAGACAGGCTGCTCCAGATGTGGTAGAGGGAGGCAAACAGAGCTCAGTGGCGGTGCATTCTGAGCATTAGATTTTTCCACGTAACCCAAAGAATATGCTCTTATTTCATCTCCCTCTGGAAGCACAATGGTAGACACGAGCTTACTAGACATTGGAATTCAACCTTGGAGCAATTTTTCTTATCTGCAGTTGACCTTTGAGGAACATGGTTTTAGACTGAGAGAGTCCACTCATACTCAATAAATCCTTCCTGCCTCCCTTTCTACCTCCTCCACCTTTCGCCTCTGTCACCTTGAGGCAGCAAGACCAAGCCCTCATCTTCTTCCTCCTCCTCAGCCTACTTCACTCAATGTGAAGACGATGAGGATGAAGACCTCTATGAAGATCCACTTCCATGTAATGAATAGGATATACATTTTCTCTTTCTTATGACTTTCTTAATAACATTTTCTCTCTAACTTACTTTATTGTAAGAATACAGTACATAATACATAAATCATATAAAAGATGTGGTAATCAACTGTTTATGTGATCGATAAGGCTTTCTGTCAACAGTAGGCTATCAGTGATTAGTTTTTTGGCATCAAAAGTTTCATGTGGATTTCTGACTATCATGGGTTCGGCGCCTCTAACCTGTGCATTATTCAAAGGTCAACTATAAAATGTTGGGCCAGAATTCAAAGCACGTTAAATGGAACTCAGAGCAATCCGCATTTTCTAATTGGAAAGCAATATTCTCATTTGCATTTACAGAAAGACAAAGCAATGCAAAGAAAGGCCAGATAGCGTCGTAGCCTTCTCCATGCTGTGCCTCTCCCAAGGGCGGGGGTACAGGCACATCGGGAGTCCCACTTCACCAGACACATACAGAGAAAGTTCCAGATGGCATGAAAGCAAGAGAAAAGGAGGCTTGCTCCTCAAATGGCCACATGGAACCAAGAGCTTCTGTAGTCGGCCCTCCTGTATCTGTGAATTCAACTAAACCTGGATTGAAAATATTAAACAAAAATGCACCTGTACTAAACATATACAGACTTGTTTCCTGTCATTATTCCCTAAACAATGCAGTATAACAACTACTTACATGACATTTACTTTGCATTAGGTGGTATAAATAATCTAAAGATGATTTAAAGTATACGGTGGGGGTGTACATTGGTTATATGCAAATGCTACATCATTTTGTACCACGGAATCGAGCATCCCTGGATTTTGGTATTTGAGGGAGGTCCTGGGACCAATCCTCCAAAGATACTTAGTGACAGTTATTTATATTTCCTGGTTTCTACGTGAGAAAAAAATAGACTTCTTTGTATTTAAGGTTTGAACTCTTATTATTCTCTTTCTTGCAGCCACTTAGCCTTGCCCCTGACTAATGCAATACTTTGCCCAGTGGGTTGAAGCCTATTTTTGTAATGATCTACTGCAGAGATGAGGACCAGGAAAATAGACAACCATGGAGCTCTGTACAGATCATCATATTAACTCCTACAACTCATCATATTAATTCCTCAAAGGGCACTTAATTAGAAGTCCTAGGTGATGACACCTGGGAGCACCTGTGCTCTGTTTTTGAAAACAGATGGAAAATGATAAGGGTATAGAAAGGAGAGAAATGATGAACAAGGGAAGCGAGTGGGAATCGCAAATATAATTGTACAGAGAGTTCGAGGAGTTAGGAATGGGGCAGGGGTGTAGGCCACGTGTGGTGACTCACGTCTGTAATCCCAGCACTTTGGGAGGCTGAGGCGGGCAGACTGCTTGAGCTCAGGAGTTTGAGAACAGCCTGGGCAACATGGTGAAACCTCATCTCTACTAAAAATACAAAACACTAGCCAGGCATGATGGCGGGCGCCCGTAATCCCAGTTACTCAAGAGGCTGAGGTGGGAGAATCAATTGAGCCCGGGAAGCAGAGGTTGCAGTGAGCCAAGATGGTGCCACTGCACTCCAGACTGGGTGACAGAGTGAGACTCTGTCTCAAAACATAAAATAAAATAAAATAAAATAAAATAAAATAAAATAAAATAAAATAAATGAGCAGGGGTGGGTCAGTCTGAAAAATATGAAAGAGAGAAAGTCAGCAGGTGTTACAGAACGTTATTTTCAATCCCACATTGACAACACGTAACAAGATTTTTGAAGGGAATGAGGTAGCAAAAATCTTAACCAGACAAGCTAATCTTTGGACATCTGGAGTAGTCCCATAAGAAAGCTGTGCTTCAGGCCAGGTGCAGTGGTTCACACCTGTAATCCCAAGGCTTTGAAAGGCTGAGGTGAGTGGATCATTTGAGGACAGGAGTTCAAGACCATTCTTGGCAACATAGTGAGATCCCATCTGTACACAAAACTTTTTTTAAAAAAAATTAGCTGAGCATGGTGGCACAGACCTGTAGTCCCAGCTACTCGGGAAGCTGAGGCAGGAGGATGGTTTGAGCCTAGGAGTTTGAGGTTGCAGTGAGCTATGATAGCACCACTGCACTCTAGCCTGGGTGACAGAGCAAGACCCTGTCTCTAACTGTGCTCCAAATCTATGGTTCCTGTCTGTAGTGGCAGAATTTTAAGATGGCTCCTAGACCTTTGCTTTCTGGTGTCACTCCTGAGATCATAACACGTTATATTGAAAAGGCAGATTAGGATACCTGGGTGGGTCTAATCTTATCACATATGCCCTTTGAAGGCAGAGTTTTCTTCATCTGGCAGTAGAAGTAAGAGAATTTTGAGGCATGAGAAGGACTTGATGCTCCATTGCTGGTGTGAAGATAGGGAAGGACACACAAGAAGGAATGACACTGGCCTTTAAGTCTGAGAGTGGCCTCAGCTGACGGTGGGCAAGGAAACAGGGACCTCAGTCCTGCAGCCACACGAAACAGAAATCTGCCAACAGCTTGAGTGAGCCAGGAATTGAATTCTCCCCAGAGGCTTCAGATAAAAGCTGTGAAAGGAAGATACATTGGGCCACCAAAATCACTAAGCTAAAGGGTAAGGTCAAGCTAGGAACTCCTTAGAGCAAATTTGCCTCCCATTCTACTGAAAGTTGCCCCTCTGCTCACTGAGACAAATGCATATCTGATTGCTTCCTTTGGAAAGGATAGTCAGAAACTCAAAAGAATGCGACCATTTGTCTCTTATCTACCTATGACCTGGAAGCCCCGCCCCACTTCTAGTTGTCCCGCCTTTCCAGACCGAACCAGTGCTCATCTTACGTATGCTGATTGATGTCTCATGGCTCCCGAGAATGTGTAAAACCAAACTGTGCTCTGACCACCTTGCACACATGTCGTCAGGACCTCCTGAGGCTGTGTCAGGAGCATGAGCCCTCAACCTCAGCAACACTGTCTAAATTGACTGAGATCTGTCTCAAATTTTCATGATTCACAAAGCCCGGTGCACCCATATTGAATCTTGCAATGTCCTAAGCAGAGAACTCAGCCACCCCATCCCAGACTTCTAACTCTCACAACAAAGAGATAAAAATGTGTGCCTCTGTAAGCCTCTATGTTTGCTATCATTTGCTGTGTGTCAATAGAAAACTGATGCTCAAGTCATGCCGGTAGGTACAGATGCTTCCAGGTGTGTTGGTTGGGGAAGGCAGGTGAGGATGAGTCCAGTGAGAAGACGCTGGGATGCAGATGCAGTGCAGGAGAAAGAGTGGGACCAAAAGGGGAAACTGCAGGCTTGGTGTCCATCAGGCAGGTGGCCTCATGATATCTAAGACCTAAAAGGCTCTTCCAAGAACTGATTTCCATGAGGCAGGACCTCCTCTACCAAGGAGATCACACCGAGCAGCCTCACTGTTCAGGTTTAGCATTACTGTAAACTCCCAGCAGGGCCCAGCCAGCCACCAGCCAGGAGAGAAGGAAGGGAGATGAGTGAGGGAGTTTATAAGAAACAGACTGGTGTCAGGACCCAGGAGAAAAAGTCTGGGGGTAGGTAAGAGTTCTTATCAGTGAGAAGTTGGACAACCCAGAAATATTTCAGGCACCTGGGGCTGAGTCAAAATACTGGGGAGAGAAAAACAGAGGTGATGGTGTTAGGACACGGGGCCAAGAGAAGCTGCACCTCCATGTCTCTGTGTCAGCCACACAGAACTAACGCCAGCTTGCACCAACTCCAGGACAAAAATGGTAATCTCTGTTGACACTCAGGATGCCTTGAAGAGCTGGAAGTAGACCACATGGGAGGGAGCTGCTAGCGGTGGTCTTAAGGAGCTGAGGAAGAGTGGCGTGAGTGTCTATGAAGGGCTCGCACTGTGTAGAACAATGAACTCACTTCAATTCAGTTCGGGCTGGGGCAGAGAAGTGGACTGTGACGGAGGTGGGGTGGGGATGTCCATGACCATAGGCAACTTCCTTTGATGACGTCAACTTTAATTTTATAAACTGCAAAACTGGCGTACTAATCCCTGCTAGTGGGGTTCAAAACAAACCACTCCAAAATAGGACTGTAGAATCCATCACCTCACAATGTGCCTCTTTGGCATGTGGATTAATTTGAGCTGATTATTTTGAGAAAACACGAACACAGAAGTAACTCTGAAAAAGTCCCCTTTTGTAAAGAAAACTCACTCCTATAAAGAAAATTTTCATTAGTAAACGTGTGCACACCAGGAAGAGAGCTACTCCCAGACAAGTTTCTCACTTACAGACTTTTATCTGCATGACAAGGCAGAGCCACTTCCCCAGCACGTCCTCCCCTCACCCTTCCATGCCCTGCCTCCACCACCCCTGAGGCCCCAGCCCCTCCTCTTTTCTGGAGCTCAGGATGCCAATTAAGTTTCAGTCATCTGGCCCTTCTCACATTTTTGTCTCACATTTTTGTGGGACTGCTGTGCACATGTACCTAATTAGAATAGTTTTTATCCTGTTCTTTTTTTTTTTTTTTCTTTTTATTGAGACTGAGTCTGGCTCTGTTGTCCAGGCTGGAGTGCAGTGGCAAAATCTCGGCTCACTGCAACCTCCATCTCCCAGGTTCAAGCAATTCTCGGCCTCAGCCTCTCGAGTAGCTGGAATTACAGGTGCCCGCCACCACATCTGACTAATTTTTTTAAAATATTTTTTAGTAGAGTCAGGGTTTCACCACGTTGGCCAGGCTGGTCTCGAACTCCTGACCTCAAGTGATCTGCCCTCCTCGACCTCCCAAAGTGCTAGGATTACACACGTGAGCCACCGCACCTGGACTGTTCATCTGTTTTTTTTGTTAATTTAATTCATAGCCCAGTCAAAGAACCTGGAAGGGTGAAGGGAAGCCCTTTTTCCCTTCTCTACACTGCCCTGTCATGAAGGTAATAATGTGTGAAGGGAAAATAAACCTCGGGGCTCCAAAATCACTCAGCCAAAATGACTAAGGGAAAAGTCAAGCTGGGAGCTGCTAGGGCCAACCTGCCTCCCAGTATATTCCTAAATAAGACAGCTACAAAGACAAAAAAGCTACAAATCTCCCTCACAATTTTCCCGCAAGGAAATTCCCAGTGGACAAAAGACAGTGAGGACTAAGTTCTGATTTTTTCTTAGTTTGCCCAAATTCCTATCTAAGGGGTCTGGGGAGTCATGCCCTACAAACCATAAATTCTCATCAGATGGGTTTTATTTAACCCTATATATTGTGACTTACTTTCCAATCTGGCTCTGGTATAACATTATGTGACAAAGAAGAAGATAAAAATACTTCACCCCAAAATATGTTTCTTTGCCATATTTTGAAACGGCCCTGCAAAGCCATCCTTTGTGGAGGAAAATTTGCGTCCGTAAAGAATCTCTATCAACATAGCTAGATCTTTTTCTTCCAGGCCCCCCCACTCCTGAAGAGATTAACTAGCACCTTTTGAAGGTCTGAATAGGAAACATTTGTCATCTACTGTCTCTACGGGCAGCCACTATGAGACTTCAAAAGAATCTTGGTCTTTATAATCTTTTGTCTTAACCTGAACATTCCCTTTCTTTTTTTTTTCTTTTTCTTTTTTTTCTGAGACAGTGTCTCACTCTGGCACCAGGATGGAGTGCAATGGTGCGATCTCAGCTCACTGCAACATCCGGCTCCATTTGAGCAGTTCTCCAGCCTCAGCCTCCTGAACAGCTGGAATTACAAGCAGCCACCACCATGTCTTGGTAATTTTTGTATTTTTGGTAGAGACAGGGGTTTCTCCACGTTGGCCAGGCTGGTCTCGAACTCCTGACCTCAGGTGATCCACCCGCCTCTGCCTCCCAAAGTGCTGGGATTACAGGCGTGTATCCATCCCAGGTCTTCAGACAAACTCAACAAATTGTCAACCAGAAAATGCTTAAATTCACCTATAGCCTGGAAGCCCCTGCTTCGAACTGTCCTGCCTTTCTGGACCAAACCAATGTATTTCTCAAATGTATTTGACTAATGTCTCATGCCTCTCTAAAATATATAAAACCAAGCTGCACTCCGATCACCTTGGGCGCACGTTCTCAGGACCTCCTGAGGGCTGTGTCATGGGCCGTGGTCACTTATTTTTGGCTCAGAATAAATTTCTTCACATATTTCACAGAGTTTGACTCTTTTCATCAACAACAGACAGAACTCAAAGTCATCCCGCTGCTCACGTGAGACAAATGCATATCTGATTGCTTCCTTTGCCCTATTATTTCACTAAGCCAGATTAAGGCATAAGTGACTATTCCTGTAAATTGCATATTCAATGAAGGCTAATCAGAAACTCAAAAGAATGCAGCCGTTTTTCTCTTATCTACCTATGACCTGGAAGCCCCTTCCCCACTTTGAGGTGTCCTACCTTTGCAGCCCGACCGAACCAATGTGTATCTCTTGTCTCCCTGAAATGTATAAAACCAAGCTGTGCCTGGACCACCTTGGGCACATGTCGTCAGGACCTTCTGAGGCGGCATCACGGGTGCATCCTTACACTTGACAACACCAACTTTCTAAATTGATTGAGACTTGTCTCAGATACCGTTAGGTTTAATGTGAAATCTACGTGTATCTGAAATACATATGTAAATATATGTGAACGTTCTCTTAAGCTGTCAGGTGAGAGACGCTGGTGTATTATTTAATTACCCACCACCATCGTTCTAACGGAGCTGGCCAAACAAGTGAGGGATGTGATCTGACTCTTCAGGTGAGCCCACACAAGCACCACAGACAGATCCTAGCACTCAGCCTTCCTATTTGAGAATACCGTGGTGCCAGCCAAGGCAAGGAATTACCCATTTCTATTACATCCCATACTCTTAAATATGTATTAGATACCTACAACCTTGCTTGTGCCGATACCACGGAAGGATGTAATACTCTTCTTGCCTGGGACCAGCCTGCCTTTGCAGGACTAACAAATTAGCTACAAGGTTAGAAATTACATTGTAGGGGTCATGCAGCCTCTGGTTCCAAGAGTCTGAACCTCCCCAAATTGCTCCTCGGGATAATATCACTATTGTAAAACCTAAGGTCAGCCCTGGAGATATTTTGCAGACCCTGCACTTGATGGATCAGCTGACACCACCTAATTGGTAATCTGGCCCAACCAGTGGCACCCAGGAACAGAAGATACTAAAAAAACCTTACTTCGACCCCCCAGGATTCCATCTCCAAGCTAACCAATCCCCACTTTCCGAGCCCCTGTGTGCCAAATTATTTGTAAAAACTCTGATCCCCGAATGCTTGGGGAGACTGATTTGAATAGCAATGAAACTCTGGTCTCCCGCACAGCCGGCTTTGCATGAATGACTCTTTCTCCATTGCCATTCCCCTGTCTTGATAAATCGGTTCTGTCTAGGTAGCGGGCAAGGAGAATCCACCGGGTGTTTACAAGAGGGTAACAAGAGGGGAGGAAATGTATGGTGAATAAGCATTGCCTGGTTACACAGATAACAGTCTCTCTGTCAGAGGTGTTTCAACCAGAGCAATTCCATCCTGAATAGGGGCCAGGTAAGATGAGGCTAGCACTGCCGGGCGGCACTCCCAGGAGGTTAGGCATTCTTAGTCGCAGAATGAAATAGAAGGTCAGCACAAGATACAGGTCATAAAGAGCTCGCTCATAAAACAGGTTGCAATAGGCCTGGCGCAGTGGCTCACGCCCGTAATCCCAACACTTTGGGAGGCCGAGGCGGGCGGATCACGAGATCAGAAGATCAAGACCATCCTGGCTAACATGGTGAAACCCCGTCTCCACTAAAAGTAAAAAAATTAGCCTGGCGTGGTGGTGAGTGCCTGTAGTCCCAGCTACTGGGGAGGCTGAGGCAGGAGAATGGCGTAAACCCGGGAGGTGGAGCTTGCAGTGAGCCAAGATCGTGCCACTGCACTCTGGCCTGGGCAACAGAGTGAGATTGCGTCTCAAAACAAACAAACAAACAAATGAACAAAAACAGGTTGCAGTAAAGAAGCAGGCTAAATCGCACCAAAACCAAGATGGTCATGAGTGTGACCTCTGGTCGTCCTCACTGCTACACTCCCACCAGCGCCATGACAGTTTACAAATGCCATGGCAACGTCAGGAAGTTCCCCTGCATGGTCTACAAAGGGGAGGCACGAATAATCCACCCCTTGCTCAGCATATCATCAAGAAATAACCATAAAAATGGGCAACCAGCAGCCCTCGGCGCTGCTCTGCCTGTGGAGCAGCCATTCTTTTATTCCTTTACTTTCTTAATCAACTCACTTTTGCTTCTCTCTGTAAACTCGCCCTGAATTCTTTCTCGCATGACTTTTCTTGCAAGAACCCTCTCTTGGAGTCTGGATCGGGACTCTTTCCTGTAACATCTCATGTTATAAAATTATCTCTGTTCCTAGTACAGCCACCTTTACTAATGAAATGTTTTTGTAGGTATGAATTTCCTTTACAAAAGGGGAACTTTTTGCTTTGTTTTAGGCAGTTGGGGGAGGTAAAACACTTTCTCTGCTTCAGCTGATTCTTAACTTATTTTAGCTCAAAGTAATGAATATGCCAAAGTGGCATATTTGGTGATGGCATATCTTGAGCCCTATCACCTCTGTTCCAGCTAAACCCTGATTCATGAGGAGAGAAGAGGGTCCTTTGGAAGTGCCATCATTGGTGGAGATGATCCTGTAGCTGCCCTACAACTCATTGTATAAATATACTAGGTGAACTGGAGTTTGGAGTTCTCCTAGAAAACAGAAGAAAACCCTGAAAAGTCTCCCTTACTCTGCAGGTTATGACTACCATAAGGACATGTTATACAATACACGTGACCATGGTTGCAGTTCTGTTCTGCGGAATACCATGCAGCCATCCATGCTAAGGTTAGAAAAATGGATTGAAAACATAGGATAGACCGTTAAGTAATAAAATTAAGAAGTAAAATAGTATAAACAGTATATCTTTAACCATCCTGTTTAAAAATTAATTCTTTAAAAAACACTGAAAGGCGTGGTGCGGTGGCTCACGCCTGTAATCCCAGCATTTTGCGAGGCCAAGGTGGGTGGGTCACCTGAGGTTAGTAGTTCAAGATCAGCCTGGCCAACATGGTGAAACCCTGTCTCTACTAAAAATACAAAAATTAGCCCAGTGTGGTGGGCGCCTGTAATCCCAGCTAATCGGGAGGCTGAGGCAGGACAATCACTTGAACCTGGGAGGCGGAGATTGCAGAGAGCCAAGATCATGCCACTGCACTCTAGTGTGGGCGACAGAGCAAGAATCCGTCTCAAAAAAAAGAAAAAGAAAAGAAAAAGGAAACAAAAAACACTGAATAGAAATGGATCACATGATTCTTTTCTCCCCACTTTTCTCTATTTACCAAATCCGTTTATCGAGCACGTATTACTTTTACAATGATAAAGGAAAAGAAAGAAAACAAGAAGGAGTGACAGAGCCCGAGGCCGGAGACCACGCTGCTGACGGGCCGTGTCATCTGAGTCCAGCTCCTCCAGTGTTGCCTGAGCACCTGCCGGGCTCAGCGGACACGCTGGGATACACCTCAGAGCAAGACGCCTTGTGACCCTCCTGCAGAAACAATCACTCCCTTTCTGTACTGCTCACCCAGCTTCACCCTGCCTCATTCCAGCAGAGGTAATGGATCAGAACCTGTGGCGAAATGACCTTGCCAGCACAGCCGCCGGGACGTTGTATGGCAGATGCACCCGACAGCAATAACTTTACCCCGAGAATGACCCTGTGGCCTAAGAAGAATGTGTGTACCTTGTCCCAAGCTAAGGAATCCAAGAGTAGCAGATCCGGAGAGGCTTTCCTTATCTGTGAAGGATGTCCGAACCCCCGGCCATCCTTTGGAAAGCAGGCCATTCAAAGGATTGAGGCCCTTTGTTTTGGGTCAAATGAGGTTGCCAGGTGGAGGTGGCTAGGTGGAAGGTGCTAAGTGAAAATGTGATATAAACTGCATGCTTTTTAGGAACAGTAGCAGTTCTCCAGTCCAGCCCACTGCCCTGTCCCTGTGTGTGTGTAAATTCTTCAGATAAACCCCACGACTCACTTGTTGTCTCTAGACTTCCTCTTTGGCCTCTCAGACATAGTGCCATCCCTACGGGAGTCAGTATGGGTTCAGCACAATAGCTGTGACATTCTAGACACTCTGAAACCACCTTTGGCAGTGAGGGAAGTCTCACATGGGAAAATCCTGGCAGTGAGAGAAACCGGACTTCGCTGATTCCACCCTGCTTCTAACCTCACAGCATGTCCTGGTTCATTCCCGGGTGCAGGCCAAACTCACTTTTAGATGACTTTAGTTTACAGTGTAACTTTGAAACAAAGACGACAACATCTCCTTCCTAAAACTCACCGCCTCCTTGCTCTGGGACTGAAACTGCCTTTGTAAAACTAACAAATTAGACACAAGGTTAGAGTTGTGATTCAGGGGGTCTCCCAGGCAAAGATCTCAAGATTGCAACCTCCTTCAGGGAGCATTACTGTTCTTAACCTAGGGCTGGGACGTGAGGTATCTTTTGGACCTTGCACTTTGAGGGACCAGCTGTCGCCACCTGGACTGGTAACCCATACCAAGACAGTGACTCAGCTGGTCTTGTAACCTTCACCTAGGAACTGATTGAGCACAAAAAGACAGCTTCGACCCCCTATGATTTACCAACTAAGATGGACCCTAAAGTTAATGAAACAAACTTACTCACAGGCCAGGCGCGGTGGCTCAGGCCTATAATCCCAGCACTTTGGGAGGCCGAGGCGGGTGGATCACGAGGTCAGGAGATCGAGACCATCCTGGCTAACATGGTGAAACCCTGTCTCTACTTAAAAATAAAAAAAATTAGCCAGGCGTGGTGGCAGCGCCTGTAGTCCCAGCTACTCAGGAGGCTGAGGCAGGAGAACGGCATAAACCCGCGAGGCGGAGCTTGGAGTGAGCCGAGGTGATGCCACCGCACTACAGCCTGGGGGACAGAGTGAGACTCCGTCTCAAAAAAAGAAAAAGTTACTTACAAATGGAAGTTCAGGGCCTGGCTGGCACGGCAAATTTCCAAATTCCTACAGCTATAAGAAAAACCACACCCTTGCTAAACTCCCCAACAAAAGGAATTATTAGGCTGATTTACAACCCAGACCACTACAACCCTGATTGGAAAGAGAATCGGCCTTGCAAGCATTCTTTTCTGATAAGCAACTGCGGAACTTAAGCCAGTTTCAACAGCTTATAGAGGCTGAGCACAAACTGTCTCTGTGTTCTATAGTTCACCTTTTGACATAAAGACCCAAATTCCACCTCATTTTAATTCAAAAACCCCATCCCAAAGTGAACATAGGATGCATGTTACATATATTATGTATGTATATATATGGATATGTACATATGTATGTTAATATGTATACATATGGCATGCATATATACATGTGTATGTGTATTCATTTAGCATATAAATATGTTACCCATTCTGCATGTGCATAAATATGTACATAGTACCAATAAATATGTACAGCTTTCCCTCCAAACCTGCTGAGTATGTTTGACTCTATTGTGTAATGCGGACCCTGTGAGGCATAAAATCCAAACTGTCCTTCCAGTCTTCAAAGAGAGAGCACCTTCAGTCCGTGCTGGAGACCTTCTCCTCCTGGCTTGCAAACCAATATCATCAATAAAGGTCTCCTTCCTACTATTTAGCCATCTTGGTGGTGTTTTGGATGACAAAAGGCTTAAAGAGTTGTGACCAATGTCCATCTATGGCAAAAAGTCAACTTCCGTCTAAGCCGAGTTGGCACCCTGGGAAATGGATTACCTTGCTCAGGACATCAAATACATCTAGGACTTGGAACCAGAGTCACTGAGGTCTGAGTCCCCTAAGAACTCATGAGGCTTAAAGAATACATTTCTACTCCTAATCCAGTCGCTGTAACTCTCATGTAGTGCACGCCCTCCAGGCTCTGCAAGTCCAAAGCTGGATCATGCTCCTGTGTGTCTCCTACACTATTAATGATACTGTTGGACACCCAGTCACTCAGTGACAAACTTCGCTGGTCTCCCCAGTGTGTTCATCTCCCCAGCCCTCCACGTTCAGGTTCTTTCGCAGCCTTGTTTTCTGTCTCTGAGCCACTTCTCTAAGCTACTCTACCTCCCTTCGGTTGATGATTCAGGTTACGCTCTCCTGATTTTGGGGCAAAACCACTCCTCCTTCTGCTGTGCTGCTGCAGAGGTCGTGCTTTTCTTTCTTTTCTTTTTTTCTTTCTTTCTTTTTTTTTTTTTTTTTTGAGATGTAGCCTTACTCTGTTGCTCAGACTGGAGTACCATGGCACCATCTTGGCTCACTGAAACCTCCGCCTCCCGGGTTCAAGCGATTCTCCTGCTTCAACCTCCCAAGTAGCTGGGATTACAGGTGCCCGCCACCACGCCTGGCTAATTTTTGTATTTTTAGTAGAGACGGGTTTTGTCATGTTGGCCAGGCTGGTCTCACACTCCTGACTTCAGGTGATCCACCCACTTTGGCCTCCCAACGTGCTGGGATTACAGGCATGAGCCACTGTGCCTGGCCCGAGGTCACTTTCTTAAGGTCTGTACAGTCAGGTCTTTGTCTGACTTTCATGCCTTGCCTGCATTCCTTGGTGTCTCCTACCGCTGCACCGTTGCCTGTGCTGCTCCTTCTGCCCAGCATGCCCTTCCCCCTTTTCTGTCTGGTGGTCTCCTGCCCATCCCTCATGCTCCAGACTGTTGTTTTCTTCCCCTAATCCTCTCCATTCCTCTTCTGTCTGTAAGCTGCCTCTCTGCTTTTGCTCTTCTCTCTACTGGCAGAGTCCAGAGGGTGTGTCTGACTCCCCCAGACTCCGAGCTGCCAGGAAACAGCCCACAATCTGCTTGATTGTGTGACCAGCTGCTAGCACATGCCTGGCCTGTGGGAGCTGCATGGCTAACGAAAGGATGATTGATGAATGATATTTTTCCCATAGCCCGGGAAGAGGGCTCACCTTTCTTCTTCTGGCAGGTAGTTCCTGGCCACTACCTTCAAGCAAACCTTCAAATGTGCCAAGTGCAGTATCTGATGACCCAGGAATTTCAGAGGAGAAGAAAAGCATAAAAAAATGAAACCCGCCATGACTGAAAACCCTAAATGACTCCACGGTGGGAAGCTGGGATCCCTTGTTCCAGGGCTCTTCTTCTGCATGTTGCCTAAATTCAGTTCCATTAATTCCACATGTTGTCACAATTACCCATTTCTGAAAATAATGTATACTTATCCATAAATAAAACACATTGCTGAGAGCCTCTGAAGACTCAGCACACAGACCAAAGGGTTATTTGTAAGCCGGTTGGTGTGGTTGGACTGTGTCCCCCAAAGGTCCTGTGTTTCCTGGGTTGGAACCATGACTCCTGGTGCCACAGCGATGAGAAGTGGGGCTTAGGAAGTGATTAGGTCATGAGGGCTCTGCCCTCTGATGGATTCATGGCATCATGATGGAGGTGGGTTCACTATTATAGGAGTGGGTTCCTGACAAAAAGGGTGGAATTCAGACCCTCCGTCTCTCCTGCGGGGAGTACTCTCTTGCTCTTCCACCTTCTGCCATGAGATGACACGGCAAGAAGGCCCTTGCCAGCTGGAGCCCTCCACCTGGCACTTCCAAACCTCCAGAATTGTAAGAAATCAGTTTCCTTTCTTTATAAATTACCCAGTCTGTGGCATTCAGTTATAGCAGCACAAAATGGACTGGGACCATGTTCACATACCCAATCTGCTTTACTAGGCCAAGTTGCTTGCAGGCAGAAACATAAATTGCCTCGTACCTTACAATTGAGTGCATAGCTGAGCCATGAATGAAGGTAGATTTATTCATTTAATGGGCACATCTTTCAAGTGGGCTTTGATTATTCTCAAATTATTCTCACTGAGAGAAAGGATACCTCCCAACCACCGTGGTCAGCTGTCACACCAGTAAGTATTCAACGCCCAGCTTTTAGGACCTCCAGTCCCACCACACAGCTGGAAGATGCCACTGTTTGCAGAAGAAAGGTGTCCTGCAATGAGGCATTAGGTGAGGGCAACTCACAAAATCAAAGCACAGGGGGCGGTGGGCATCATGGCTGCCGTTCATCACACAGGCTGCATCTGCCACCACCACCTGCTTTCCAGCACTGGGAGCCCCCACGGCCACAGCCTCAGCTATGATCTCCCTCCTGCCCCTTCCTCTGTCCACTCCCTATTTGTGAAGCAGGTTCACCAACAACCAATCCAATCTGAAGGGAGGACTCCACTGCATGGAGGAGAGCAACCATCAGAAATAGGAGTCCAAGCAATTCTGCTCCCTGGAGTGCAATGCTACCAACTGCCAGAGACCACTGAGACAGAACACACTCACCATGGGTTATAAGAAATAGGTTTATTACCACAGATGGGGAGCAGGGGATGAAAGAACCTTGGCTCCACTGTGAACTGGTCCCCTGAGGCTCAAGAAGCCTTCCCAGAGCAGATGGAGTCTCGACTACACAAGCCCCACTTCTACCCCAGCTGAGGAAACCTGGCAGGCAGCCCACCCTGGGTTCTAGACCTCAGGGGACACATGGCTTGCTGCGAAAAGCTTTGCTAAAGCAAACGAAATATGGCCTGAGGAGGACTCCATACTTCTATATTTGAGTCCTTGTGGATGAACTGTAACCTAGCTTACTAGGCAGACAAGATTGAAAACCTAACTTAGGAGTATGCATTTGTAACAATATGTGAGTCTTGGCCAATCCCAGCAGCCATACTTCAACCACTCACAGACTGCTGAGTGTTCAAACTGTGTTCAAATAAGGCAAACGCCGACCTGAAACCCATCCAGCTGTTTCTGTGCCTCACTGCTGATTTCTGTTCATCACTTCCCTTTTTTTGTCTGTAAATTTGTTCTGACCATGAGGCACCCCTGGAGTCTCTCTGAATCTGCTGTGATTCTCGGGGCTGCCTGATTCGCAAATTGTTCATTGCTCAATTAAATTCCTTTCTATTTAACTCATCTAGCTGAAGTTTTTATTTTAACAGCTTTGAAGAACATGCTTCCAGGGGAGAGAGGAGCGAAGCCTCAGCTCTCTTAGACAGTGCCTCCCCAAGATGTCACCTTCCCTAGGAGGGGCAGGAACAAGGTCGGCTGTTCTGGGCAGTTTCTCCCTATCTTGGGATATTGCGTTCCCAGCACATGCCACACTTATTCTGAGAACTACAGGCAAGAAGTAAAGTGGGGAGATAGCGGGTTGGCCAAGGCTCTCCCGGGACTGTCCAGTGCTATTCAAGCCCCCCTCAAATCTCAACATGCACTTCTTATGGAGGCACCAAGACCTTGTACGTCCTGGGGGAAACCTTCCCCACACTCTTGAATTCATTCCCATGTGCTCCGTGCTGGCCTGTCACATACTTGTAATGATGCATTTGATTACCTGTCACCCTTTCTTTAATGCTTATCCTCCCTGTAATTCTGTTAGGCCACAGAGAAACCACCTCTAGTCCATGCAACACTATCTCCCTGGCCCTTAGCCTAATGCCTGGTGCACGGTTGGTGCCCCCCCCAGTGTTGCTGGCTGGCTGGTGGACCGACTGCCCTTGGAGCCAGGCTGCTAGGGATGCTGCCTGGCCTCAGGTCGGAGAGCGCCAGGGTGTCAACGTGAGTATGTGAGTGTGCGTCCGAATGTGTCCCTGTGAGTGGGCCTGAGTGTGCATTAGTGTACATGTCTGAGAGTGAGTCTATGAGTGGGTGTGAGTGTGTGTGCACACACTCCATCACTGCACTTGTTTGAGCACGAGGGCGAGGCTTTCAAACCAGAAAGGGCCAACGTTAATTCTGTTCAGATACTTGGAGCTCACATCATCTTATTTTAAGATGCATCCCAGCCCTGTTCCTTGTGTTTTCCAAAATGCGTATGTATTCAAATCTCAATAAAGAGGTGCATTTGGCTTTTAAAACTATAGGGAGCTACCAGTCTCGCCTCTGAAAATCTTTATCTGCAACTGTGCCGGTTGCTACTCTCTTCGGGCTCCGGCAAATCGGCATTTCACGCCATCTATTCCCAAACATTCCGTGTCCCTGTAAACCTTCTAGGCAACTCACTGAATCCTTGAATTGGTTCCGTCTGATCCGCTCCTTCCTGATGATTAGCAGCCAGGGTTCTGGCTGGGTACAGTGGCTCATGCCTGTAATCCTAGCACTTTGGGAGGCCGAGGAGGGCAGATTGCCTGAGCTCAGGAGTTTGAGACCAACCTGGGCAACACGGTGAAAACCTGTCTCTACTAAAATTCAAAAAATTAGCCAGGCGTGGTGGCGGATGCATGTAATCCCAGCTACTCTGGCTGAGGCACGAAAATTGTTTGAAACCAGGAGGCGGAGATTGCAGTGAGCCAAGATAGCGCCACTGAGCTCCAGCCTGGGTGACAGAGCCAGACTCTGTCTCCAACAACAACAACAGAAAAAAAAAGAAAACTAAAAAGCAGCCAGTCTTCTGTTCTCTGTGTTATGCATTAGTTCAGTCCCAGCAGTGTGGAGTAACCCTGCCCTCCCCTGCATCTGGAGTATGTGGAGCACAAAGCACACAGGGTAGTAACCAGGCTGAAAGAGCAGATAGCCGAGTTCAATTGTAGAGACCCCAGAACCCACAGGCTGTTGAGCTGCACTGCTTGTTTTCCATTACACATTCAGAAGTTGCTGCTTTAGGTCACTGGAAGAATGCAACAGTGACATCAAACCAATAGCTGCTGCTTTGTCAGGGGTAGGTGAGGGCATGTGGAGACAGGGATCACCGTCCTTTGTCGGGGGCAGGTGGGGGCATGTGGAGACAGGGATCACCGTCCTTTGGGATCACCGTCCTTTGTCGGGGGCAGGTGGGGGCATGTGGAGACGGGGATCACCGTCCTTTGTCGGGGGCAGGTGGGGGCATGTGGAGACAGGGATCACTGCCCTTTGTCAGGGGCAGGTGAGGGCATGTGGAGACAGGGATTCATTCAGGGATCACCGTCCTTTGAATGGCAGGATTCTTCTCTCCCACATTCATTTCCCCAGACAGCACCAACTCCCTGGGGGGCTGCTTCAGCTCGGGCCCCTCCACCCCTCTTCCTCCAGATGATGGTGGGGTCCACCTGTCCCTCCTGCAGATGTCTCACTATGTGAATCTGTACTCTCCTCACCTCTAAAAGCAGTTCACAGCAGGCACCCCATGTTCCATACAGCCCCTTTCTCTCACAGCTCTATCATCTGAATTTGTCCCCTTCACAGGAAGCAGGAAGCCTCAGGAATTCTTTGCCAGTTTGCACGCTATCTTCCTCAGCTTTGTTCGATTGGAGTGGCTCTCCTCCCTTAGCCAGCATCTCGGTGTGTGACTGCAAGTAACTCTGCAGCAGGTAGGCTTTGGAGGTGCACAAGCAGCGTACACCTCCCACCTGCACCAGCAGAAAGCTGGCCGGTCAGCCCTGATGCCTGCACAGACACACGTGCAGAGGCAGAGACAGAATCCAGGCAGCCCTGTCTTTGACCTTTAAGTTCCACAGGGTTAGTCAGCCATGAAGCTTGGAACTGAACATCTCTCTTGAGCTACCTATGCCAAAGTGATGACCAGATAGAGCAGGTGCCCTGTTGAGGTGCAGACCTTGAACAAGGGCAGGAGGGCTGCATGTGTGCCAGGAAGGAGCACTGTAGCCCCTTTGTCAGAGAGCAAGACCCAGTAACAATGGCAGGTGTGGATAACACTGGAAGGGCAGCAGCAGCTCTCAGATGAGCACGTGGGGCCTCCACAGGAGGTGACAGAGCGCCAGGCAGGAGAACGCAGATGGGGGTGGCAGGAGCCCTTGGCAATGGCAGGAAGAGGAAGGTGGCCTGAGGAACCAGGGGCTCACTAGGCCTTTCTCTGCAACAGCAATTCTCAGAAGTTGGTTAATGGATGCCCTTGTTTTGATATGATTAATTTTCAAGTAGTTTTTGGGCTGAAAAGGAAAAAAAAAGAAAAGAAAACAAGATTGGGCAGATGCATCTGTTACTCCTACGCAGCATATGGCAGTAAACGGTCATTAATTTTATTATGTTTGTGTTTGTTAATTTATTATATTATATTTAGTATGTTTATTATGTTTGTATGTAGTTCTACAAAAACAGGAAATAATAAAATACAAATAGGTGGGCTCCTTTTGCTAAAGAAATTAGTTATTTTTAGTTGTGAGGTAAATTTCAGTCAATTCGACTTTATACAACTCTTGCAATTGATACATTTTTCCATAACCCCAATTTTTAAAAAATGCAAACATTTACTCCAAGTGCAGTTATCGTAAGACTTTTTAGACGTAAAACAGAAAGTTCCAGTTAATTACACATGTGACCTAGTAAGAGCATTTAACAAGACAAATCTACAAACTCAGAGTTCGTAAGAATCATCTGCCTGTCAAACACTTCCAGCCAATGATATCCCTCTCCATATAGCCAGACATAGAGCAGGCTGCTTAAGAGGTTATTTTAAAAATGATTAATACCCAGCGTTGTCTTTCTTATTTGCAAATGATGGTTATTACTGTCATGAACCATTATGAATGGGAAGACAGACAGTAGGAAATGCTGCATTACCTATTAAAATTTAATATATATAGTCATCCCTCAGTATCGGGGGAAGATTGGTTCCAGGACCCGAGTGCATACCGAAAACTGCAGGTGCCCAAGCTCTTTATGTAAAATGATGTAGCATTTGTGCATAAACTACACACATCCTCTCATATACTTTATGTCATTTGTGGATAACTTACAATGCCTAATACAATATAAACGTTATGCAAATAGTTGTTATACTGTATTTTTATTTTTATTATGTTTTATGGTCCTATTATTATTTTTATTTATTTTTGACTATCTTTAATCTGCAGTTGAATCAGTGGATGCAGAACCCACAGATATGGAGGGTCAATTGTACTTTAAAATTTCATTTTCATAAGAAACTAAGGCTTGCCGACTGTTTTGCCAGCAGTCTTCCAAAATTTACATCGGTACAATAAGGCAATCTAGATACTGTGGCAGATCGCCCAGCTGAAAACAACTAAAACTGCCCAAAGAAATGTGAGAGAGATATTTTTACA
Organism: Colobus angolensis palliatus; assembly: GCF_000951035.1. Lineage (NCBI taxonomy): Eukaryota > Metazoa > Chordata > Mammalia > Primates > Cercopithecidae > Colobus > Colobus angolensis. Next base: position 1,730,727 of record NW_012115278.1, on the reverse strand, counting down.
GGCAGCAATAATTTAGCAAGTGAAGCAGAAGATTCAGGGACAGAAACTCCAGTGAAAGCTGGAACCCAGGAGAAGAGCTGATTCTGCCTTGAGGGCATCTGGCAAACCCAGGGATCTCCAGCGTGGACTCCCTGGTGCAGGGAGCAGAAGCGCAGAGCCGGCCCACGTGGGGACCGGGGACACAGCCTCTCCATCCCTGTGGGACAGGGAGGAGCTTCTCCTGGGGCGTCCCAGTGGACTGGAAAGGTACCCACCATCCGTAGGACTAGCCGCATCAATCCTGAGCACTGAGTAGAATGGAAAAACATTCCTGCTGATAATTCATGATCACTAGCCAGCCCTCAGGAGAGTCTTTGGCTCGAATCTGAATTACCCAGGTGGTCATAAAAACCTCAAGTTGAGGATTCAGCTTAAGCTAATCTCTGGCTGAGAGTGCCCTGGTGCTTGGCGGCAGAAGGACCCACAGAGGCAGGCATCAAAGAATTCCTGTGGATAACGGAAAAGTTAGACATGTAAACAATTCATACAGTGGGCAAATCAGACCTGGAATTAAAAATAGACCAGCTTGGTCGGGCACAGTGGCTCAAGCCTGTAATCCCAGCACTTTGGGAAGACAAAGCGGGCGGATCACAAGGTCAGGAGTTCGAGACCAGCCTGGCCAATGTAGTGAAACCCCCGTCTCTACTAAAAATACAAAAAAATTAGCCAGGCGAGGTGGCAGGCGCCTGTAGTCCCAGCTACTCGGGAGGCTGAAGCAGGAGAACGGCGTGAACCCGGGAGGCGGAGCTTGTAGTGAGCCGAGATCGCACCACTGCACTCCAGCTTGGGCAACAGAGCAAGACTTCATCTAAAAAAAAAAAAAAAAGACCAACTCATACACCTACTATGTACCCACAAAAAATTTAAATTAAAAAAAGACCAGCTTATTATGTTTAAAGAACTAAAAGACTGAAAACACAAATAAGGAGCAAGAGACGTTATGTATCTACTAAACAATTGGGTCTGAAAAAGAATCTAATCAAATTTGTAGAAATAAAAAATATATAAACTAAAAATAAAGTTTAACATTAGGCTAGAGAATTCATGACCTAAGACTTGGATCTGAAGAAATTATTCAGAATGTATTTTACAAAAACATGAAGAAATAGGACACGTAAAAGAGGAGCCAAGATATAGGTGGAAACCAGGAGAAGCATTAACATATCAGAGTTCAGGAAGAAAAGGAGAGAGAAAATGAGATCCAGGCAATATTTTAAAAGATGATTCTGAGAATGTTCCAGAATTGATTAAAGACCACACCCACGGGATGAGGAAGGCCAATGAATTCCACACAGAATAAATGAAAAGGCGCCTGCTCCTAGACAGTAACATCGTATCATCCCTGTGCAGAGGGAATGTTACACACTGGAACAAATATTTTTCAAAACAAAGAAGAAATAAAGATATTTTCAAATCTACCACTGAGCGATTTTGCCACCTACAGACCATAACTAAAGGAATTTCTAATAGATGGTCAGAGATAAATGAATTGAAGAGCAAAAGAAGTATTAAATGTCATAAAATCTAAATAAATATTCATTTGGAAGACAACAATAACACTGTGAGATTTGAAAACTCCAAGATCAAAGGTAAAATCAAAATAGGCGGCAAATTAATCACAGCACACAAGTCAGAAGGAGTGAGTTGTGTTGTTTAGGATGAAAATAAAGATGTGAACTTTAGATTTTTTAACAAGTTAGGCTAGAATTTCTAAGGTAGTTGTGCTAGACTTTGTTTTGCAAAGACAGCTGCAACAGTATTTCTCATCTCACTCCCTTCCAAAGGTGGAGTCTAATTCCCTTTGCCTTGAACCTGGTCTTGACTCTGATTTTCTTGTCATCAAAGGATGTGGCGGAATGACGTTGTGAAGACTTCTGGGTTGAGAAAGCAATGCACTGCCCTCCTGTTCTAGGGTCACTCTCTCCTGGAACCCAGCTGCTGTGCTGTGAAAAGCCAAGCTCTGTAGGAAGGTCCCATGTAGGAGCTCTGGTGGCCAGCCTCAGCTGAGCCGAGCCCATCAGTCAGTCCTGCCTGCAGGGCAGGTGTGGGTCAAGAAGACACTTAATGATTCTGGCCCCAGCCTTTCAGGTATTCCCAGCTATGGCTCCAGACAACAGAGAAGAAAGACCAGTCATCGCCACTGGGCCCTGCCTGTCCAAATTCCTGAGCTGCATCATCAGTGAGCCACTAATTATTATTATTTTATGCCACTAACTAGGGGATGCTTGTTATGAAACAGCAGTAACTGGAGTAGTAGTCACTCAAGGAAAAGATAAAGATGTATAACTTCCTAATTGTTACAGGGGAAATATGTACAGAATAAGAAAAAAATAGTCCAAAAGAAAGAGAAGAAACCAAGAAAGTGTAAAGAAAACAGTAAAAATCAATCCAAATTTATTAATAATCATGATAAATGGGACTGGGCATGGTGGCTCATGCCTGTAATCCTAGCACTTTGGGAGGCTGCGGCAGGCAAATCACTTGAGGGCAGGAGTTTGAGGTTAGCCTGACCAACATAGCAAAACCCCGCCTCTACTAAAAATACCAAAAATTACCCAGGTGTGGTGGCGCATGCCTGTAATCTCAGCTACTCAGGAGTCTGAGGTAGGAGAATTGCTTGAACCTGGGAGGTGGAGGTTGCAGTGAGCTGAGATCTTGCCACTGCACTCCAGCCTGGGTGACAGAGCGAGACTCTGTCTCAACAACAACAAAAGATAAATGGAAATGGAATAAATGTACCAACCTAATGATAAATTAAATGATAAAGAATATCCGACTGGTTAAATAACAAAATCCAGCTATATGCAATTTAAGGAATATATCCCAAACACAACACATACTGACATACACGTATCAGGAATAAACATGGGGAAAAGTAATAATAATTATAGTAGATACTCACTATGGGCCAGGTATTATTCTAAACACTTTATGTATTAATATTAACTCAATTAATTCTAACAATAATCCATACTGAAACCTAAGTTCCACAAAGACAGAGATTTTTGTTTGCAACTGTTTCTCTCAAGCATGAAACGATTCCTGACACACAGTGGGTGCTTAACAAATATGCATTAAGTTGATGAAGAAATGAATGAATGAACAACCTTGTGAGGCTGGTCTTATTATTCTACTCATTTTGGAGACAGACAGGGAAATTGGAGCACAAAGTGATGGGGCCATTTATATTAGCTGGAATAGCTGTATTAATATCAGAACATGGCGGCTTATGCCTGTAATCCCAGCACTTTGGGAGGCCAAAGCAGGCGGATAACTTGAGGTCAGGAGTTCGAGACCAGCCTGGCCAACATGGTGAAATCCCACCTCTACTAAAAATACAAAAATTAGCTGGGCGTGGTGGTGCACGCCTGTAGTCCCAGCTACTTGGGAGGCTGAGGCAGGAGAATTGCTTGAACATGGAAGGCAGAGGTTGCAGTGAGCTGAGATCATGCCACTGCACTCCAGCCTGGGTGACAGAGTGGGACTCGATCTCAATAAAACAAACAAACAAAAAATCAGAACAAATATATTTTGAAAACAAAAAGCATCTCAAGAGAGAAAGAGGGTCCTTAAATAATGCAATGATATCCAAATAAACCAAAAAGGTATAATAACTGTAAACTTATATGTAATTAATAACATAGCCTCAAAGTATATTAAGCCAAGTTAACTTCATTACAGGGAGAAATGGATAAATCGACCATAGCAACAGGTGTTAACATACCTTTTTTCAGTGATACAGATCAAAGAGATAAAAATAAATAACCAGGCAATAGAACATTTGAATAAAAAAAGTAAAGGCTTGACTTAAAGGACATGTATAAAATACTTAACTACTATAAAGTACTTATTTTTTTCAAGCACAAAAATACATTTATTGACCAAATAGTGGGCAATAAGCTAGCCTCAACAAATTCCAAAAGGTTGGTGTCATACAAATCACATCGGCCACCACAAAATGCAATTGTTACAAAAAGAAAGCTAGACAAACCATGTATATTTCGAAAGTATGAAATACTCTTCTAAATAACTCATAAATAAATCAATGAAAATTAGAAAATATTTAGAACTAAATTATAATAAAAAATCTCATATCAAACTTGTCAGATGTAGCTAAATCAATTTTTAGAGTAACATTTACAGTGTTATATAGTTATATTAGAAAAGAAGATTAAATGTTAATGAACTACAGAATTAAATCAAGAAGGCAGAAAACTAACAGCAGAATCAAACTGACAAAAACAGAAAAAACTGAAGTAGAAAAGAGTGGAAATCCATGAAGTAGAATATAATAACACAATAGGCCAAGCGCAGTGGCTCACACCTGTAATTCCAGCACTTTGGGAGGCTGAAGTGGGTGGATCACTTGAGGCCAGGAGTTTGAGACCAGCCTGACTAACAGAGCAAAACCCCGTCTCTACAAAAAATACAAAAATTAGCTGGGTGTGGTGGTGTATTCCAGTAATTATGGATACTTGGGAGGCTGAGGCACAAGAATCACTTGAGCCTGGGAGGTGGAGGTTGCAGTGAGCCAAGAGCATGCCACTGCATTCCAGCCTGGACACCAGAACCAGAATCTTTGGCTGGGGGGGGGAAGCAAAAACAAAAAAAACCCCAGAAGAACAAAGAAAAAGAATATAATCACACAATAAACATCATCATAAGCAAGACTGGATGCAGTGGCCCTTGCCAGCAATCCCAATACTTAGGGAGGCCAAAACACGAGGGTTGCTTGAGTCCAGGAGTTCAAGACCAGCCTGGGCAACAGAGAAAAAACTCATCTATGTCCACCCACAAAAAAAAAAAAAAATAGCCTGGCATAGTGGTGCACTTGTATTCCCAGCTACTCGGTGGGAGGTGGCCGAGGTGGGAGGGTCGCTAGAGCCTGACAGGTCAAAGTTGTGGTGAGTTGTGATGGCAGCATTGCACTCCAGCCAGGCAACAGGGCAAAACTCTGTCTCAAAAAAACAAAAACAAAACAAAAGGCAAAAGTTAGTTCTTTTGAAAGACTAATGAAAAAGAAAATCTGTCTATATTGAATAAGGAAAAATAAAAGAAGGCACAAAGAAACACTAGAAATGGAAAAGGTGCCCCCGACCTGGCGAGAGAGGGGCCTGGCTGGTGGTGCCCATCTCATACCAGCTAGGGATTTAGAAACCGCTTGCTTATCCCAGACTGGCTCCTGGTCTATGCCCATGCCTGGTTCATGGGCATATCATGAACCTGGTTCTTGGACATATCAACTGCTGGAAGAAATTTTTAAAAAAAAATAGAAAAGATGATATCACTCTTGTCCTACAGGGATTTAAAAAGTAAAAATATATTAGCAACAGCTTCAGATAAATAAACTTGAAAAGTTAAGGGAAATACACATTTATAGAAAAATAGAGGTTGCCAGTTAATCAAAAAGACATAGAAAGTATGAATAGTTATATGATTTCTCAAGTAACTGGGTCAGTAGTTAAAAGTTTTCCATCAAAGACCGGTGGGGCATGGTGGCTCATGTCTGTAATCCCACCACTTTGGGAGGCCTCAGTGGGTGGATCTCACGAGGTCAGGAGTTCAAGACCAGCCTGGCCAACATGGTGAAACCCCATCTCTACTAAAAATACGGGTGTGGTGGCAGGCACCTGTAATCCCAGCTACTTGGAAGGCTGAGGCAGGAGAATTACTTAAACCCAGGAGGCGGAGGTTACAGTGAGCCAAGATTGTGTCATTACACTCCAGCCTGGGCGACAAGGTAAAACTTTGTCTCAAAAAAAAAAAAAAAGTGTTCCCTCAAAGAGAAAACATTATTTGAGCTGTTCTGAATATTTACCAAACTCAGACTCTGGGATTTCCAAATTCTAGAGAAAAAGAATGCTTCCAATTCATTTTATAATGTTACCATAACCTTAAGAAGCCAAAATCAGACAGAAACAGCATGAGAAAGGGAAATTAGAGTCAAATACCAGGCATCAATAAATGATAATGCATCCTGATCAATTTGAGTTCATTCCAGGAAGGCAAGATTGAATAAAATCATAAAATCAATTAATGTATTAACACAACAAACCAGAAAAATAATCTTCTATAATGTTTAGAAAAAGTGAATTTATCGGCCGGGCGCGGTGGCTCCCAGCACTTTGGGAGGCCGAGACGGGCGGATCACGAGGTCAGCAGATCGAGACCATCCTGGCTAACATGGTGAAACCCCGTCTCTACTAAAAATACAAAAAACTAGCCGGGCGAGGTGGCGGGCGCCTGTAGTCCCAGCTACTCGGGAGGCTGAGGCAGGAGAATGGCGTAAACCCGGGAGGCGGAGCTTGCAGTGAGCTGAGATCCGGCCACTGCACTCCAGCCTGGGTGACAGAGCGAGGCTCCGTCTCAAAAAAAAAAAAAAAAAGAAAGAAAAAGTGAATTTATCAAAACCCCACAGAGAATATTTTACATATTATAAAATCTTGAACGCCTTTTTTTTAAAGGTGAATAACAACAGCAGAATGCCCAAACCATTACCATTTAAAATTGTGCTGGAGGGCTTAGGCAACAAAAGAGGGAGAAAATATTTGAGGAATGAAAAGGAACAAGCAAAACTGACATTATTCAAGAGCATTTAGCAAGGCTGCTGAAATGAAAAGCAAGATACAAAACTTGATTCAGTTTCTATACATTAGTGACAAAGAAACATGATTTTATGAAGATATAATAGTCTCAAAAATAGGAAATACTCAGGAATAATTCTAACAAAGGATGTCTGAGATCCTTATGAAAAATGTTAGAACACTTTTTTGAAAGATATTTTTTTAAACCCCAATAAATGGATGTTTGTAAATTTGAGTTCTCAGTATCATAAACACGTCCATTTTTCCCAAATTGATCTACACATGTAAGGCAATGCCTATCAAAATTCCAGCAATTTTCTCCTTTTAATGTAGATTTTGAGAAGCTGGGTTTGTTGTTGTTGCTATTTTGAAACAGGGTCTTGCTCTGTAGTCCAGTCTGGAGTATAGTGACACGATCATGGCTCACTGCAGCCTACACGTCCTAGGCTCAAGTGATCCTCCCTCCTCACCCTCCGGAGTAGCCAGGAAGACAAGTGCCTGCCCCCATGCCTGGCTACATTTTTTATTTTTGGTAGAGACAAGATCTCGCTATGCTACCAGGCTTGTCTTGAACTCCTAGCCTCAAGCAATCTTCCCACTTCGGTCTCCCAAAGCGCTGGGATTACAAATGTGAGCCACATGCCTGGCCTTGACAAGCTGATTCTAACATTCCAGAAAAGAACAATGGCCAAGGATGTCCTTGACATTCCCAAAGTAGGAGAGCCAGGCAGGGAGACTGACGACGGACTTATGACATGACAAGTGGAATAGAGTGCATCGCCTAGAATCAGACTCATCCATACCCGGAATCCCGACTGATGACCACAGTCATCACTGCAGACCACTGGGAAATAAATGCTGCATTTGATTAAAAAAAAAAAAAAAACTAAAACAAAAATTAACTGAACCTCTACTTCACACCACACACACACCCACCCACCCACACACACACACACACACACACACTAAAAGTCAGGGGTAGGTAGATTAAAGGTAATTAAATGTGAAGAGCAAAATACAAGTCTTTTAAAAGACCATGTCTGAGAACACATTTATGACCAGAGGACAGGTTGACAAAACATGCACACACACACTACAGTCTCTACCCGAAGAGACACATACATTGCAATTGAGAACTTCAGATTATTAAAATACATCAAACAGAGAATGGAATACAAAAGAACTCCTTACAAGTCAGGCATTTCCTGGAAAAGAAAGCACACGAGGGCTGGGCGCAGTGGCTCACACCTGTAATCCCGAGACTTTGGGAAGCCAAGGTGGCTGGATCACCAGAGGTCAGGAGTTCGAAACCAGCCTAGCCAACATGGTGAAACCCCGTCTCTAGTAAAAATACAAAAATTAGCTGGGCGTGGTGGCGGGCGCCTGTAATCCCAGCTATTTGGGAGGCTGAGGCAGGAGAATCACTTGAACCTGGGAGGTGGAGGTTGCAACGAGTGGAGATTGTGCCACTGCACTCCAGCCAGGGCGACAGAGCAAGACTCTGTCTGGAAAGGAAAGGAAAGGAAAGGAAAGGAAAGGAAAGGAAAGGAAAGGAAGGACAGGGAGGGAGGAAGGAAGGAAGGAAGGAAAGAAGGAAGGGAAGACACGAAGCCAATAAACACATGAAAAGATGTTCAGCCTCACAGGTACTTACGGAAACACAAGCTAAAACCACGGGTGCTATCACTTCACACATCCCAGACTAGCTATGACAACATCAAGCATGAACAAGAACACGACCAGCCAGTCCCCCGGGTGCCACTTGCCCAACTGTAATTGTTATAACGGTCAGCGATTTGGTAATGTGCATAATCTATGGGCAAGCGAATCCATAGCTGGATATACGAACCAGAAACATTTTGCAATTTATATGTCAGGAGTCACATATAAAAGTGTTCATAGCCCCACTTTATGTGAAGGCAAAAAACACTGGAGACAGTCCAAGTAGCCATCAACAGGTGAATGAGTGGATGTATTACAATGTATTAATTTATTTAGGACTACTATTTAAGAAAAAAAACAAATGAGTTAACTACCCCAACCCACAATACCTCAGTGAGTCTCGGGAATTAGCTGAGGAAAGAAAAGAAATTGCAAACAATACAAGTAGTGCGCTTGAATTTATATTGGTTAAAAACATGCAAAGCTAAACAATGAACTATTTGTGGATACAAATAAAATTAAGAGCATGATCACACAATTCTGCATGGGAGTTTCCTCTGACTCTGGGGGCTGGGAAGGGGAATGAGGTGAGAGCAAGAAGGGCCTCTTAGAAGACTTTTCAGGTATGGTTCACTTTCTTCTTTCTTCTGTATTTCTGTTTGTTGGTTTGTTTTGTTGTTGTTGTTTTGTTGGTTTTTTGTTTGTTTGTTTTTGAAGATTGAGTTTCGCTCTTGTTGCCCAGCCTGGAGTGCAATGGTGTGATCTCAGCTCACAGCAACCTCCACCTCCCGGGTTCAAGCAATTCTCCTGCCCTCCGCCTCCCAAGTAGCTGAGATTACAGGCACACGCCACCACGCCCAGCTAATTTTTTGTATTTTTAGTAGAGACAGGGTTTCACCGTGTTGGCCAGGCTGGTCTCAAACTCCCGACCTCAGGTGATCCGCTCGCCTCAGCCTCCCAAAGTGCTGGGATTACAGGCGTGAGCCACTGTGCTGGCCTCACGTTCTTTCTCAAACCAAGTTGTCTGTGCATAATTTTTTGTTGTTGTTGTTGTTGTTATTTATTTCTTAGAGACAAGGTCTCACTCTGTCACTGAAGTTTGAGTGCAGTGGTTCCATCCATGACTCACTGCAGCCTCAAACTCCTGGGCTCAAGTGATCCTCCCACCTCAGTCTCCCGAGTACCTGGGGCTACAGGCATCCACCACCATGCCCAGGTAGTTGCTTTTATTTTTCTAGAGATGTATGTCTTGCTATTTTTCTCAGGTTGGTCTCAAACTCCTGGCTTCAAGTGATCATCCCATCTCAGCCTCCCAAAGTGCTGAAATTACAGATGCAAAAAAGCCACTGCACCCAAACATAAATTTGTATTATATATGATTTTTGTACCTTACATAGATTTTTTATAATACTATTTTTAAAATCTATTTTATCTTCAATTTAAGGACAACTAAAAACTTTTTATAGAGTAGCCAGGTTTTGCATAGAAATACCATATAATCTTTAATTCTCAATAACTGAGTCAGAAATATCTCCTGATTAAACCAGATGGGTAAGGAATACAATGAATCAAGGGATGTCGCCTTTAAATTTTTAGTTTTTTGATGGAAAACAGCAAGGAAGCAACGTCCTACTGATTCTCTAGCTTGAGTAATGTCCAATTAAATAGAATGTAGCTAAAAATAAAACCACCTATGTTTATATAATGGTAGATTGGTACAAAGGCAAAACTGCCCTGCACAGGGAACTTCAAACCTACCCTGAAGTCACAAATCTCTTCTCAATTAACCTCTGAAGGAACTCCTGAGAACTTGTTTGTAAAGTGAAGTTAAAAAGAAAAAAAGTTGGTAAAAAATGTGTGCTGCTAGGCAGTTCTATCATTTTCCTGGTCCATGAAGTGACCTGACAATTACGTGTTTTGAGAGAAGGTTATAGAACTGGCTTGGTTAAGCCTATAGTAGTTTCCTGCCAGGTGGCAAGCATTCCCTTCTAGGCAATCACTGCCAGGTTCACCATCACAACAGACATGACCTGGGGTGACACCAGGAATCTGCAAGTCAACAGGTGTCCTCAAGCTAGGGAAAACTGTCTGTATGCCAGAGAACATGACAATGACAGTGTCACGCTTCTGAGCGGCTATACCTCCCTGATGGGGAATAGGAGATGGGTACTACCACCTTGCTTATCCTGGGGTTAGAGCCTGTCTCGGTCTTTCTTGGGAGGTTCACTCTGGGATAAGTCAACCTTTGGGGCATCACAATTTACGTGTCTCATTCTGATGACACAGCCAAAATGAATATCGCACCATGAGTTTTAGGGAGAAAAAGGTTACAAAAGTTGTCACCTGCAACTTGAGTGGTGTGTTCAAAGGCAGTGGGGAGAAAAGTTGTTGACAATGGCCAACCGTAGCCCTATGTCATCAATGATTCAGTAATAAGACGTCTGATTTATTGAGCATTTACTATGCATTTTTGTGTGTGTGTGTGACAGAGTTTCGCTCTTGTTGCCCAGGCTGGAGTGCACTGGCACAATCTCAGCTCACCACAACCTCTGCCTCCAGGGTTCAAGTGATTCTCCTGCCTCAGCCTCCCAAACAGCTGGGATTACAGGTGCGCGCCACCATGCCTAGCTAATTTTGTATTTTTTTTTTTTTTTTAGTAGAGATGGGGTTTCTCCATGTTGATCAGGCTGGTCTCAAACTCCTGACCTCAGGTGATCTGCCTGCCTCGGCTTCCCAAAGGGTGGGGATTACTGGCGTGAGCCACCATGCCCAGCGGCATTTGCTATGTTTCTAGGCACAGTACGAAACGCTTTTCACAGATTTTCTCATTTTCAAAAACATCCTCTAGGGAGTTGCTTCTAAATCAGGAAACTACAGCTCACAGAGGCACAAACCACGGCTCAGAGAGGCACACAGACATGGTACAGGTCACAGCGCATTAGAATCAGGGCGCCAAAGCCCATGCTCTTAATGACTCCACCTGCCAAGACTTAGGAAGATGATTCTGCCATAGGATAAACATATAGACCAAGGTGGTGGAAATGGGAGTCCAGGAATTAAACCCTCACGTTTTGGGCCAAGTGATTTTCAACAAGGTTGCCAGGACCTTCCATTGAGGGCAACAAGAGGAATTGGCCAGAAAAGATGAAAGTGCAAAAATCAATAAAAAGTGATCCTGGTGGAAGTGAGATCTGAGTTGAAAGTGGAGTCATAAAAGAAATAGCTGACCTTGGGAATGTTGACACTGCCGTCATGCAACCAGGGAGCTGAGTGAAGGAGAATTTATTGTCATGAATTAAGAAAGTGCACTCCAGCCTGGGCGACAGAGCGAGACTTCGTCTCAAAAAAAAAAGAAAGTGGCTGTGACAAAGAGGAGGAAGACACCCCAAAAGAAGTGACTCCAGCAAAAGCTCTTTATATTATAGGAAACCTCACTGAAAACAAAAGGAATACAATGCAGGAGGTGATCCCACAGAAAGGAGCATGACACGTCGCCAAGGGTTAGAAAAGACGCACACTCCCTACTGTAAGGGATGTGCTGAGAAGGCACGCACTGCTCAAACTCTTCTTAGAAAGGTGTTTTCTTTCTTTCTTTCTTTCTTTTTTTTTTTTTTTTACAATCAAGTAAAACATTGTAATCCTCAAAGTTTCTAATGTTTCAATCACAATGTGCTATATAAGTAGTAGTTTTGCTAGTTTTTAACTTCCCTATGCATTTATAACCCACAATAAGAGAACTTCTAAATGTTTCCACAAATGTTGTTAAAGGACCCGGAGCAATGCCTTTGGTTATTAGGATTGTTTTGCATAGTCTCAGTTTGCAAGAACATTTTCACAGCCTTGCACTACGGGTCAGAGTAAGAACAGCCAACGTCCATTCAAGGTAAGATGACTCGGCCATCTACACTTGCTTCATGGCCGTGACAGGGAGGTCGTGAAGATGAGTCTGAGGAAATGCACAGACTTTGGCAGGCGTGTCATTTCTTCGTGTAAAAGCAGCTTGCCCCCATGGGACCAGATTGAACTCAACTCCAAAGAGGAGATGTGAGAACATTCTTTTTCTTTCTCTCTTTTTTTTTTTTTTTTTTAAGTGCAGTGGGGTGATCTTGGCTCACTACAACCTCTACCTCCCAGGTTCAAGCTATTCTCCTGCCTCAGCCTCCCGAGTAGCTGGGACTACAGGCGCCACCACCACGCCTGGCTAATTTTTTGTATTTTTAACAGAGATGGGATTTCACCATGTTAGCCAGGATGGTCTCAATCTCCTGACCTCGGGATCTGCCCACCTCGGCCTCCCAAAGTGCTGGGATTACAGGAGTGTGCCACCATGCCCGGCCAATGTGAGAACATTGTAGTGTGCAACGAGGCCTTCCCATCTACACCAAAGGCAAGGGAACCTCCCTTTGACAAAGCTGCCCCTGCACTGACTCTTGCATGGAAATATGGCTGTTGCGTTACTTGCGCCATTTGGGTAACAGAGAAGTTTCTCAGCTACCTCCAGCAATGAGGCCTTTATCATAAAGAGAAACATGGAAACAAGGGAAACCTCATCAGAACGCAGAACATCATTATGTAGATCAGCTTACGAGAAAAGCATGAGTGGCAACTGTGCCTGAACCAGGCTGCTGAGGGCCCCAGGCAGCAGGAAGAAGGGGTTATCTTAGTGCGCAGTGGCCACTCTGCTTCCTCCCCTCTGTGGATAACACCCCTGCTGCCCCCAAGTGCACACCTCACCTGAGTCCCTCAATGGCTTTTTCTCCCGAGTCAAAAGTCCTGCTCCATCACGACTGGCCATGGCCGTTCTTGCAGCTTCAATTCTGCATCTTCTCCTGAAAATGACTGAATCATTCTCTCCATGTTTCCCTATCCACATTCAAAGAGGGAAAATCTGGCTGGCCTTCCTAATTCCACCTCCTCTGTTAATGAGCAGCCTCCCACTCTCAGACACTCCATGGCAGGGACATCAGCCAGGAAAGCAGAATGGTTGGGGGGTAGGACAGAGCAGGAGGCACAGACACACACTCCTGGGAGGGCTGAGGCCGGGGGCCAGGTGGCTTCATGCCTGGGGGCATCCAGCAGTCAGGCCCAGTGTGATGGTCCCAGTGCATGAGCAGGACCCAAATGTTCTCCAGAAAGAAAAGCTGTTTCTGCATCAGAACTTGGGTAAACACTTGCCGTCTACATACTAAATGAAGAAGAATTAAATACATTTTTTTTTTAGATGAAATTTTGCTCTTGTCACCCAGGCTATAGTGCAGTGGTGTGATCTCAGCTCACTGCAACCTCCGCCTCCCAGGTTCAAGTGATTCTCCTGTCTCAGCCTCCCAAGAAGCTGGGATTACAGGCACGTGCCACCACGCCTGGCTAATTTTTTGTATTTTTAGTAGAGACAGGATTTTACCATGTTGGCCAGGCTGGTCTTGAACTCCTGACCTCAGGTGATCTGCCTGCCTCAGCCTCCCAAAGTGCTGGGCTTATAGGCATGAGCCATCACGCCCATCCCAAAAACATATTTTGACACATCATTGGAATCTAAATTAAGCCTAATGACTGCTACTGTAGTCATGAGCAATTATCTTACTAATAAAAGTGTATCTTTCTGCCCCTTGTCATATTTCTTCGGTTCATTTTGCTTCCTAAATGGGAGACAAGGACACCGAGTAACTTTTCTCACCCGCCCATGACAGCACCAGCGATTAGACTTGAATTGTCTTTTAGTTCTATGAGTTACAGTGCAGATGAGAGATGAATCCATACCATCATTGATTGACACTGATCAAACAAAACCTCTGAAAATATTATCTTACCCATTATCACTTTCTATAAAATTATAGAAGGAACCATTTGTAACTGAATAGAGGATCTCTGAGTTTTGCCTCCTTGATCATCCCCTATAAAGAAGACAAAAACAGCAGAACAAAATCTGAAAGCAGTTTATATGAAGAATTAACCCAGAAGCTTAAGGGATTCTAGTAATAGAAAAAAGAAAGAAATTATAGTTGAAACAGAAAGTCAGACTTTATAGTCTTATAGATAAATTCTTACCCATTTTCCCAGAGAAGTCATAATCTATGCAAAAACAGGGAGAGAGGAGAAGAGGCTTGGTTCTTCCTAGCAACGACAGAGAGAGAAAGAGAGAGAGAGATGAAAAAAGAGAAGGAAGAGAAGAGAAGAGAAGAGAGGCCTGGTTCTCCCTAGCGAAAAAGGGAGAGACAGAGAGGGAGAGAAGCCTTGGCTCTCCCTAGCAAAAGAGGCGGGGGGGCAGAGTGGCGGGGAGAGAGAGAGATAGAGAGAGAGACCTGGTTCTCCCTAGCAACAAGAGAGAGACACAGAGAGGGAAGAGGCTTGGTTGTCCCTAGCAAAGACAGAGGGAGAGAGAGAGAGAGGAGGTTTGGTTCTCCCTAGCAACAAGAGAGAGAGACAGACAGAGACAGAGGAGAAGAGGCTTAGTTGTCCCTAGTAAAGAGAGAGAGAGAGAGAAGAGAAGAGGCTTAGTTCACCCTAGCAACAAAAGAGAGAGAGAGAGGAGGCCTGGTTCCCCCTAGCAAAAGAGAGAGAGAGGCCTGGTTCTCCTTGGCAATGAGAGAGAGAGAGAGAGAGAGAGAGAGGAGAGGCTTGGCTCTCTATAGCAACGAGAGAGAGAGAGAGAGGAAGCCTGGTTCCCTCTAGCAAAAAAGAGAGAGAGAGAGGCCTGGTTCTCCCTGGCAATGAGAGAGAGAGAGAGAGAGGAGAGGAGAGGCTTGGCTGTCCCTAGCAAAGACAGAAAGAGAGAGAGAGAGAGAGAGAGAGAGAGAGAAAGGAGGTTTGGTTCTCCCTAGCAACAAGAGAGAGAGACAGAGACAGAGAAGAGGCTTAGTTGTCCCTAATAAAGAGAGAGACAGAGAGAGAAGAGGAGGCCTGGTTCCCTCTAGCAAAAGAGAGAGAGAGGCCCGGTTCTCCCTGGCAATGAGAGAGAGAGAGAGAGAGAGAGAGAGAGGGAAGAGGCTTGGCTGTCCCTAGCAATGAGAGAGAGAGAGAGACAGAGGAGAAGAGGCTTGGTTCTCCCTAGTAAAAAGAGAGAGAGAGACAAGAGAAGAGGCTTGGTTCACCCTAGCAACAAAAGAGAGAGAGAGAGAGAGTAGAAGAGGCTTGGTTCTCCCCAGCAATGATCTATGAGGAAGGCACCGAAGTAGCATCAGTGGTAGTAATAATACTGGTACTTCTGTCTAAGTGTTATACTAAGTATGTTACTTGCATACTAACTCTGTAATCTTTACAATATCTGTGTTCAATAGACGTATTTTTACCTACATTTTACGGAAGAAGAAACTGAGGCTTATATAGGTGTGTAACTTACTCAAAGCCACACAGGAAACAAATATCCAAAAAGTGGTTGACCCTGAGGCTGTGCTCTCCAACAGATGTGATCCCAGGAAAACGTGCAGGCAGCCGTGCACCCTCTAGAGATTGATCCCAGCCCCACAGACAGCTGTCAGAAAGCAGTGCTGCTTTCCAAAGCAAGGTCTTCTGGTGCCTAATCTCATTCCTTTTCTACAAAATGCAATGACCTGAAGTGGAATAAACACTTTTGCTTCTCTCCAATCGAGCCATTTCATAATATAAGGTGTTATTAATGCCAGGATGTCATTTCTTGATTTCCTTAGTTTTAATTAATTTGCTTAGTATTACTTTAATGTATATCTGATCTTTTAATTTTTTTTTTTTGAGACGGAGTCTCACTCTGTCACCTAGGCTGGAGTGCAGTGGCCTGATCTCGGCTCACGGCAAGTTCCGCCTCCTGGGTTCATGCCATTCTCCTGCCTCAGCCTCCCTAGTAGCTGGGACTACAGGCGCCTGCCACCACGCCCAGCTAATTTTTTGTATTTTTAGTAGAGATGGTGTTTCACGGTGTTAACCAGAATGGTCTTGATCTCCTGACCTCGTGATCTGCCCGCCTCAGCCTCCCAAAATGCTGGGATTACAGGTATGAGCCACCGTGCCTGGCCTGATAGTTTAATCTTTTATAATAAAAAGTCTATTGTAAGTTAATTAAAAGTGTTATTATGTCTTAAAATAACAGGTTTTAATGTGCTGTTGGCCACAGGAATGCATGTCTTTATAATGATGTTTTTGTTCTTTAATTGTGAAGTATTTGTATAATCAGCTATCATTATTGCCAACTTCATGGCAAAAGAAAATTTAAAAAGTAATTTTGCAAATACTAAAATTACAATATATAGATGAAAACAAGAATAATACAATGACACCTTGGATTTTAAAACAATTATGATAAATAATTGAACTTACGACATCTCTGTGGAGCAAGAAAAAAAACTCACTTCACTTGTAGGCAAGTTGTAGCTGAAAGAAAGATTGAAATTATTTTTCCCAAGTAACCAATGACTTCCCAAGTAAGTAAGTGATGACTTTGAAAAGGTAGGGTAAGGTTTTTGACTCCAGAGATAATGGCATGTGAGTTTATTTCTCTTTTATGAAACAGAAACAAAAATTAAAATTACAAACTGCAAGAGATTAAAGATTCTCTGAATCTTTGCTGAGAGAAATGAAAGACCTCAGTAAATGAAGGGAATTTTTTTGTTCACCAATTAGAAGAGTTGATTTTTTTTGTTTTGTTTTGTTTCGAGAACGAGTTTCACTCTTATTGCCTAGCTTGGAGTACAATGGCACGATCTCAGCTCACCACAACCTCTGCCTCCCACGTTCAAGCAATTCTCCTGCCTCAGCCTCCTGAGTAGCTGGGATTACAGGCATGCGCCAGGACACCCGGCTAATTTTGTATTTTTAGTAGAGATGAGGTTTTTTCATATTTGTCAGGCTGGTTTCAAACTCCCAACCTCAGGTGATCCGCCTGCCTAGGCCTCCCAAAGTGCTGGAATCACAGGCATGAGCCACCGCACCCAGCCTAGAAGAGCTCATATTTTTAAGATGCTTATTCTTCCCAAATTGATCTATAGATCCAATGCACTCCCAGTCAAAATCCTGGCAATTTTTCACAGAGACTGACAAGCCGATTCTAACATTCACATGGAAATGCAGACAATCTGGGAACTGCCAAAAGTACTTTGAGAAGGAACCAAGTTGGAGGACTAAGACAATTTGATTTCAAGACTTCTTATGAAGCTATAGTCATCAAGAGAATGTTGTACCAGCGTAGAGACAGTTAAATCCAGGGAAGAGAATAAAGAGGCCAAGTACAGGCCCACACATATATGGACAACTAATTTTTGACAAAACTGCCAGGGCAATTTGGTGGAGAAAGGGCGGTTCTCTTCTGCAGATAGCCCTGGAATAAATAACAGATTCTTTACACATACCCTGATGCGGTGTGGCTGTGTCCTCGCCAAAATCTCATCCTGAATCGTAGCTCCCAGAATTCCCACGTGTCACGGGAGGGAACCGGTGGAGGTAACTGAATCGCGGGGGTGGTTCCCCCAGGCTGTTCTCGGGATGGTGAATAAGTCTCACAAGATCTGACGGTTTCATAAAGGGCAGTTCCCCTGCACGTGCTCTCTTGCCTGCCGCCATGTAAGATGTGACTTTGCTCCTCATTCGCCTTCTGCCACGATTGTGAGGCCTCCCCAGCCATGTGGAATGTGAGTCCATTAAAACTCTTTCCTTTTAAATTACCCAGTCGCAGGTATGCCTTTATCAGCCACGTGAGAACAGACAAATACATACCCTATGCCAAAAAGTAACTAAAAAATTTCTCTTAGGCATAAACACAAAGCCTAAGATGAAAAACTTCTACAAGTATAAATAGGAGGAAGTCTCTGTGTCCTTAGGTCAGGCAAAGATTTCATATTTATGACATCAAAAACACTTCATCAAAATTAATCATTCTGCTTGCCCAAAGACAAGCTACAGATTGACAGAAAATATCTGCAAATCATAGAACTACTTAAAAAATCTAGAATAGATAAAGAATTCTCAAAACTAAGTAATGGGAAAACAAACAAAAACCTTTTTTTTTTTTTTGAGACAGAGTCTTGTTCTGTTGCCCAGGCTGGAGGCAGTGGGGCGATCTCGGCTCACTGCAACCTCCACCTCCCGGTGAACAACCCATTTTTTTAATGGACAGAAGATTTGAGCAGGCATTTCAGCCAGGAACACATACGGATCGCAAACAACCATATAAAAAGATACTCAGTATCATGACTTACTAGAAAAGTACAAACTGAAACCACAAGGAAGTACCACAAGATACACATGAGAATGACTAAAGTTAAGACTGACGGTGACAGATGTTCGCGGGGATTGAGAGGATCTGGAACGCTCACACACTGCTGGGGGAAATGAAAACGGCACAATCATTTTGGAAAACAGTTTATCAGTTTCTTGAAAGGTTAAAAATTCATCTACCATGCGATGCAGTCACTTTACCCCCAAGTACTTGCCTAACGGGATTGAAAGTCAATGTGCATACAAACACCTGCTGTACATCAGTGTTCACCACAGCTTCATCTGCAATAACCACATGCTGCAAACAACCCACACATCCGTTGCAGAAAAGGGGATGAACTATGGATTCAGGCTGCAACATAAATAAATCTCAAAATAATTATGCTTGACAAGAGAAGACAAAGCAAAAAAAAAAAGATAACATATTCTATGGCTCTATTTATACAAAACTGTAGGAAATGCAAATGAGTCTATAGTGTCAGAGCAGCGAGTGGCTGCCTGGAAGGGTCAGAAGCAATTCTAATGACTCTCCGGGGGTATGAGCAAATTTTGGAGCGTGACAGATATGTTGACTATCTTGATTGTGGTGATGGTTTCTTGACTATTATACATATGTCAAACATATCAAATTATATTCTTTATGTGCAGTTTATTGTATGTCAATTATAATGCTATAAATATCTTTTAGAAATTAAATTTAAAATACAAATGTTAAGAGCGTAGAGGTAATGGTTCTCCAGGCCCCTGATACTGAAAGTATCCATGTACCAGCAGTACCAGCACCTCCTGGAACCTTGTAATGAATGCAGGATCTCAGGTCCCATGGATACCCACTGAAACACAAACTGCATTTGAACAAGGTCCCCACAGGCTTGAGGGCACATCAAAATTTGAGACACGGTGCAGCTGATGGAGCATGACATAGGGAGGGCCTGTCCATGAGGATGTGGGATCTGCACCTGTTTCTTCCCTCTCCCTGATGGGGGCCCCATGGCCCAGAAAAGCAGAAAAGAATGTGTGCCCTTCCTATGAACAATGCAGGGAGCTGGCATGTCAAGTTCAAGGTTCCCCTTTCCAAAAGCCCTGGCAGCCCACAGAGTGGTGTGCCAGGGGGATGTTGAGGAGATACGGCTGAGGGAAGCTGGTACAATTTCAGGCAGTTCCAGCCTGGATTCCAGTATGTTGCATATAATCTCAAACCACTGAAAAGGGGGCTTAGCAGTCCTGCCTCAGTTATCCTCTGTATGCCCCCAAACACAAAATCATCCCACCCTAAATCCACTCAAAGACCCTACTTCCTGCACCTTTTACTCCCAGCAGGAGGCTTGAAGGAAAACCAGTGAGACCGTAGCAACAGCCACAGAGAGCCACCCTCTCTGACTTTCTTTGTTGTGGAATCAGCAAAAGATTCCTCCCCTCCTCCTCAATATGGGCCACAGCTTTTTGACAGTGGCATGGAGCAATGGTACCCTCCAAAATGACAGCCACCATCAAAATAGTGACACGGTCATGCCAGGTCCAAACACCTGCCTTTTTGTTCTTTAGTTTTCTCTCCTTCACTGAATAACAAAGGGAACCTCACCTGGGCTGGCCTCTGTCTGACATAGTTTTAAATCTCAAGTCAGCAACACTGAGACTACATTCTTTCGGCCGAAGATTTTCCAAGCAACTGTATTGTTTGAAAACACAGTTGGAAATGTTTAAGAAGACATCGGCTAAAAACCTAATCGTGTGATCTACAACTAAGAAGTTCTAAAAAAATACCATTTGTTTTCCCTCCAAAAAAAGTTTTTTAACATCAGAGACGGGCATGTCACAGAGCAGGAACTGCATCAAGGGGCCACGTGGGCTCCAATGGCTAGAAGCCCCAGAAGTCAAGCGAGCTTCTCAAGCACCTATGCGATGCCTGTAAAGGGATGAGAAAGGATGAATGAATAAATCAGGAGAATGTCTAAATGGGTAGAAAACCATAGGCCAATCCAAGCCTATCCCTGCAAAACACTAAGGTAAAGATGGGAGAAAGGCAGCCTTGGTGTCCAGGCAATAATGTGTACACTAAAAACAAAGATAGAAAAAAAAAAGAAAAGAAGTCATTAAAATGCTCCAAAATATACTGAATGGAATATTAAAGTCTTTTCAAGTCTGCTCCTCAATATGAGTTAATAAGCCTGGCACTACGCAGTACAGTCGATTAGACGAGGGCTTCACATATGGTAAGCTTACAGTAGCTAATGTGATACCACAATAGGCTCTTGTGTAGTATTCTAGAAGCATTCATTGAATGAATTCAGAGTGAGGCTTCCAATATAACAAACAACACTCCCCTTATAGATTCTGTTTCAGTCAAGATTCCTGATTCCAGGGGAGTAAATGCCATGAGAAGAAGCTAAATCTTGTTAATGATCCTGCATGTGCAAAAAACATTCCCTGGAAAGTGCTAAGTTGCTACAAAAATGTCTGTAGAAGGGAAAAATTAATTCATTTGTGCTTTTTTGGTGATTCTCTTTCCTGGTAGAATTAATGGTATTGATTTTTATTTGTGAAAGTCACTTTCATTTTTTTTTTTCCTCTTGACTGAGTATGTGTGTCAGCTAAAATTTTCCCTACTAGGAAGTCGCAGCTGCAGATGTGAGACCTGGCTAACCCACATTAGCCATGATTTCAAGCAAGTCATTTAATGTCTTTGACTGTCTTCATATGAAAAAATCAAGCAATCATTTTGAGAATTAAATTAGATCATGAATGTCAAAGTGCATTAATAAATGTAAATGTTAAAAATTGAAACTACTGTTATCATCTATTACTATTTTGATTTATATTCTTTTAACTAATTCATCACATGATTAAGTCAAGAGAAGGAATCTAAACAGCCTTCTGACCCATTCACTGCATTTCTGTGAAAACAGATCCCAACAGGTCATTATGTACAAAATAGAAATTACAACCTTCCAGTATATGCAGTTCCTACATGCAAGTTTCCTTAAGGCTTGAGATAGGCTTAAACTGAGTCCTATTTATTGCTGCTCTATGTCTTAACCATAAATTTGACATATCTGGGTTTCTCTGCAAGCAAGGATATGGAGAGAGAGATTTCAGATGAACAAAAGGACATTCAAGAAAGCAAATTTTGGAAGGCAATTCCCCATGGTCTTTTTGCACCTCTTGAATCAGTTTTTATCCCAGACTATCATTTCAAGGATATTTTTATAGCAAATAGCTTTAGAAGATAGAGATAGTGTTTCCCTCTGGGGCAGAGGATACATTTATTTCCTGACCAGGATAAGAAAGAGAATGCCTTTTTCTGTGGCATTGGTTGGGGCTTCCTAAACTCAGGGGTCCTTAGCTGTAATGCAAACTCTCTGCCTGTTCTGTCCACCTGGGCCCTCCGTGTCATCCTCATGGCCTGTGGAGGGTAGGGGAAACTGATATGAACCTGAAGCTCCTGCTGCCTTCTATGCTACAATAGTCTTTTGTCTCTGACCCAGGAGTTTCATGTCTTCTGGCAGTATCTAGGAAATGGTGGTAGGCTAACTTACTACCTTGAAAGTAGTATAAATTCTTCACAGTTCTTGACAGTAACATTCTCAGGGTGTTTACTGTTAGTTTCTGAAGCATTTGGGCATCTTAGAAACTGTCATTAAGTAGTGATTTGAACAATTCTATCACTACCATTAGTGAACTAAACAGAACTTGTAACTCCACAAAGACGCAATTCTGCTAAAGCAGAATTTCAAACTTGAATGACAACTCGGATTCTCACTCAGTCGATATGGGGCAGAGCTAAGATTCTGAATTTCTCACAGCTGCCTGGTGGTGCTGCCTCTCCTTGTCTGTGACCCTCACTCTGAGTAGCAAAGGTGTGAATCATTGTTCCAGTGTTGATCTGATTCTGATTTAACACTGGGTTCACGTTAGAAAGAGATCATCCTGGCCGGGTGTGGTGGCTCACATCCAGCACTTTGAGAGGCCAAGGCAGGTGGATCACCTAAGGTCAGGAGCTGGAGACCAGACTGACCAACATGGAGAAACCCTGTCTCTACTAAAAATGCAAAATTAGCCAGGCGTGGTGGTGCATGCCTGTAATCCCAGCTACTTGGGAGGCTGAGGCAGGAGAATCACTTGAACCCAGGAGGTGAAGTTGCAGTGAGCTGAGATCGCACCATTGCACTCCAGCCTGGACAACAAGAGCGAAACTCCATCTCAAAAGAAAAAAAAAAAAGAAAAAGAAAGAAAGAGATCATCCTAAACCAAACCCATCTGGATTGCATCAAGAGCCCCTGAATGGGTCTGCAGGTGGTCCCAAGCTGCAGGATGCCCAGGTCTTCTCCTTCAGCACTTGGAGGGTGGAGAGGCTGGAAGCCCCAGGAATTACCTTCCCCAGATCACAGTCAGCAGGACAGAAGCACATCCTGTGCCACTGGCCACAGCAGCGATGTTATCTTGCATTGATGGGAGCATGTTTTTTCTGGAGAGTTCCACACATTCTGGAGTACAGACTTACAGGACTGGAAGGCTGGGACAGGGTGTCCACAGAGGTCCCCTCAGCCTTCCTCATCAGGTTGGCCACACTGCATAACTCGCCTTAGGCCTCAGTATCCCATTTGTGGAATCAGTTTTCCGAGGAAGAGTTCCTCTGACTTTCACGTGCTGGAGTCTAAATCATGTTCTCCAAACGGAAGTGATGTGTTATGAGCTGAACTGTGTCTCCCAAAAATCCCTATGTTGAAGTCCTTACATTCAGCACCTCCGAATGTGACTATATTTAGAAACAGCATCTTTAATGAGGCAATGGAGTTAAAATGTGGCCATTAAGGTGGACTCATCCAATCTAACTGGTGTGTCCTTACAGGAAGAGGAAATTTGGACACGGAGAGACACCAGGAAGGTGCGAACACCGAAGAAAGACCATGTGAGGACACAGTGAGAAGGTAGCCTTCTACAGGCCAGGGAGAGAGGGCTCGGAAAGAATGCATTCTCCCAACACCTTGGTCTTGGACTTCTGGTCTCCAGAACACTGAATAAAAAAATTTTTGTTGTTTGAGGCCCCGGCTATGGGTGCTGTTTGTTATAGCAGCTTGATCAAACTAATATGCTATCCTACAGTCAAACGTTTTCCAAGAAGCAGGGTTCTCAGTCATCCCTACAACCCCTACATAGTATTTCATAGCCATCTCCATTGGGAAGTTCTTCTTGAAAGCATGTCCTCATACCTCTGACTAGAATGAAGGTTTCTTTTCTCCTTTCTTTAGTAAAAGAGAGAAAATGGCCACCATTCTCCATATAATAGCTTTTCACAGAGGTAAGCACTCTTGATAAATCATCCTGTCCCAAACTGAATAAACTGAAGCCCACAAGAAACAACAACACCGCTCTGGTCTACAAGTGCAGACGCTAAAATAAATGGAGGAGGGGCGCTAACAGGAAGCAGCAGCTGGCAGCTGAAAACTAGGCAGCAGGTCTAATTTGTACTTCGTCTCCTTTCTGTTGCATTTCACGTTTGGTTTCCATGGAAATTCACTTTTGTGGGTGATCTCTCCTAGCAAGAACTACAGGCAGATTTTTCAATTTGCATAATGCAGTGATTTATGGCGCAGATACAAAGCTGGCAGGAAGGATGGAGGGTAGGGGGAACTGGGGGACAACTGGAATTGGGGGTCCGCCTCCAGTGAAAGCCGGAGATCCCAGATCCCCTGGTAACACTGGGGGAGCCACCGAGCAGGGCCTCAAGCCACACACCAGTGAAGTCTCTGAGGGTCATCACTCTCCTTTTTCTCATGGAAAATTTATTTGCAAAATCCAGGGCATTCGAGTTGCTGTTTGGATATGGGAAAAATAAAAATAAAAAAAACCCTGGGCAGCAGCAAATCCAGGGAATGTTATCGGGCATCAAGTGATCCCGAAATAGATCGCATTTCTGTGGGGAGGGCGCACACGGACACAAAGAAGCGCGTATGTGGCCGCACCCCCACCGCCCTGCCTGCCCCAGGCCTCCTGCTCTCACCTGGCTGCAGGTGCGCGAGTCCTTGAACTCCCGGACTGCCTTCCTCACTGAATCCTGGCTTCCTATGAGAGCGAGCGGGGAGTGTTCAAAACTCCCAAGCCCCAACTCAGACCACCCAGCCCAAACCAGATGCAGCGGTCCTTGGGCCTGGCCAGAGCCCGCGAGCGCAGGATCTCGGACTGGGAGCGGATTCCCACCTGGGCATTCGGGGAGCGCAGCGCGGGCGGAGGCGCAGCTGGTGAAGGTCTCAAGCTCTGCCCGCCTTGCGCTCCTCATTCCGCACGCTATGGGCCTGGCTGCCTCTCCAGGTCTGCTCCTACTTGGAGTCTTGCCGCGCCCCCCTCAGCCTGCAGCCCGTGACCGGCTACCACGCAGGCTTTGGGGTAGAGCCTCAGGTTCCACGTCCAGCGTTCCCACCTCGGCCTCCCTGCTCTTCGGCTCCCGCGCTGGCCGGGCGGGCTTCACATTCAACTCCACTTGCAGGGTTCTTAAAGGACGCCCAGGTGACACGTGGAGGGCTCAGAAGCCCAGGCATGGACTCTCCACAAAGACAGCTCCGATGGATCGGAGGACCCACCGGAATCCAAGCTCAGCGGGTGAGAAGGTGGCCTTCTGCCAGCCAAGGAGAGTGGCCTTGGAAAGAACCGATTCTGCCCACACCTCGACCTCGGGCTTCTGGGCTCCAGAACTGTGAGGAAACAAATTACAGACTCCAGGCCGCGGGAATGGTCCTTTTTGCAGTCTCCTTGGTGCCAGCTTTCTCACATTTTTTGTTGATAGTTTCACTGTTTAAAATGGCCCCAAGCATAGTGTGGAAGGGCTGGCTCATGGGCTGTGCCTTATGGAGAAAATATGTGCCTTAGGTAAGTTTTGTTCAGTTTTGGTTTTGTTAGCCATGAGTTCAATATTAATGAATCAACAGTGTCTACTAAATAAGGGGTCATTAGGCAGAAGCACACATAACACAAAGTTATGAAACACAATGTCGGCGCGGTGGCTCACTCCTGTAGTCCCAGCACTTTGGGAGGTGGAGGCGGGCAGATCAACTGAGGTCAGTTCAAGATCAGCCTAGCCAACGTGGTGAAACTCTGTCGCTACTAAAAATATAAACATTAGCCAGGCATGGTGGTGCACACCTGTAATCCCAGCTACTTGGGAGGCTGAGGCAGGAGAATCGTTTGAACCCAGGAGGCAGAGGTTGCAGTGAGCAGAGATCATGCCATTGCACTCCAGCCTGGGTGACAGCGTGAGACTCCGCCTCAAAAACAAACACACACACACACACACACACACACACACACACACACACACACACACAAAACAAGGTTGATGAAATTGTGACCAGAGGCTCACTCACAGGAACCTAACCTTGTATTTCCCCTGGAAGCAGAGGTTTGGTATTCACTAATTTGCTAATTCAGTATTCACAACAACTTTGCAGAACATAAACACCTCAAATAATGAGATTTAGCTGTATGTCCTTTAAACTACTCCCACTTATCGACCTTATGAAGGGGAAAAGGATGCTTGAAAGCCCAAGGAAATTTACTCCATGCAACCCTGGGCTCCATGGACATGGGTAGCCAGCTGGCCAGCAGACTGGTTTATGTGGTCACTGCAAAAAGTTGTCCGATTTGGCTGCCCCAGAGCCCAGCTGTTAGAAATGGCATGTTATTTGTAATATATCCAAATACCATGAGCTAACTGTGAACTTATCTGTGAAATTATGAAATTCATTTAAATGATTTTGAAAGCCATTTCTAGCCCCAATGTTGTGTTTTGATAATTATATCACAAAATGTCTATTTCTTTCACAAATAGGACCATGTCTAAGCTAGGTCCTCAAGCATTATGTATCACTTTAATGAGTGAAGGGAGCACACACCTTTCTCACTGGGATGTTTCAAGGACGTTTGAGAATACCATTCTGCAAATTTCCATGCTCATGCAGCCAAACTGCACATACTGAACTGAAGCACACTCAGCTTCGGGGTGGGCCCCGGGAGGGCTGGGTGGGAGGAGCTGGGTCTGTGTGGTTGACCTTTCAGTCTGGTTGGGAAGACAACGTGAATGCAAATGAAACAAACAGGTAGGAGTTCGATGGCTGAGTGGGCCACGCTGCACTTCAGTGACAGAAACTCTGGAAGCGGAATTTCCCTGCAGGCCACCCACTCCTGGCTTCTCTGTGCATCTGGCTAAGGCGTTTCGAGTATCAGTGACTCCACACTCCCTGCACACCTGCCCAATGACCCAGATGTTCCCAAGCTATGGATTCTAAGGACTAGTGGAAAGGGAGAGCGGAAATGGCTGATGGCTTCTTGAGTCCATGCTTCCAAACTGACCATGTGTCACTGACTTTCCATCCATCTCCGAGAGAGGGTCTTCGTCTGTAATCCTGAAACCATCCCCGCAAGGGTTGACAGGAATATCATGCCAGTTATAATTAAGCAGGAATCTGGCTGCACTTGGACCTACTTCCTTGTTGCTGAAAGTCAAACAGCATTAGTTATTGACCATTTGCCACCCCATTGGTCCCACAGGTAGGATCCTGACTTTAGAATTATAAGGCTTTTGTTTAAGAATTGCTTAAGACGTTTTCCAGATTCTGAATTCCAGTGAAACAGCTGAGGCCAACCAGTTTGAAGACCCTTACAGGGGAACACAATAGGCGGGGGAACACAGCTTCTTCATCTCCCTGACCCATGACTTCACCTTGCACTCTTCCACCGATCAACCACCTCCTCATTTCACCCACTACAAAATCCTGAAGATTGCTACCCCCTTGGCATCACGCACGTGTGTGAAGAGACCACCAAACAGGCTTTGCATGAGCAACAAGGCTGTTTATTTCACCTGGGTGCAGGCGGGCTGAGTCTGAAAAGAGATCAAAGGATGGTGGAATTATCATTAGTTCTTATAAGCATGGGATAGGCGGACAAAGTACCTTCTTAAGGGTGGGGGAGAATATATTGTATCAGTTAGGGTGGGGCAGGAACAAATCACAATGATGGAATGTCATCAGTTAAGGCTATTTTCACTTCTTTTATGGATCTTCAGTTGCTTCAGGCCATCTGGATGTCTATGTGCAGGTCACGGGGGATGTGACAGCTTAGCTTGGGCTCAGAGGCCTGACACTTGGGGAACCAGATTTGAGGTCTCCTCCCATTTCCTCACTTGGCAGCCCAATGTTAAACCTTCTCTATTGCAACACAGTGTCTCGGCGCACCGACTTGCTGCACACATCGGGCAGCGGACCTATTATGGTTATAATCCTAGAAGCTGCAGGAAGACACTTCGATCTTGGGACCAGCAATTGCTCCTCTGGCAACCATGTGCTGTGAATGTACAGCTACATTTTATGATTACAGGGTAATCTTTCCTGGCCTTCTAGTAAGCAAGGCATCAAGGTCCAAGACAGACTTTGGTTACATCATTGCCTTCTCTGGCACTCCAATGAGAAGGAAATCTCACTCCTACATGGAAATTACAGAAGCTGCTCTGTGGTTGGTGTAAGAGGGTCCCGTGGCATTCAGGGCCCGTGAATACGTTTTCTGTACTGTACATTCTCCTGACATTTAGAGTGTTTCAAAGTATAGTCATGATGTGGGAGGCGGTATATCTCAGAGCAGAGCATCGGCTTAGGCATAGAAACCAGGGTCTTTTGGAGTGACTCCTGCCAGATTTTCTAACTTTCATCATCTCTATTCTTCAAGGCTAATCATACGCCTGTCTTAGGGCCGTCTCAGGGTTATTGCGAGGTTGTTCTAAGGACTAAATGAGGCGTGGCATGTACAAAGCACTCAGGGAAATGCCTGGTGTCCTGTGTTCCAGGTGGTCATCATTATTACCTAAGCAGAAAACATTTATTATTGACCACATGTGTATACAGCTTAAAAATGCTGTTCTGGGCTGGGTGTGGTGACTCACGCTGTCATCCCAGCACTTTGGGAGACCAAGGTGGTCGGATCACTTGAACCCAGGAGTTCAAGACCAGTCCAGGTGGCATGGTGAGACCCCATCTCTATAAAAAAGTTTTTAAATTATATACATAAAAAAACCTGTTGCAATTTAAGCATATCTTTGTGTTAGTAAAACAGAGCTTTATTCTTTCCCCCAGATGCAACACCAGAATGCAGCCTCTCTGAGTGGTGGGTTTCAGCACTGATGTGGCACAGCTCTCAGGCGAACACAGAGTGAACCAGCACAGTTGCCGGGCCACAGTCTCCCAGCCTCACTGACAGCCTCCTCCTGCAGCCACCAGGAAGACCTGAATTTATCTCCCCAAGTAGCCACCATTTATCTCCAAAACCTGTCATGGAATCGTAAAGACTAAATGTATAAATTGGAGACAAAACCTCAAACTTTAAAAAAATAAATAAGAATCACAGTAGACTATGATTTGCAGTTCAAAGGATGTTTCCAATTCAGTTTATTCCTATTCTCCTCTTGGATTAGGTTGAATTTAAATGTGAGAGTAAAGGAGAGAGAAGGAACTTTTGTCTTTCCCTAGTAATCCCTCTGCAGCCTTTGTTCATCGGCTCCTCCTGGGGACCACGGTGTGTTTAGATGGCAGAGCTTCAATCACCATGGAAACGGATGTGAGAAGCTCTGGTTCTGAAAGGGCAGGGTCTTCTGGTTGCCGTAAGCAATGTTTTCCTGATGGTTTTTCAAGGCTAGAGATGTGTTTATGGTCTGTGGACTATTTATTTATATCAAAAATTAAAGCCTGCTTCACGTGATCTTCAGCATTTGCCTTCAGTTAGATTTTCCTTTCATTTGTAGGACTGTCACTTTATGAAAACATATTAATCTCCCAGAACGTTATAAACACCGCACACCATCATCAGTAAGGAATGCTTCTTGTTTTATAAAACCAAACGGTAGAAAATACAGTCGTGCTTCTTCATGTTAGATAGATACAGAAGAACATCCTATTAGCCTGTGCTTGTCAGCTGTGATATTCAAATCCAAGCCATGTTAGCCAGAGTGAAAATCACCTGAGACAGTGGATGGGAGGGAGTCCTGGGGGCGATTTGTCTCCTGAATCTGAATTACAGGGTAGGGTGGACAGTGACTGCCTCTTCTTCCCCCTAATTTTCTGTACCCACATTTGACTGGCAGGGTGTAGGCACTTCTTCAGCTTTCATTTATTCATTAATTCATTAGTTCATTCATTCATTTATTCAGAAGCATGCATTGAGTACCCAGCATGTGTAAAGGATGGGTAGACCATGAAGCAGGCGCAGGATTAACATCACGTCAGTTGTCACGATGCTTCTACAGAAAGTATGGTGCAAGTACAGCATCAGGGGTTTGTGTCAAGAATGTATTGTGAAATGACCCAGATTTATAACGCAAAAGCTTTTCCTACAGATAATGAAGGCATAAATGCATTACTCAGAGAGAATGAAAAACAAGCCAGATCTGTGGCCATATTGAAGATCTACCCAACTCAGAAGAGAAGATCCTTTTCCATGAGCACGCCATTCAAACTTCAGAGCCAACTAAACATGTGGGGTCCTTTGCTAATCTTTTTAATCAGGTATCCATAAGCCATTGTATTTGCTGTAGGGGTATTTTGTTGCTCTGCCATCATCACACACCTAAGTTGTGTCAGACTCCACAGGTGTTCCAAAGGAACTTGCCATTCATTCATTGAATGAACTTGCCACATTCATTCATTGATTCAACTAGTGCTGAATGAGACCCCCGGGGAGCCGAAAGGACTTTGAATTCGTCTCTGCAGAGTGTCCCCCACCAGAGGAGGTTAAGGGCTTATTTTCTGAGAGTGTGCTGGCCTACCCCAGGGGAGTCTTTGAAAGATACCTTTGATTTCCACCTTCATCACCTCCCCAGAGACAAGACAGGTAAGCCCCACTTTCAACCACCTGTAAATGAAAAATAAAATTCTAAGCTCCCAAATCGACTGATGGACCCTTCTCTTGGCCAAGGGCGTTCCAAAGAAACCTGAAGAACTAGTTCAGACCACGAGTGAACATTGAGTCAGGCATGTCTCATGGTACCCTTCTCCTTTTGGGATTGAGGCACGACTGACCAGCATTAACACTAAAATAGCGATTTTAAGACGGACAGAGCAGACTCTTTGTAGCAGTAAGAGACCAAATTCCACCCTGACTCTAGTACAGCATCACATGACAGACAGCAGGCCCTAAAAGAAGTCAAAGTATTTTACCCAGAAATATTCCTTTGACATATTTTGAAATGACCCTGCAAAGCTTTGTCGTGGGGAAAAATCTATGGTCTGTAGAGAATTACCTTCCCTTCCCAGATCTTTTCCCTGATCCAGGAGAGAATTAGCTAAGAGTTTGGCACCTTTTAGGTCTGATAAGAGCTCCCAAGTCTGCTACCTGGTGGCTTCATCTGCATAATAAAAAACCTTGGTCTCTACAACCCCTTATCTTAACCCAGACATTCCTTTTTATTGAGTCCAGGACTTTGGATAATAACTTACCTCTTTCAATCAATTGCCAATCAGACAATCTTTGAATCCACCTATGACTTGGAAGCTTCTGCCCCTCAAGTTATCCCACCGCTCCAGACCAAACCAGTGCACATTTGACATGTATTGATTGATGTCTCATGTCTCCCTAAAGTGTATAAAAGCAAGCTGTAGCCTGACCACCCTGGGCACACGCCATCAGGACCTCCTGGGGCTGCCTCACAGGTCATGGTCCTCATTCTTGGCTCAGAATAAATCTCTTCAAATTTTTTCATCAACAAACCTTCACAGTCTAACACAGAGGCAGGTGCATTCGTGACAAGTCACAATAGCTATCACTAACAACACTACCTTAGACATCGAGCAAAGCACTCTGGTAAGTAATTCTGTTTGGGGAGGCCTGAGAAAGCCTCAACATGTAGTCCTCTTTTCGATCATTCATGTCAGACCCAGCAGGGTGCATGCCCTTGGGCAGGTCCTGAGCACCAGGTGTGGCTGGGTTGTCCTTCCAGGCCCGGGCCTGGGTGAGAAATGACCAGGCAATGTGCAGCCCTCGTGGGTCCCCTGGGATGGAATGCTGGGGTAGGACCAGGGACAGACTGTGGGTATTTGGACACACGTGTAGATCACATTCCACAGCAAACAGGTGGTAAATGGAGATGTTCAAGTTGCAGAGCGTTGTGATGAGGTCCATCCTGGGGCTTTGTAACATGAAACCAGGTTAGCACCAGCACTTTTAGATAATGTCATCATTAAGTCTCCATAGAGGAATTTGGAGATCAGCTTTCAACAACTCACTCTAAAATATTCTCACAAAAGATGTGAAGGGAAATAAGCAGTTTGGAGAACAATGGAATGTGCTCCATGCAACCATTTTGTTTAAATAAGAAAGTGAGAAAATAAAAAAAATATGTGGCTCATAAATTTAAAAAAAAATAGCAAACACAAACACAGAAAACCAAACAAGTACCTCTGGGAGGACAACAGTTAGCGGAGTGCAAAGATGGTAAGGGAGGAGACCACCCCTCGTATTGTCTTATGCCCAATTACTGCCTCCAAAGAAAGAAGAAATACAAACTAAAAGGCGAAAATGAAATCCACAGGCAGACAGCCCGGCACCACAACCTGGGCCTGGTGGTTAAAGATCGACCCCTGACCTACCCGGTGATGTTATCTAGATTACAGGCATTGTATGGAAAAGCACTGTGAAGATCCCCGTCCTGTTCTGTTCCCTTCTGATTACTGGCTCCGGTGCAGCCCCCAGTCACGTACTCCCTGCTTGCTCAATCACCACCCTCTCACACAGACTCCCTTAGAGTTGTAAGCCCTTAGGAGGGACAGGAATTGCTCACTCGGGAGCTCGGTTTTTGAGACGTGAGTCTTGCTGATGCTTCCAGCCAAATAAAGCTCTTCCTTCTTTAACGTGGTGTCTGAGGGGTTTTGTCTGCCGCTCGTCCCGCTACAATGGGACCCGAGCAAAGGGGGGCTTCCCAGGCCACCTGTTCACATTCTTGATGCATGAACCAAGCTAATGTGCCACGACTAAATATTAACTTCAGAATTCTAAAACTTAATTAATATTGTGTGAGGAAGCTGAAGATTCAGGAAATTACGTACCCATCTGAGGCCTCACAACTCCATGACAGTCACAAAGGGATATTCAGCCTCACCTGGCCGCCCCGATGTCCCCTGCAGACCCCCTGCAGGATGCCTCCCTCTTTCCACACCTCAGTCCCCCAAAACACACACTCATTGCCTGGAAACCACCTCAGCTGTCACCCACACTCCCACTGCACCTCATTTATGTCGCTATCGTATAGTACAAGGCATTAATGTTCCCTGATCCTATAACATGTCTTCTTTATATTAAGTGTTCCCTTAGAAAAGACCTAGTATTTATGATTTTATTTTATTTCCATCAAATTTAATCAGATAATTCTTATTTTTGCATTACAAAACTGAAGCTAAGAGTAATTAAGCTGCACAGAGCCACACAGCTCTTGAACCACAGAATTAGATTCTGATGACTTGAATTTCCTATCTCATGTTTCTGTGTGTGCCATGCTCTCTCCTGGAAATGTGTTAATCATTTTTGTATTACCAACACTCTCTAAAGCCTGGCAAAAAAAAATGCTGACTACACCTGTTTTCTGCATGAACCCTGAGAGCAGGTTTAAGCTGGGCTCCTGAATATTGATGGAAGGAGGTCTTGGCAATATTTGACAATCTTCCATGATTTTCCCAGCAAGAGGATTTTAATGGTTTTCATGTGAGATGACAAAATGAACTCCTTTCCCGCAATCCCATTTTGGGATCCTAAAGCAGAAAGACAAATCTGTAATCTTGACTAAATTCACCAACTCTGAGAATGCTATTCGAACAAAACTACTCTCTCCCCTCTGTCTCTCCCAGAGATGGAGCCACAGAAACATTCCGTTCTAAGCAGCTGCCTTGAGGAGTGTAGTTATCTACAGTAAAACAATGTGCTCTTCCAGCCTGCCTTCACTTTGTGTTTCAGATGATAGACCTACTGGAAAGGACCATAATGAAGTCTTTTTCTTTCTTCTCATTAAGGGAATTTGAGTGTGCCGAGTTGCTGAGAACTTCCTCACATCTTGTTTTACTTCCAGTGTGACACTTTACACCAACATCTTGTACATTTTGCGCACGTGTATGAATAAGTGCACCCATCTCGCCTCCCATGGTAGAAAACATACGTCTCGAAAGGCATCAAAACGTTTCCATGTAACCCAAACAAAATACCAATGCTCACCCTGATCTCTTGGAAAACCGTAGTGCACATCTAACGGTCGGCCAAAGTCCTTGAGCACAGCCCATTTCACAGCACTTAGCTCCTAATTGAAATTTCACAGTACAACACTTAGGACACAACTCCAAATCTCATTGCCATTTGAGTAAACGTGTTTTCCTAGCCATTTAACTGTATGTGATTTCTGCTTGGCTCTATGCCTCTTATGATTTGCTGTTGGTTGCCCTTCGCAAGAAGTCTTTCAGTATTTATTTGAGGATATTCTGGAAAGCCCTATTTCTCTGTGAATTGAATTTAACCCAGTAGTTTAGTTAAGAGTCTCTCCCGATGGTGTGCCTTTGGAAGGAAAGAGAACATTTCCATTCTCAGAGGAGACACTAGCTCTTGGCCCCCTCACCCCAGGCATTTCCAAACTGTCAGCCCTTATTGGATTCCTTACTTGTTCTGTCAGCCCGATCCTAATATGAGATGGTGTAGGAACTCAATGCAATGAGCAATACATAAAGAATAATTCATTTGAAAACATAAAAATCTGTTAATAGGGAAGATCACAGTAACAATCCTTTTCTTTCTAGATGGGCTATTTTTTAAAAAATTATTACAGGTATTTCAAATAAGCAAAAGAACAGAACAGAAAACATGTCCCACATGCCCATGTTCCAGCTTCAACAATTATCAATACTGCGTTAACTTTGCATCATCTATCACATTTACCCCCATTTTTTTCTTTGACTGGTTTTGTACTGGATCACTTGCTAGAGAATTTTAAGGATACAGCATTTCATCCCATAAACGTTTCATTCAATTGTCTCTAACTGCTAATGACTATTTTATTGTTACCACCATGACATAATTACATTTCACAGAATTAACAGTAATCTCTTAACTTCATCTAATGCCCAGTCCATATTTGAAGGTTCCCAATTGTCTCAAAATATCATTTCACAGTGGGTTTATTTTAAATCAGGCACCAAATAGGTTTACATACTGCTTTTGATTTTTTACCTTGTTTCTTTTGTCTATGAGTCTCCATCCTTTCTTCTCTGGATCTGGGATCTGTGGCTGAACCTGGTCTCTGGAATTCTCTCTCCCCACTCTGTCCTAGATTTGAGAAAGAACTCCGTTATAGGAATACTTAATTGTTCATCTATCCCATATATTCCCTGCCAATTAGGGTAGGTCTGATGACTTTCTCCTTGCAGGTCAGGTTGCTTATTTCTTTACTGAAATAGAAACACAGATTCACGGAAGCTCAGGGCACGTGGGCCACCCACTTTATCTGCCATCCAACATCTGCATCCTCTCTGCAGTGTGGCTTCCAGCCACTAGCCCACAGTGGGACATTATCGAAATCACCCTTTAGATGGGTAGAGAGACTTGGTTCCCTGAAACATAGCTGAGAAAAACAACTGAGAAAGAAAGGGAGAACTGAAAGGGCTCTGTCCAAAATCCAGAACGAATACAACTCAGCTCCTAAAACCTCACAGTGAAGAGCCTTGGCAAGGAGGTAGAGCCAGGGACTGAGGAAACCGAGTTGAAAGCCACGCTCAGACAGACCAACTGTGCTTCAAGTGGAGGTCCCAAACATGGACAGGCTCTCTCAACGGTTTGGGTGGGACTGCAATGTTCCCACTGAAGTATTGAGTCAATGTGAAAACACTGACAAGAAGAGACAAGGAATCCACTACTCTTGCCATTAAATGTCTCCGCTAAAACAAGGAAAATGGTATCGAACATTTTGCCTCCCCTCCTGGAGACCTTTGTGGGTGCAGTTGGAGAACTGGCTCGTGACAGCACACGAGGCTGAGGTCTGGCCTTGTGCGTGGGGGACTCGCCAATGAGGCAGCTCTGGGGGGTCCTTCATGCAGCAGAAACTCACCTGTTCTTGAAATACCTGTCCTTCTGGCCAGCCTTTTTTCCCCCCAAAATTGTACAGTCTTTTATTAATATTTTTATTATTTATTTATTTATTTATTTTTGAGACAGAGTCTTGCTCTGTCGCCCAGGCTGGAGTGCAGTGGCTGGATCTCAGCT